>NC_089223.1:135390015-135724515 GCF_963924675.1 Phocoena phocoena
TGTCAACCCGCCTGTCTTGGCACAAAACCCCCCACCCCCCTGTCTCGATGCGCTGGGCTTCTCTGCGAAAGCCGCTTGCTTGGATGCCGAAGGGGCTGGTGGGCCTGGGGACCAGGCGCTGATTGACGGGCTCTGGGAGATGGGTTACAGTCCATCTGAGTGGGCTCGGGGCCTGATTTGAAAGTCACATCCTGACTAAACAGAACATCAATCTGAATTTCATGTTTAGTTACTCTTGCACCCAGCTGGGTCTGTGCCAGGCAGGGTGGGGCTGCGTAGACATCGCTGGGAGGACGCCACCCACCTGTCCGCCCTGCCCCCATCGCAGACCCGGTGGAGGGAAACAGCTTGTGACTTTTCAGGATAGTTGAGCTGCAGGTGAGCAACAGGGCAGAACAGCAGAGACTGGGGCCAGCCTCCCCCAGCAGAGGTAAAGTGGGGACTTTTGAAAATGGGGCGTCCCAAGCCACATCATCAACATCGCTGTGTTTCAGAGCAGCCAGGAGGCCCCAGCCTTGGACCGGGGATGTGGGTTCTGGGAAGAGAGAGGAAGTGGGCACCAGCTGGGCCTGGCAGCAGAGCTGGGAAGTGGACTTGTGGGCCACCGTGCTTGACCTCGTGAGGAAGGGGTGGGAAATGCCAATCGGAGGAGGCTTGCAGACCTGCCCCTGCCGCCCTCAGGGCTGGCAGATCTGCTGCTATCACTGCCAAACTCTGACGTGGCCCCGGCTCTGCTGTCCCGGAGCTGCTTCTTGCTGCCACGGACTGGGTTGTGCTCAGGCCTCCACCTCCAGCCTCATCCTCCGTGCCCCCTCCCCCCAGCCCCTCATAGGGCAGCCAGGCCCCTCCCTCCCTCAGTAACCTTCGGTGGCTCCCTATTGCCCGAGAGGCATTAAGGCACCTGGGGGGTTGGGGGCAGGGTCACATCCTGGCTCAGTCAGCGTATTAGCCAAGCGACCTCGGGCAAGTTTCTTAGCCTCTGTGTGCCTCAGTCTCCTCAGGTGTACGTGGGGATAAGAGCAGCCCCCAGGGTGATGTGAGGCCCTAGGGCAGTGCGGGAGTGACCTGGGCCTGTCCGCCTGCCCCGCCTCCCCCTCTGGACAGGACCGGGGACCCCGCCAAGGCCCTTCCCCATGCTCAGCACCTGCTCTTCTGCCAGGTCTGCCCGAGATCTGTCAGGGGCTCTCCTTCCAGGCAGCGTCTGGCCCTGGATCAACCGCTCCAGGGCTGGGCTCTCACCTGATGTCTCTCACAGGCTGTGGGCTCCCTGGGGATGGGGCTGGGCCATATTCATCTCCACCGTCTCTGGGCCTTGGGGGAGGTTCGGGGGCTGCAGGCCCCTCCACTGTTTGCCGAGTCTCTCTACTTGTCCCCTCCAGCCTGGCTTGTCCCTGCCCCCCATCTTCAGGGGGCACCCACTGAAAGGGGGGTAATTTCTGAGCCTCCTGAAGCCCACGGACACGCCAGCCCCGGAGCTGGGGCCTCTGGTGGGGTTGCTGGCGACAGATGGTGGGCCGTCTGTCTCTATTTATCTCTGCCGAGGCAGCCCCTTCCTGGGCTCCAGCACCTTATTTACAGCCAATTTGAGGGGCTTGTGAAATCCTTTCTGGATCCGGCTCCATTTATCAGTCCCTTCTGACGGGGTGATCACGGCCTCATCACTCTCCTGTCCTCGGCTTCCTCGCCTCCCTTTCCCAGCCTTTCCAGGGAGGAGGGCAAGGAAAGGTATCCTTATTTTTTATTTATTTATTTTTTTTGCGGTACGCGGGTCTCTCACTGTTGTGGCCTCTCCCGTTGTGGAGCACAGGCTCTGGACGCGCAGGCTCAGCGACCATGGCTCACGGGCCCAGCTGCTCCGCGGCATGTGGGATCTTCCCGGACCGGGGCACGAACCTGCGTCCCCTGCATCGGCAGGTGGACTCTCAACCACTGCGCCACCAGGGAAGCCCAAAGGTATCCTTATTAATGGCCGCAACGACAGTGACTTCTCGAGGGCTCACCGTGCACCTTTTACGCATCCTCTGTCCCGTCCCCCAGCTGTTCTTCAGGGCACAAACATGACCACCTCCATTTACAGCCCAGAAACAGAGAGGTTGAGGGGCCACCTGGTGTCACACAGCGAGAAGTTGGTGGGGCTAGGATTGGAACCTGGCAGCCTGGCTCCAGAGTCTATACTCTGTGGCCTCCACATCACTGCTCGGCACCTGCAGCATTGTTACCAGAAAGGGGCCACGGCGAGGTGACTGGGGCAAAGTTGTTTGCCCAGTCAGTGAGTCAGTCAACAAGTGTTTCTGAGACCTGGGCACTGGGGACACAGATAATAAATGTCAAAAACGTTTTGTATGTATTTGCTCATTTAATTTGCTAGAGTAAAATGCACGCAAGTTCGTTGCTCTTGTTATTATTCTTTTCCAGTATGGTTTATCCCGGGATGTTGAATATAGTTCCCTGTGCTCTACAGTAGGATCTTGTTGTTTATCCATTCTCTGTGTACTAGTTTGCAGCTGCTAGTCCCAAACTCCCACTCCATCCCCCTGCCCTTGGCAACCACAAGTCTCTTCTCTATGTCTGTGACTGTTTCGTAGATAAGTTCATTTGTGTCGTATTTTAGATTCCACGTATCAGTGATATCATATGGTATTTTCTTTCTCTGTCTGGCTTACTTATATGATCATCTCTAGTTGCATCCCTGTTGCTGCAAATGGCATGATTTCATTCTTTTTCATGGCCGAGTAGTATTCTATTGTATACATGTACCACATCTTCTTTATCCATTCATCTGTTGATGGACATTTAGGTTGCTTCCATGTCTTGGCTGTTGTGAATAGCGCTGCTATGAGCATAGGGGTGCATGTATATTTTTGAATTACAGTTTTGTCTGGATATATGCCCAGGAGTGGGATTGCTGGGTCATATGGTAACTCTATTTTTAGTTTTCTGAGGAACCTCCATCCTGTTTTCCAGTGGCTGCCCCAACTTACATTCCCACCAACCGTGTAGGAGGGTTCCCTTTTCTCCACACCCTCTCCAGCATTTGTTATTTGTCGACTTTTTAATGATGGCCGTTCTGACTGTTGTGAGGTGGTAAGTTAGGTGCTGTTATTAACCTCATTTTACAAATGAGGAACAGGCACAGGGGCGTTAAGTGACTTGCTTAAGGTCACCACACAGCAAATAAGTGGGGAAGACAGGGTTGGAGCCCAGCTGCGTCCTGCCTTGGAGGTGTTCATGGTCTAGTCCGTCCATCACCATGCAGGGCCACGGGATCGCCGGGGAACACTGAGGAGTCTGAACCCAGGTGGGAACTTGGCAGGCCGATGCATGGAGGGGCGGCCATCCTGGAAGGGAGAGGGGAAGGTCTACGTGGGGAGGCCTGAGGGTGCCCTGTCTCCGCCCGCCACCCACTCACCTGCAGACATGCCCTGTGGTTACTGCACTGAGAGCTGGGCACACGGCCTGAACGGAGTTGGCTCCTGCCCTTTGGGGGCTCTTCCGGGACCAGGGCAGTGGGAAGGGCAGGCCCACTGCCAGTGACTTGGGGCTGAGCCCTGGAGGAGCATGGGGCATGGAGTCCTCTCCTCTGAGGCCCACCGGATCTCCAGGTGGGGTGGGCCAGGAAGCCAGGTACCCCTTCTGTTGGGGACGTAAGGGCTTCGGCGGTGTGGACCTGGCGCCGAGGCCCAGAGGCAGCCGAGTCCCTCCCACCCCGCTCGCTGCAGCCACTGCGAAGTCGCCTCCCTCCTGACCTCATCTGGTAGAATTTAGACCTGCCTTTGGAGACCTCGTTTCACCAAACCATTTAAAAGTCAGTGTGAAGCTCATGTGGCGTTGGCACTCGCCGCCTCTTGTTACGCCTTGGGCCTCTGGGCTGAAGAGAAAGGCCAGGAAGCAGAGTTCATGGTGGGGAGGTTGTGACTGTGCGGGGGGCAGCGGGGGGTCTGCGGCCGTGGAGGGCAGAGAGTTTGGGACTTCTGCCACCCAGGTGCTTTGTGACTCTGGGTTCATGACTTAACCTCTCTGGGCTTCAGGGCTGGAGGTTGGAGAAACCCTTGGGTGTGGGGGAAGCTGTTGTCCCACTGAACAAAAACATCCAACTGCTTTGTGCCCAAGAACCTGTTAGCTTTTGTCCAGCAGGGTCCCATTAATGGGACGTTCCTGTGTACCCTGTTCTTTGCTACCACTCACCCTTCCCTAGCTCAGCCCCTTGGTACTGGATGGTGTTGTCCTAAGTACCATACACATTCCACTGGGTACACAGGACACTGGGCCCAAGAGGACAGCTTCAGGGGCACAGGGGAACTTTTTTGGGTGATGGAGATGCTCTCCATTCTGATTGTGCTGGTGGTTAGACGAAGGCTCAGGACTGTACACCGAAACGGGGGGATTTAACTGTATATGCGTTATATCTCAAAAGTATTTTTCCATAAAAGTCTGGTACATAGTTATTAGATTTATTTCTAGGTAGTTAATATTTTGTGTTGATGTTCTACATGGTACCTTTTTAAAATTACATTTTCTGTTTGTTGTTGGTGTATTCAAATAGGATTGAGTCTTCTCTATAAAGCTTACGTCCAAAAAGCTTTCTGGATTCTCTTAGTACTTCTAATAATTTGATGGTAGGTCTCTTTTGTGTTCTTTATGTAGATATGTTGTTTGTGAATGAGAGTCGTTATTACTTTCTTATACTTGTATTTATTTTCCTTGCCTTACTGGAGTAGCAGGGAGAATGCCCTTCTGAAGTTTTCTCCCAGGAAAGGTTACATTTGTTTTAGGTTTTGGTAGATATACTTCTCAAGTGAAGAAAATGTCTTTCCATTTCTCATTTACTAAATGTTGTTTTGTTTTATTTAACATCATGGTTGTTGGGTTTTATCAGAATCTTTGTATGCATTGTTGAGATGATCGTGTTTCCCTTTCATCTGATCATATGGTGAAGCACACTTAAGAATTTCTGATGTTACGTCATCTTTGCGTGACCAGGATGAACCCATCTTGGTCATGGTGTATTTACACTTTACTTTTACCTTTATTTTGTGTATAAGGCTGGATTCTGCTTGCTAATGTTTTGTTTAGGATTTTTCCATCTTTGTTTATGAGTGAAATCAGCTAAATTTTTCTTTCTCATGCATTTTGTCTCTGGTTTTGGCATCCATGTTATACCAGTCTCACAGAGTGGGAGAGTTTGGATAAGACTGGAATGATCTGTTCCTTGAAAGTTTGGTACCATTCAAGCTTGGTGCTTTCTTTATGAGAAACTACTGATTCAGTTATCCTTTTTAAAAAATTTTTTATTTATTTTATTTTTGGCTGTGTTGGGTCTTCATCGTTGTGTGCGGGCTTTCTCTAGTTGCAGTGAGCGGGGGCTACTCTTCGTTGCGGTGCGTGGGCTTCTCATTGCAGTGGCTTCTCTTGTTGCGGAGCACGGGCTCTAGGCGCCCAGGCTTAGCAGTTGTGGCTTGCGGGCTCTGGAGCGCAGGCTCAGTAGTTGTGGCACAGGGGCTTAGTTGCTCCGCGGCATGTGGGATCTTCCCAGACCAGGGCTTGAACCCGTGTCCACTGTATTGGCAGGTGGATTCTTAACCACTGTGCCACCGGGGAAGCCCCAGTTATCCTACTTTAAATCATGGGGCTCTTCAAATTTTAATTTTTTTCCTCAGTAAGTTCAGTTGTCATAATTCTTGTTAGGAATTTGTCTATTTTATTTTATTTATTTTAATGAATTAATTTATTTTTGGCTGCATTGGGTCTTCGTTGCTGCGCGTGGGCTTTCTCTAGTTGTGGCGAGTGGGGGCTACTCTTTGTAGCGGTGCATGGGCTCTAGGTGTGTGGGCTTCAGTAGTTGTGGCATGTGGGCTCAGTAGTTGTGGATCGCAGGCGCTGGAGTGCAGGCTCAGTAGTTGTGGTGCACAGGCTTAGTTGCTCCGCGGCACATGGGATCTTCCCAGACCAGGACTTGAACCCGTGTTCCCTGCATTGGCAGGCGGATTCTTAACCATTGTGCCATCAGGGAAGTCCTGTCTATTTTATTTTAAATTTAAAATGTATTGTCATGAAGATTCTTATCATATTGTTTTATTAGTATTTTAATCTCAAATATATCTATAGTTGTATCCATTTAATTCGAAATATCGTTCAGTTATGTGTTTTTTTCCTTGATCATTCTTGCCAGAGATCAGTGTATGTATTTCATTAGCCTTCCCAAATAATGGACGTTCGTTATTTATATTTTTCTTTGTTTTCTGTTTGACTTATTTATCCTCTTCCTTCTATTTTTTGGGGGGTTTATTCAGCTGTTACTTTTATGTCTTAAGTTAGATGCTTAAAGCTCATTGGTCTTAGTCATTCTTTTCCAGTGGAAACTGTTAAGGCTACACATTTCCCTGTAAGAACAACTTTAGCTGTTCTCTACAAGTTTTGATATGTAGCATTTTCATTACCATGTGATTCTGGGAACTAAAAACATCTGTATGTTTTTTACTGGACTCATGATGAACTTTGTTTTCTGGAAGAGAGGAAATGGTGGGACATCATGTTATTAGTGCAGGTGATATAGGTCCTGCCGGGGTCCTTAAGAGGCGTTTTTTGTTTATTTCGCGTTTTAGTTTGTTTTAATGCAACATTTAGGACGGAGCAAGGTGCAGAATTAATGCTTTACGTCGTTTACATACATTTCAAAAACACCAAAACAGTTCTCTAATTTCCCTATGGACACATAGTAGTGAGAGTGTGGACTAGCTGTCCACGTGCCAACTTCACTGTAATCGTTGCCCTGGGAGAGGAGGGAGGACAGGCCCCAGGGATGTGAAGGAGGCCTGTGTCTGCAGTGTTTTGTTTCTTATAATAAAAAGACCTCAAGCAATGACAGTAAGAACTGTAAGAAACTATAAGAATTTATACATATATAATTATGTAAGAAACTATAAGAATTTAAGAAACTATAGGAACTTTCTTAAACTGTAAGAAAAATCTATCATTTGTGAGTTCTGAATGATGGATACCCAGGTGTGTGCCACCTTGCTCTGCCTGGGATTGAACGTTTTCACAACTAGAACTTTGTGGGCATTAAAGGGAAAAGAAAGAAAAGAGATTAAGACGATGCCAGAGAGTAGCCCCTAAAATGCACGTTGTGGGGTCAGAGCAGCTGCAGAGGAGGCCGCTACCCACCTTTTAGGCTGAATTAAAACAAGTCTTTGGGAAGTGATTCATCACTGTTTCTCAAGAGCCTTCCTCTTTGGTTTAGGGATTCCACTTTGGGGAATTAAGGGAGGAAAAAGAGTTTGGACAAAGAAATAAAGAGGTGAGAAGATGTTTATGAAAACCATTTACAATAGTAAAAATTTGGAAACAACAGATGATAATAAATAAGTTATTATGTGTTTATGTGCTAGAAGATTTTAGATCGTTTTCATAAAAATGGGGCTGATGAAAAATTTTAATAATATAGGAAAACGCTTATGGTTACATTTTAAGTGAAAAAAGCAAAATTATTTATACCATATGATACATGTGTGGGAAGAAAAATAAATTCAAAATACCCAGAATGTTATCAGGGACGTCTCCAGCTGGTTTTTATTTCCCAAAGTGTAAGAGTTTAGATCTGATTTAAGAACAGAAAAACTGTGCCACAGGGCAGCCTGGTAACGGAGCAGCGAGCGGTGGCTCGCTTCCGGCCAGGTGAGCTCAAAGTGCTCTGTGTGTGTTGATCTCGTTTGAGCCATCCCTGTTGGTCGGCACTGTGATTGTCCCCACTTACAGATGAGGACACGGAGGCCCGGAGGAGTTCAGTGATTTGCCTATAGGTCACACACCTGTAAGTGGCAGAGCTGGGGCCCCAGCCCAGTGTCAAGGAGAGAGAGAGCTGTCAGGTGACCTGCCCCCACGTTGGAGCCCAGATTCTCCTGGACTGGCCACTCCCTGCACGCGCTAGGGTCTGCCTGTCGTGTTACTTTGTCTGGGCTGTGGCGCCCAGATATTTGGTCAAACACCAGTCCAGGTGTCACCATGAAGGTATTTTTCAGATGAAAGTAACATTTAAATCAGCAGACTTGCAGTAGAGCTGACGACACTCTGTGGCGTGGGTGGGCCTCGCCCAATCAGGTGAAGGCTTTAGTGAGAAAAGGACGGAAGTCCCCAAGGAAGAGGGAGGTCCGCCAGCAGACGGCCTTCAGCTCTTCCCAGGGTCTCCAGCTCGTTGGCCTGCCCTGCAGGTTTTGGATTTGCCAGCCCTCGCCATGACATGAGCCAATTCCTTAAAATAAATCTCTCTCCTCTCTCTCTGTGCATAGACACGCACATTCACTCTGCTGGTTCTGTGTCTCTGGAGAGCCCTGACGGCTACGGAGCCCTTCAAGGGCCAGGTCGGAGAACCTCCTGTCACCTCTGTTAGGGCCTGAGTCCTGCATGACCCCCTGGATGAGTGACCTCTGCACACCAAGGGCCTGGCTTCCACACCAGAGAGGCGTGTGGGCAGTGCTGTGGTAGCTGCACGTCCAGAGAGGGAGCTGCTGCTCTCTGCTGCTTGTGGGGCGATTCTCCGCTCCTGGCAGGAAATCCCCTCTCAACCTTGGAAAGTCATTTCCTACTTTCAAACTGCGTGTTCATCTGTCAGCTTTCCTGCCCTTCTTACCCCACAGATCAGCCCCGAAATGGAATTTCTCAGGGCTGCACGTCCCTCAGCTCTGGCCCATCTTACCCGCTCTAGCAATCCAGATTGGGTTCCTTTACTCTCCCCTCATAAATCAAAACCCCTGCTATTAATCATAGTTGTCTCTCAGAGCGGTCTTTTCACTTCTCTCATGTGGGTAACAATGCTTATCCCCTTTCCCTACCCCAGATGGAGATTGATTGTCTTCATTTGTGTACAGGGAGATGAGAGTTACTGTGCCGTGAGTGCAGGCGGGGCCCTGTAGGATTTCGGAGCTCTGTGGTGCAGGAGTCTGTCTCCCGACACCCATTCCCAGTGTCCTTGGCCAGTTGGAGTTGAGCGCTCTGTCTAGCCAAGGCTGGGCCTCCAGGTGCCGTGGATGATGAAAGATGCTACCTATGCTTCCAGCCCCCTCAGCCGCACTGCGCCCACCTTGATGCGTGCCAGCCTTGCTGTTTCTTCCTCTTAGCTAGCTCTGGTCTCTGTGGCATCCTCCCTCTGGCCCTGCCCAGGCCTGGACACCCACCATCTCATACCTGAATCCTCAGAGCCTTCTCTTTCCTCGTTGGCCTCGTACACCCCAGTGTGTCTTTCACACTTTAGTAAGAGCAAGTCCGCTCACAGGGAAATCTGACTCTGCCATGTCTGTTCAAACCCCATTGCAGTCATGAGGCCCTGTCCTCACCTGACTCTGGAGGCCCGTCTGGCACACTCACCCATGCGCCCCTGCTCCAGCCGGGTCCCGCCCCGGTGGTTCTGAGGGTGAAGCCCGTCTCTCTTGCCTCTGGGCCTTTGCACATGACGCTTCCTTTCCTGGTTCAGGTTTCAGCTTATAATAAAATAGTAGCAATAATGACAGTGGCCTTGGTGGGTTAATATATTCGGCCTGTGAGGAAAGAGAGACAACTCTTACCTCACCCCCGGGGCACCCCTTCCACATGAGCCACAGCCAGGCCACTGGGTTTCAGAGAAGTAGCTCCTGTCCCTTGAAAGGTGAGCATAGTTTCCACCTCGGGCCCAGGTGCACTGATTGTCACCCAGCACGTGTGTCCACACTGGCTCGTAGGGCAGGTGTTCGCTCCTCTGTGTGGACTGGCTCAGAGAGGCTGAGTAACCTGTCCAGGGCACACAGCCATGGGGGCAGAGCCCCAGACACGCTGTGCTGGGGATGCGGGCCTGGGGCCGGGCTCTCCACCTGCCCTCTCCCCCGCTCCTGGCCCTAACACACGTCCCCCAGCTTGGCGCCTGGGGAAGCAGGCAGTTCTGGGCGGAGCCCCTCACGGGGCGTGGCAGTGGACACGGCGTGTCCCTGTTGCAAAGGCTCATGTCATGTCCACGGTCACAGTCTGCTCACGGGTGTGGGCTGCTGCCCTGGGAGGCATTCTGGACCTTTTGGGAGCCAGTCAGGATGCCTGACTACGGTGAGGAGAGCAGCTTCTCCAGTGGGGGAAGAACCTTGGAACTCTGCTGGCGTGTCAGGGAGAGGCCGGTCAGCATGGCAGGAGCAGTGTGTGTGTACGGGGGCCTCCACGCACCATGTGTCACCCGCCATGTGCCGTGCTCAGCCTGGCTCTCTGCACCCACTGCGACCCCAGCCCCTTGCTGGCTGGCCCCCTCCTAACAGCACCCACTGCCTTGGACCTGCCAGTGTAAGCAGTTCAAGTTCAAGTGTGTCCACTGCGAATGCCAGCACACAGTAGGAGGCAGTGTTGTTGAAGGGATGGGCGAGTGGATGATTCTTCGTGCTCAGACCTGCGGTTTGGCATGAGAATTAGGCTTAACTGTGGAGACCCCGTGTGCACTGGGTTGGTGGCCGGTGTCAAAGATAACAAAGCTGGACACTGGCCGCAGTGGCAAGGACAGATTTCAACCAGTGATAACCGTCACAGTAGGGAAGAGCCCAGTGTGTCCCGAGCTTCACTTGGATTTGTGCAGAGGTGACTGGGCGGCTTAGAGGGAGTAGGGAGATGGGGGCTTGGTGGAGTTGGGGAGCTGAAAGTTACAACGAGTGGAATGGGGCATGGGTCCATGTGACACCCATCTGGATTTGCTGACTGTGCTTCTGGAGTTAGGTCCTCCCCTCCCACGGAGGCCGGGATACAGGCCCACCTCAGGTATGGGCTGGAAAAAACAGTCAGTTCTTGTCAGCCTTCAGCTTCCCAAGCAGGCTCTTCAAGGCGGCCTGGGGTCCTCCTAGGGAGGCTGCCTTGAGCTGTTAGAAACTACAGTGGTGTTTGGTCAAGTCTTTGCTGGCCCAGGTTGAGGCCTGAGAAAGGGCTCTGTGGAGGCTGTCTCGAGTTGGGTCGAGGAGGGCATCTTTGTCACCAGCCAGGTGGGGATTTGGGATTCTCGTGGGGGTGAGCCTCCATGGAGGAGGGGGCTTCTGTCCACAGCAGAGCCCGTCTTTGTCTCCATCTGCAGAGACCTGTGTACTGGACCAAATGCAAAAGATGAAATCCCAAGAGGATAAAGACTCCTGCTATGGGCTGAATTGTGTCCCCCAAGTTCACATGTTGAAGCCACAACCCCCAGTGTGACTGTATTTGGAGATGGGGGCTTTAAGGAGCTGATTAAGGTTTAATGAGGCCATGAGGGTGGGGCCCCGACCCTCTGGGGTTAGTGTCCTTAGAAAAAGGGACACCGAGCTCACTCCCTCTCCACCGTGTGAGGTCACAGCGAGAAGACGGACGTCTGCTCCCCAGGAAGAGGGCCCTCGCCAGAAACCACCCCTGACAACACCTTGATCTTGGACCTCTGGCCTCTGGAACTGTGAAAAAATATATCTCTGTTATTTAAACCACTCGATCTGTGGTATTTTGTTACGTGATAGGCCGAGCTGACTCAGACAGTGACTAATGACAGACTGACAGGAAGGAGAAAGAACATGAAATTGGCCAAACCCAGAGGCTTCAGCTGTGTTTTCTCCTGACAAGAAAGACCCTGCAGGACATTCGCTTTTGCTAAATAACAGTGTCCATCTCCAGATGCGGCTTCACACTGTTCTGAGCCAGGAAAGGACAAGGGAAAACTGCAGCGGCCGAGATCGATGTCCTGGCACGAGGCCCTGGATCCGCCCCGCAGGCCGAGTTCTGGCCACGTCCGTGAGCCCGAGAGCTGCAGGGAGAAGCCGCTGGGAGCCGGCGGGGCGGGGCTGGCGGGACTGGCCCCCGTCTTGGCCACACGATTCTGTGGGCCTCCCCCAAAGGCGTCTTGAGCAGCGCTGTCGACGGATGACGTCGGCTTGTCACACACCACGCAGAGTGGGGACACCTCTGAGACAGGTTTTCGGGTCGCCTTGGAGAGAGGGTCCATTGAGCTGTGCGTCTGTCATCTGTCCCGGTGGCGTCAGCTTTGGGAAAGTGAGACCCGCTGGATGCTGGATGCTGGATGTGCTGTGATTTCTCTGGGGTGTGGGGCCCCCAGCAGAGGGGGCCGCAGCCCCTCTTCCGTGGCCCTGTGTTCACCGGGGCCCCAGAGGGTACGTCCGTGTCCTAGAGCTGTTGGAACAACTTGCCGCAAACTAAGGGCCTTAACATAACAGAGATTTGCTCTCACAGTCCGGGAGGCCAGGAGTCTGACACCAAGGTTGTTCCAGGGTGGCTCCTCTGGTGACGTCGATCGAGGGTCTGTTCCGGGCCCCTCTCCCAGCTCCCAGCCGCTTCCAGCAGTCCTCGGGGTGGCTTGGCTCTCCCGCTGTCCTCACACGGTCTCCTCCGTGTGTCCCTGTGTTTCCAGTCTCCCTCCTTTCTCGTATGAGGACACAGGTCATTGGATTAGGCCCACCTTAAATCCAGGATGGTCTCGTTTCAAGAGCCTGAATTACATCTGCTGTTTCCAAATGAGGCCATAATCGCAGGTTCTGGGGGTGAGGATGTGGGCATATCTTTCTGGGGCCCCCATTTAACCCCTCTCCAGAGGGGAGTGACCGGACAGGGGCTAATGAGGGCACCGTTCGCAGGGATGTGTTGGGGTCAGGGGACCTGCAGGGCCCTCCCTGCTTCAGTAACCGCATCTGACCCCCAGGGATAAGGAGATGCGTCGACACCCTTACACCGGGGTGGCCTCCAGACCCGCGGGCCTGGCTGCCAAGTACCTGGATGATGAGCCAGACGCATGAAGGCTGGAGGGCTGGTCCGTGCGTGGCAGAAGGTGAGGGGGACCCACCAGGCAAGAAGGGGCAGGAGGTGGGGCAGGTTGCTCTGGACCCAGAGGGAACCGCCTAGGCAGGGTCAGACGTGAGAAGCCAAGAAACGGTTGCTCCGAGCTCAGCACGGGTGAGCTTGGCCGGGCCAGTGTCTCCCCGCCCGCTGCTGTCCTCATGGTGGCTGATGGCCTGCAGGCAGGTGGGCAACCGCAGGCCTTTCTGAGGCTGGACGCAGGTGGCCAGGGGAGAGGGCAACTGGGAGCAGCTTCTGATGGGCAGCAGGAAATGACCTTGCTCAGCTCCCGGGATCACGATCGGCCAGTGAGCCCTGGCCCGGAGAGCAGGGGCCGGGTCAAGTTCCCACTGCGGTCGAGAACCCAGCTCCCTGCTCCTGGCCTGGGTCTTCTGCAAACACAGGACAAAACGGAGTCGGGACGTGTTTCTCCAGGCCCTTCTCACGACAAGGAACCTGGTGTCGTGTTCAGCTAGCCTGTCCCTTCCCAGCCGGGTTTCATCTAAAAACTGCAGAAGCGGTGCATCCGCCGTGAGGACGTGAGCATCGGAGAGTACAGGGGGACCCTCCCCGGCCACCCAGCGCTGCCCCGAGGTGACCACCCCACAGCTTGGCGGGGACTTTCAGATTTGCTGTGATTTGTTCAGTACCTATGTGAATGTGGAACTGTGTTCCAGAAGCAGGACGTGGTGCCTCCCGTTCACCTGCCATCCGTGCTCACTCTGTCCTGGGCCTTTGCCCCGTGGGTGGGAGTCCACCTCATTCCGCAGTGGCCCGGAGCCGGCTGGGCCTGGGTCTGACTGTCCCCTGTGCCCATCCTGAGGCTGATGCTCAGAGACACGTCGGCGTTTCCCAGCGTCCTGGCCGACAGACATCGCCGCAGCCGTGCCGCGGTGCCTGCCTGCTACCGCCTGCCCGCCGGTTCTCAACCGCATGTCTCGCTAGAAGTGGAACGGATTGCTGCGTCAAAAAAGTCACGTGTTTAAAGCTTTGATGGAGATCAAAAAATCGCCTGCCAGTGAGGGTCGAGCCACACTTTCACGGCTCTGAGTGTTGGCAACTTTTACAATTCTCATTGTCTGAGGAGTGAAGGCTCTTAGTACAACCCAGGACACTCGTGATACGGCGTGAATCTCCTTTTCTACTTCAACCCCTTGGTTCCTCTGCTCCGTCCGGAGGGGCCCCGGGTTGGGCTGGTCCTCACTTCATGGCCCGTGATCCCCTATCCCCATTCCCCGCTCTCGCCTTCCTGCCCCCCTTCCCCCCAGAGGACTGTTGTAAGTGTTTAATGTACTTGCACACTTCATTTTTATAAAGTGTGCACAGATTTTTTCTGGGCATGGATTTTGAGTAAACTTTTAATTGAAAAATCACACACATAGAAAATCCACATAGAAAAGTACACAGATCTTAAGTGTAGAGCTAGAAGGATTTTCACAATATTTACTAAACCTATGTGATCAGCACCCAGGTCAAGAAACAGAATGACACCGTCCCCCAAAGCCCCTTTGTTCCCCTCCATATTCTACAGGGGCTGGTCTGTGGGTTGCTTCTGGTTAGCTAGGGCTTCTGGTGAGCACACGTGTGTGCGTGTAAGTTGAATTCACGCCAGCGAAGTTGTGATGCATGGCTCACGTGGTTTCGCTAAGTTGTGTTTTAATTAATTAATTAATTTATAAAAGTTATTTTATTTATTTTTGGTTGCGTTGCATCTTCGCTGCTGCGCGCGGGCTTTCTCTAGTTGCGGCGAGCGGGGGCTTCTCACTGCGGTGGCTTCTCTTGTTGCGGAGCTCGGGCTCTAGGCATGCGGGCTCAGTAGTCGTGGCGCACGGGCTTAGTTGCCCCGCGGCACGTGGGATCTTCCCAGACCAGGGCTCGAACCCGTGTCCCCTGCATTGGCAGACGGGTTCTTAACCACTGCACCACCAGGGAAGTCCCAAGTTCTGTGTTTTTAAAGCTTTGTCCCTATTACTCTGTTCATTGAGGAAATAAACAAAGGAACCAAAGGAGAAAAGTGAAGTCTGTTTGCTTGGAGCTGGCTGAACAGGGGGTCGGCCACTGTCACTAGTGTTTGGTGGAGACCCAGAGGCAGGCAGAGGTGTGGGCAAGCTTCCCAGTGGAGAAAAGGGGGCTCAGGGTGCCTGATGGGGCTGGAGGCCTGGAGCGCTGGGGGGATCTAGAAGGGGGGGCATCCCGGGTGACTGGTCAGGGGGCAGGCAGGGCCTTCTGGGGTTGGTCCCGAGTCAGAGGCAGAATAACGATTAGGGAGGCTGTCAGTACTGATCGAGTCCTGGCCGATTGTCCAGCGGTGGCTGTTTGGCCTCCTGGCTTGTCACTAGAGACAGCAGTCTGCCCTCCTGCAGATCCGACTCCCAGCAGGCTGGCTCCCGGGGCTGGCGGCTGCGGGCTGAGGGTCAGAGCCCTGCTCTCGCACGTGCTCTGGCCCTCGTCCACATGTGCATTCCCAGCGTTTCCTCTGCTCCCCCTCAGTCTGCATCGTGCTCTGTGGCCTAAGCCGCCACAGAGCCCTCGGAGGCCCGCAGGTCTCCCCCCTGCTCCCAGCACCCCGGCAGTGCTGAGGGAGGAGGCTCGCACCGTCCCCTCACGAGCCGTGTGGGGATTCCTTGGGCCCACATGACCAGGGATGGATTGCTGGTCACAGAGTAGCCCCCTTGTCTGCTTCCAACCATCCAGAGGTTCTGGTGGCTTCAGTGAGCATCTGTACACCGGGTGGCCCACCACCTGGGTCCAGGTGCTGCCCAGGGTGTCTCCCCTTGCGCCAGAGTCAGAGCTGGGGCTCCAAGAGGGGGCCAGAGACCAGAAGAATTTAGGGACAGGGACAGACACATGGTACACCCCAGGCCTCACCTGGAGGGAAGGAGCCCCTCCCACAGCAGATGTGCTGACTTGGCCCTAAGGTCAGCTTCATCCCCAGATTTATATACACCCACGTCGCAGCTGCATCTAGCGCTTGGTTTAGCCAGCGTCACAGGGGCGGGGTTGGGATTTGCAGTGCCAAAGTGGTGAGTTTTCTGTGCCCAAGTGGACACCGTGGAGGGCGGCCAGGCTTGAGCCACCTCCCTGGTCCCCTTACCAAGACAGATGTCCACAGGCAAGGGCAGCAACAGACACAGCGACTGGGGAGGGCGGGGACTGGGGGGGAGGGATGGGGACTGCGGGGGAGGGACGCAGCACTGTGCAGCCCCCAGGGAGACGCAGGGAGAGGCTGGGAAGCCACAGTGCTTGAGTAGAAAGACCAGGGCGGGTTTGGGTCCCGAGAAGCCCAGGAAGAGCAGGCCGAGGAGCACAGGTGGGCGCGGGCAGCATGAGGGGGGCCGAGGCCCTTGTTGCCGAGTACCCGTACCCGGCCTCGTCCTCGGCTCCCCGGGAGGAGGAGGGCTGCCCTGCCGGTGGGCTGACTCTCTGGTCCACGTTTCTTGCTATCAAAGGTCCGGGGTGGGGGGGTGGTTTCTTTGGACCTGCCCTCCCTCCCCCGCCTGGACCAGCGCCCAGGAAGGCAGCTTTCCTCTGCAGGCTCCGTCTCCTTGGGGGGCTGCTTCCAGGCCGGGCGTTAGTGGGGGGCCAGCCGCTCTCCCAGGTCATTCCTCCTTGCCAGCGTCATCAGCTGTCCATAGCCGAGCTGATATATTGCTTCCTATCTGCTCACTCCTGTGCCTCTTTCTCAGTTTGCTCAGCACCAGGACAGGGAAGTAGGGTGCCACTTATTGGGTCCCCGACACCCAGCAGCCTCCCAGAAGGTGCTGAGTCTTAACTAGACTCAAAGAGAATAGGAAGGCATCAAAGGAGTCCGCCTCCCCGCCTTGTATTTTTATTTTGAAACATTTAGAACCTCTAGAAACATGGGAAGAATAGAACAATGTAACTGTGTGCTCTTCCCTAGAGCTAGTGATGGTTAATACTGAACCACAGCTGCCTTCGCGCTCTCTGCACACACGCACACGCCCACACACGCAGACACAGACACACACACACATGCACACACACACATGCACACACACACACACATCTCCTACCCCCTGACATCCTGCACACACTTTCTTGTTTGCGGAGCAATTTGAGAGCAAGTTGCAGACATATGACACTTCCCTCCTGAATCCTTTAGCCCACGTCTCCTAGGAACAGGGATGTTTTCCTGCACTACCACAGTATGATTGTATTAGCCAGGGTTCTCCAGAGAAACAGAAGCAATTGGAAGGGGATCTCTCTCTCTCTCTCTCTGTCTCTCTCTCTGTCTCTCTCTATCTATCTAACATGATTTTTTTATAGGGAACTGGCTCCTGTGATTATGGGGACTGGCAAGTCCAGAGTCTGCAGTATGGGTGCAGTGTGGGCCCACAGGCTGCAGACCTAGGAGGGTCAGTGGTGCAGATGGAGCCTGAAGGCCATCTGCTGGAGAATCCTCTGGTCCTTGGGGAGACCTGCTTTTGTTCTATTCAGGCCTTCAACTGATTGCATGCAGCCCACCCCCATTATGCAGGGCAACGTACTTTACCCCAAACTGAACGATATAAATGTTAATCTTATCCCAAAACACTCTCCAAGCTGACACATAAAATTAACCATCACAACAGTGATCACCCTCCAGAAATTTAACATTGATACAGTATTATTTTCTAGAATAAATCCATATTCAGATTTCCCCACTCAATAATATTCTTTTTAAAAAAATTTTATTATTTACTTAATTTATTTTTGGCTGTATTGGATCTTTGTTGCTGTGCGCGGGCTTTCTCTAGTTGCGGCGAGCGGGGGCTACTCTTTGTTGCAGTGCACGGGCTTCTCATTGCGGTGGCTTCTCTTGTTGGGAGCATGGGCTCTAGGCGCGCCAGCTTCAGTAGTTGTGGCACGTGGGCTCAGTAGTTGTGGCTTGCGGGCTCTAGAGCGCAGGCTTAGTAGTTGTGGCTCACGGGCTTAGTTGCTCCATGGCCTGTGGGATCTTCCCAGACTAGGGCTCGAACCAGTGTCCCCTGCATTGGCAGGCGGATTCTTAACCACTGCACCAGTGGAAGTCCCCCAGTAATATTCTTTACGGCTCTCTTTTTAAGCCAGGATCCAGTCAGGGATCACAGGTTGTGTTTAGTCGCCACGCCTCCTGCTCTGCTTTAACCTAGCACAGCCCCACCCCCATAAAAGGTTTATAACTTGATGCTTTAGAAGAATTCAGGCCACTTATTTCGCAGAGTGTATCTCGCTTTGGATTAGCTGATTTTTTCCTCACTGTAGATTCAGGTCAAACATTTGTTGTGTCTTTCCCGGTACGTCACGCCGGGAGGCACATGAAGTCATTTTGTCCCCTTTGGTCACCTGGTTAAGGTGGTCTCCACCTGGTTTCTCCAGTATAAAGATGCCTTTCCCTTGGTAATTCATTGGTAACCCAGCAGGTAATGTTCTGAGACTGTGGGAATAGTTCATGACCCAGCGTCCCTTCACCAGTGGCTTCAGCATCCATCTGTGGTCCTTGCCTGAATCAATGAGTACAATGATGCCCAAAAAGCGGTGATTTTCTAGTTGTATTTTTCTGTCTCCATTTAATCGTGTCCATTCTTCTGAACAGAGTGCTCCCTCCGCCACTCCACACCTAATGTATATATTCCTTTTCCCCCTGCAGTGTACCGTCCCCATGAATTTTGAATTCTCTGTTACTCTTTATCATACCAGGAAGACGTTGCAGACCCACCGTGTACCGCCTTTGCCCGAGACCTGGAGTTAGCCATTTTTCCTAGGAGCTTTGCTTCCTTTCAGAGGGTGGTTTTTAGAAATCAGTGTCTTGGTGTTATCTGAACTCATTTATCAAAAGGTTTCGAGCTGCAATGATTGATTCCTCCTTTCTCACAGGAGAGCCCTGGAATGAGACACATGGATTTAGTTGTTCTCAACAGCTACTTCTATCAGGCTGAAACCCCTAAGGAATAACCCTTCTCTTTCCCCCAGGGAGTCTTTCTGAAAGCAGATCCCCCTTGTCCTGGCAGAGACGTTGCTGGATTAAACACAGTCTAATCCCTCATTGGTCCCCATCGGCTCCTCTCTCTGGTGTCCCCAGCAAGCAGAGACTGTCCTGGGTTAGGCCACAGCTTTCAAGAGTTACCTCCATGCCTGGGGCCCCTGGAGGCTTCCAAAGACTCCCACCTTGTCTCTGTCCCTGGGAGGGTCACCTCCCCTTAATTGGGGGTCGGGGTTTATGTGAGCCAAGTTTTCTGGAAACTCTTAGGAGGTACAATTTTCTGTCCAAGTAGGTCAAACTGGTCTTGTTTCCAAGTTCTAGGACCCCCTCCCTGACTCACCTGGGCCAGAGAAAGCATTTTACCAGGGAAAGAACTAAGAACAGGAAGGAGGAGGATTTGAAGTGAGGAATTTGCTGTGCTGCGTCGCTCAAGACACTCACGTGTTTGTGTTCCTAGGCGCAACGTGAGGAAGCATAAAGGTTTCAAGTCAGAAATATTTGTGTCCAGAGCATCACTTTGCTGCCCACTGGCTGTGCAAGACTGGGCAGTCTGTCCGTGCCCCCTGAGCCTCAGTTTCTCCATCTCATAGCGGTGACAGTTGTGCTCACGCTGAAGGCTCAGCATGAGCGTTAAAAGTGCGAATAATTGGGAAAGTGCTTACCCAGAATCTGGCACGTAGATCGTGGTTAATAAATAGTGCTATAAATATTACTAAATGGAGTGACTAATATGAACTAATAGGAAAGTGCTCTATACTTAGAAAGGGTTGATAATTAAAACATAAAAGCCAGGGTCCTTATGATCCACGACCAAGGCTGGCACATAGGAAAACCTAACTCCCAGCCCTTAGGGAGACCTCACTCGGGGCCTGACCCCTGCCCACTGTCACCTCCTCATGGAGAGAGCATGGTGAACTTCTGTTTCCTAGAAGCGTTAGGGGGACGATCCCTCCCACGAAGGATAACCAGAAAATGGGGCAATACTAACAATGGGGCAGGGTCTCCGGGTAGATACAGGCTCGGGGAGGGGAGCGCGGCATCTGGGGCCACGGTTATCCCGGAGCACGCTTTGTGAGATGTCGAGTGATGCCTCGACAGCTTCACGCGGTGCCGGGACAGGAGCGGGAGTCCAGGGCTCTAGTCGGCTGAGTAACGGCTCCCCCCAAAGACATCAGGTCTCAGTCTCTGGAGCCTGTGAGTGTTACCTTCCATGGCAAAGGGGCTTTAAAGATGTGAGTAAGGATCTTGGGATGGGGAGATTGTTCTGGATTATCTGACTGGGCCCTAAGTGCTAACACTTGCCTTATAAGAGGCAGGCAGAGGGAGAAGACAGAGACAGAAGGTGAGGCCGTGTGGCCACTGAAGGATGATGCCACACTCATGGCTTGGAAGACGCAGGAAGGGGCCATGAGCCACGGGATGTGGGAAGATGTCAGAGGCTGGAAAAGGCAAGGAAGCAGATTCTCCCCAGAGCCTCCAGAGGGAGCACAACCCTGTCAACACCTTGACTTTTCCCCAGAGAAACTGATTTCAGCCTTCTGGCCTCGAGAATTGTAAGAAAATACATGTATGTTGTCTTGAGCCACCAAATTTGTGTGTAATTTGTTACAGCTGCCACAGGAAATGAGTACAGGGACCCTCCAAGGCAACCTGACCTGGTCAACCCACCTCGTTTTGAGTTAGGACCCCAAAGGGCTGCACCTTATAAGTGAGGGTGAACAGGAGTAGACAGACCCTTGCAGGACTTCACTTCACGCCAACTTCACATAATCCTAATCCCTGAAATTGTGGGGATAGCTGCTGCCCCAGACAACCAGCATACACATGTAAATCCTTTCTGGACAGAGATGATATCATCCTAAACCTCAATTAGGTAAATACAGTGTTTAGACACAATAACAGATTACCAGGCACGCAAGGAGACAAGGCAGCATGACAAAAGCTACAGAAACAACAGAGTGAAGAAGCAGACCCACGGGGAATTCAGATGGAGTGGTTATCAGATACGAGCTTTAAAATAACGATGTTTCCTGCATTCAAAGGGATAAAAAACAGGATTGAGGATGTCAGTGAAGATCTGGAAACTATAAAAAGGAGCTCACTGGGGGCTTCCCTGGTGGCGCAGTGGTTGACAGTCCGCCTGCCGATGCAGGGGACACGGGTTCGTGCCCCGGTCCGGGAGGATCCCACATGCCGCGGAGCGGCTGGGCCCGTGAGCCGTGGCCGCTGAGCCTGTGCGTCTGGAGCCTGTGCTCCGCAACGGGAGAGGCCACAACAGTGAGAGGCCCGCGTGCCACAAAAAAAAAAAAAAAAAGGACCTCACTGGAAATTGTAGAACTCAAAAGTATACTCAATGAAGTTGGGAACCCAGTGGATGTGTTTAACAGCAGATTGGCCACAGCTGAAGAGAGAATTGGTGACATAAGAAGGCTTGAAAGAAAATAACCCGAATGAAGCACAGAGTCAAAGGATAGAAAATAGAAGAGAGAAAGAAGCAGAGGATAAGATAAGGTTAGAAGTCTATCATACGTGTAACTGAAATTCCAGGAGAAAAGGAAAGAAATGGGGTAGAAGCAATATTTGAAGAGGTAATGGCTGAGAACTGATGGAAGACGATATTAGTTTGCTTGGGCCGACGTACCAAAATGCCAGATTTGGAGGAGGGCATTGCTTAAGCAACAGAACTTTATTTTATCATGGTTCTGGAGGCTGGAAGTCCAAGACCAACGTGTTGGCGGGGGCGGTCTCTCCTGAGGCCTCTCTTGTTGGTTTGCAGACAGCTGCCTTCTCACTGTGGCTTCACATGGCCTCTCCTCTGTGTGTGTCTGTATCAAACTGTCCTATTTTCATAAGAACAACAGTCATATTAGATGAGGGCCACCCTGACAGCCTCCTTGTGACTTAATCACCTCTTCAAAGATCCTGTCTCCAAATACATCATATTCGGAGGTCCTGGGGATTAGAGCTTTAACACAGGAATTTTTTTTTTTGTTTGGGGGACACACAGTTCAGCCATAACAAAGACAGTACACCATAGATTGAGGAATCTCTGTGAACCTCAAGCAGGATAAGTAAAAGAAAACCACATCTCTCCACCCCATGGTAAAAACTTCCAAAAACTACAGGTAAAGAGAAACTCTTAAACACCCAGCTATAAAAGACAGCTTTCCTTCCAAGGAGCAATGGTTAGAGCATCAGCTGACTTGTCAACAGAAACAGTGGAAGCCATGAGACAGCGAACGGTATCCCTGAAGAGCTGGCAGCAGTAAACAGCAACCTAGACTTTCATCCCAAGAGAGAACGTCCTTCCAATTTCAGGGCAAGGTCACTGCCGCAGTCTGGGTCCAGTCAGGAGCTGAAAACCACACAGTGCGTCAAACAGAGAAGCTGAATGTAAAGAACAGTTAAACTCTCATGAAAGAGTGCCCATAGGTATAGGGAAACTCTGTATGGTAGCTTAGGGCTGAGAGAGAAATCAGGAAGAAGAAATTGGAAGGGCCCCTCTCCCGCCAGGGCTGCCTTGGAGCGCGTGTGGCTCAGCCTACCCGACAGCAGAGAACTCGGCTGGGTTTCCTAACCTAGAGCCGGTCTGGGGCCTTTGGGCGAGCAGGCAGCAGTTAGGACACGGTGATAACACGGACGGTGTGGCCGCACAGAGAAGGTGGCGTCTGGGGCGCAGGTGAGCCGCATGGGGGCTGCAGAGGGAGCAGAGGCTTGGTGGGGAACCTCAGGGGTGTGTAGGGAGGAAGTCAGTGGCTTCCCAGGGATTAGGGCGGTGGGGAGGAGGGGGCGGTGGAGAGAGGATTACAAAGGGCACCGGGGAACATTTGGGGTGATGGATTTATTTTCTTGCTTATGGTGATGGTTTCACGAGCTGTACAGGGTCAAAACTTACCAGATTTTACACCTTAAGTAAGTACAGTCTGTCATCTGTCAATGATACTGCGATAAGGCTGTTAAAGTATGTAGTGTCTTGGGATGCTGGCTTAGACAGAAATCTATAAAGAAGAGAAGTGGGTTTTTTTTGGTAACATCTTTATTGGGGTATAATTGCTTTACAATGGTGTGTTAGTTTCTGCTGTATAACAAAGTGAATCAGTTACACATGTACATATGTTCCCATATCTCTTCCCTCTTGCGTCTCCCTCCTTCCCACCCTCCCTCCCTATCCCATCCCTCCAGGCGGTCACAGAGCACCGAGCCGATCTCCCTGTGCCATGCGGCTAGCTATCTACCTTACGTTTGTTAGTGTGTATATGTCCATGACTCTCTCCCGCCCTGTCACAGCTCATCCTTCCCCCTCCCCATATCCTCAAGTCCGTTCTCCAGTAGGTCTGTGTCTTTATTCCTGTCTTACCCCTAGGTTCTTCATGACATTTTTTCCCCTAAATTCCATATATATGTGTTAGCATACGGTATTTGTCTTTCTCTTTCTGACTTACTTCACTCTGTATGACAGACTCTAGGTCTATCCGCCTCATTACAAATAGCTCAATTTTGTTTCTTTTTATGGCTGAGTAATATTCCATTGTATATATGTGCCACATCTTCTTTATCCATTCATCTGATGATGGGCACTTAGGTTGCTTCCACATCCTGGCTATTGTAAATAGAGCTGCAGTGAACATTGTAGTACATGACTCTTTGAATTACGGTTTTCTCAGGGTATACGCCCAGTAGTGGGATTGCTGGGTCGTGTGGTAGTTCTATTTGTAGTTTTTTAAGGAACCTCCATACTGTTCTCCATAGCGGCTGAACCAATTCACATTCCCACCAGCAGTGGAAGAGAGTTTCCTTTTCTCCACACCCTCTCCAGCATTTATTGTTTCTAGATTTTTTGATGATGGCCATTCTGACTGGTGTGAGATGATATCTCATTGTAGTTTTGATTTGCATTTCTCTAATGATTAATGATGTTGAGCATCCTTTCATGTGTTTGTTGGCAATCTGTATATCTTCTTTGGAGAAATGTCTATTTAGGTCTTCTGCCCATTTTTGGACTGGGTTGTTTGTTTTTTTGTTATCGAGCTGCATGAGCTGCTTGTAAATTTTGGAGATGAATCCTTTGTCAGTTGCTTCATTTGCAAATATTTTCTCCCATTCGGAGGGTTGTCTTTTGGTCTTGTTTATGGTTTCCTTTGCTGTGCAAAAGCTTTGAAGTTTCATTAGGTCCCATTTGTTTATTTTTGTTTTTATTTCCATTAAGAGAAGTGTTTTAAAAAAATTTTTTTTTGGCTGTGTGCTCGCGGGATGCTAGCTCCCTGACCAGGAATCGAACCTGGCCCCCCAAAAGAGGAAGCACAGAGTCCCAACCACTGGACTGCCTGGGAGTTCACAGCGTGTTACCTTTTGATAGGGGTTGTATCGGGAGGGGGGCCTGGCTCAAGGAGGGGCGCTCGAGGTCTTGGCAATGACCCATTTCTTGACCTGCGTGGAGGTTACATGAGTGTTGTTCACTTTGTGATAAATTTTTGACAAATTATTCAACTCATGATAAATTATTCTTCAAAAAAGGGAAGTAAGGATATGGTGTTGGAGAAGAGATGTCTGTTCAGTTCCCTTCTCAGCTGCTCCTGGAGTGGGGGGCCCGAGGGTGGCAAGGGACGCTCGTCAGGACATCCTCCATCCCCCGGATCAGACACAGGCATTGGGAAGAGTGTGGCCGAGAACAGAACGGGGAGCAGCATGGATTAGCCTCCTCCAAGCTGAGGGCCAGTGGAAGTGAGGGTCTCAGCGCCATGGAGGGTCGCGTGGAGAAGTATGTCTGTGCCTGCACAGGGGTGGTGGGCAAGCCCCCCGAATGGGCAGTGGTGTCTGAGGTCAGTGGTGCTGGCCCTGGTGAGGGGGTTGCCCAGTCAGGTGGGTGCATTTAGTGCTGGGAATGATGCGAAGGGGGCCAGTGAGAAGGAGGGGACCTTCTAACACTGCTTGATGGCCCTGAGTTTCAGTTTCCTCATCTTTAAATTGGGGGTGACAAATATTACAGCACAGATAGGTGACCATGTGTCCTGTTGCCTGAGACAGTCCTGCTGTGTGCATGCTATCACGGCGTAACTACTGAGAGTAATTATGCTCACTTTCATCTCAGCGGTGTCCCTGCTGGGTTTGGACAACGAATTTCACCGTCATCCTAACCATAGGGGCTTCGTGACGACAGCAATGTAACGCGTGTGCTTTGCAGGACACTCGCATACAGTTCGTGCTCAGTTTGTGTAGGCTCCTGAACCATCTACCTGCCACCTGGCCCAGTCCCGGAGAGCAGCCCTATACTCCTAACCCAGTGCTCTTTCTTTTCACAAATAACTACCGAACCATGAGACGTTTTCGTTGAGGGAAATGAGGCTGGCCAGTGAACTTTCTTGAACACTTGCATTTTAAACATCCCGCCTACTCGTGCATGCACCCAACCATCCATTTACCCAACAAATAGATAGCAAAACCCATTTATTTTAACATCTATCCATGCATCCATCCATCTAACAAATACCCATCTATCATAACATCCACTCAACAAATACCCATCTGTCATAACATCCACTCAACAAATACCCATCTGTCATAACATCCATTCATCAATCTACCTATCTTGTTTATACATCTACCCAACAGATATCCATCCATTCTAATATCTACCCACCCATCTACCTATCCACCCACCCACTCATCCACTCATGCATCTATCCACCCACCCATCAGTCCATCCATCCATCCATCCACCATCCACCCACCCACCCACCCACCATTCATCCATCCATTCTTCCACCCACCCAATTCTCGGACTCTTTTCTTATTAATCTATGTTTTTTACGCTGTGATCTCATCTAGTCTTAAAGCACTGACATGAACATGGACTGTCACATATCCATCTCCATCCTCATTTGCCTCCCTCAGCTCAAATCTTGTATGTCCGGCTGCCTACGTGATTTCCCACCTTGGGAGTATAATTGATGCTCAAACTTAACATTTCCAAACGCAGACTTCTGCCCTTTCCCACATGCTGCTCCTCCCTCTTTTTTTCGCATCTTAGTTGGTGGTGACTCCATCCTTGCCATGCTCGGACAGGACATCTTGGGGCTCATCCTTGAATCTTATCTTCCTCCTGTGCCCCGTCTTCAGTGTGTCAGCACAGCCTGTTCACTCTACCAACCAAATCTATCCAGAATCCCTCTTCTAGTCTCTCCTCTCCTTGCCACGTCCATCCTGATTCAAGCCTCCACCCTCTGACACCTGGATTATTGAATTATCGGGTCTCCCTGCCTCCCCCCTGCATCCCCCTAAGTCTGTTTTCAACTCAGCAGCCAGGCACCCTGGGAGATCAAGTCGCCCCGCGGTCTGAGGCCTCCAGCTGGTTCCTGCTTCACTCAGACGCCACCCCCGCTTCTTCTCCTGCTCACGTGTTCTCCTGCCTCCACACTGTCTCTAGAAACCACCAGAAATGCTCCTGCCTCAGGGCCTTTGCACTTGCTGTGTCTTCTGCTTAGAACGCTCTCTTCCCGAATATCCACATGGCTGCTCCTCTCTCCTCTTTGAGGCTTTTGGCAAATGTCCTTTCTTAGTGAGGATAGTGACTTTTGGAATGTTTAAAACTGCATCTTGTGGTCCTAAAGAAAGCAGAGCCTGAGGCTAGGGTTGCGGTGTTCGTGCTTCATTTGGGAGGTGCCAGTCCAGGCTGGTGGGGATGAGGGGAAAGGGAACCAGCGAGGATGGGGGAAGGGACCACCGTGTCACGGGTTTCATGGTGAACCGTGACGATGCACAGGAGGCCGCTTGGTGCACAGGAATTCTCCAGGACGTTTGCAGGAAGGGGTCGTGTTTTGGAGGAATCCACAGGTGAGGGCACAGAGGTGGGATGGGTCTGCCTACCTTTTCTCTCCATCCTGTTTCTCACAGGTTAAGGTTCACGCCCAGGGAGTTCATCCACTCACAGGTCTGTGTTGTTTCATCCAGCCCTCCCTGGCCATTCAGGGACCCAGATCCCAGGCTCAGCGTGTGATGTTTTCTCCCAATCTGAAAGTGCATGGGCCCTGGGCACAGGTGGGTGCCAACAGAGAGGGGGGCAGGAGACGGGCCAGTGATTGGAGCGGTGCCCAAAGTCTGTTGTCAGACCCTCGCTGCACCCCCGGCTCCCTTTCCTGCCTTTGTTTTTTCCCTTGGAACATAGTGTCTGACACACGATAGAGTTTTGTTTATTTCTCTGTTTATGGTCTCCCTCCCTCCACTAGAAAAGAAGCTCAAGGAGGCAGGGATTCCTGCGGTGTGCCGATTGCCCCCAGCAGTTAGAGAAGCATCGCTCCGTGATAGGCACTTAGTAAATGTTTGTTCAACGAAAGAATGAAAGAAGATTCTCTCTCATTGACCCAAAGAAGAGTCTTTTTGGAGTGGTGGTTTTAATGACGTTGCATTACATTTTTTCTCTATGCGTCTTAAATGCTTTCTTGATTCTGGGCAGTGGATAATACTTATTTAACCACATCTTTACGAAGGCTGTGTCTTGGACGCTGTGTTTTAGAATCTACTTTTAGACAAAGCATACAAGGCTTCGTTGGAGTTAGAGGGCAGAATGTCAATGTTGAAATCTAGGCATCGTGAAGTAAACACTGGTGTGTGTGTGTGGAGGTGGGAGGGAGCAAACATCTGGAAGGATCCACACCTACTTGTTCACAATGGCTGGGCGGGGGAGGGGAGGGCACACTTACTCTTATGTGCTTATTTACATGTATCTGAACGCTGAGGTTCTTTTTCAGCAGGAATGCATTCTACATTCTACATTGAACAATTTATTTCTAAATTTAAGAAAGAAGTCCAACTTGAGCTCTGGGAGAATGACCGTCAGTCTGAGTTCAGCTCAGGCCCCGGGGGTCAGAGGAACCCTGGGCAGCATGGCCAGGCTGGCCCCTCCTGGGGAGCGCTGGCCCTCTGGGGCCCTGGGTGTCCTGGCCCGGGGAGGCTGGCTGGAGTGGAGCTCTGTTCCTTCTAGAACGGGCATCTTGTGGAGTGCCGCGTGTAGACAGCTCAGGACGCCTGCTCCGGTGGGGCTGGCGTGTTTACTGAGCTGTCACTGTGAGGGTGGAGGGTGCGCCTGGCATCAGGGGTACAGGGTTGCCCATTAACTGTGCGTGCGACCTTGGGCAAGTCACTTCGCTCACTCGTTCATTCATTTGTTCATTCATTACCCCCCGGAGGGCTACTTCGCACTGGGCCCCGGGTGTGAGGAATAAGATGTGGCCACTGCCCTCAGGGAGCCCACAGGCTAGTGGAGAAGACGACACACACACTGACATCCTTCATTCCATGTGGGTGACACATAAGCCCTGCTGGCGGGGGGAGGGGCCCAGAGTCCTGCACTCAGAGATCAGGGCAGGCTTCCTGGAGGAGGTGGTTCCGGAGCTGAGTCTTCGAGGCCTTAGCCAGGCAGATGGGGGAGAAGGGGAGTGGGGTGGAGCAATTTAGGAGGTGTTCCAGAGGCAGAGGGGAGTAAGGGGCAGCTTCATCTCTTCCCCGGGTGGGAGGAGTGGGGAGGGTAAACAGACCACACAAGGAGAAGCTGGCCTGTGGTGGGGCTCAGGACATGGAGTCCCATGCCCTGGTGGGAGGGTTGGGGCTTGATCTTGCCCCTTGGATGGCCTTGATGACGTAGACCCTCCGCCTTCATCCCTTAGAACTGCTAGCGCTGGACACAGATCTTAACGGGCTGGGCTGCCCTGTAAGCTGTGCTGCGTGAACCTTGCACAACCCCAGGAGGCGGCATTGTGCGTCCTCGAGCCGCCTCGCACCCAGTGCCAACCTCAGGGAGACCTAGGGCTCCGATTCTCCATGAGGAGGAGCCAGGGCACCACAGTGACCCGTGAGAGGGCTTCAGGGGCAAGGGGCGGGGGCGACGGTGCTGAGCCAAGGGATGGAGGGATGGGTCCACCCATAGGTCTACAAGACATTTGGAGATTTTCTCCAAGTTTGGCCAGATCCTTGGATTATAAGTGGCAGGCCCAGGTACTAGAACCAATGTAAATGTTTTTAAAACTCTTAACACATGCAGAATTCAGAAAACAACCACAAAGCACCCACGTACCCACCATTGACACTGTTTACAGTCTTAGACTTCTTTCTCTCCACACCTGCCTGTGGACCTGAGTGCTGCCGACACAGCATGGGTGCCGATCCCTCCTGCCCCTCCTCCCATCCCCAGAAGCTGCCCCTGTTCCCTGGGTGATGCTGCCACTCGCAGGGAGGCTTGGCACTTGCACCGAAGGGCATTTTAGCTGTTGTGATACGTGCCGTCGCCCATATTTACATAGAGGGCCGCACAGTTATCCCCTTAGCAACTCGCCCAGCTCACTGCACACCATGTTTCTGGAGATGTGTCTGTGTTGATACACATGGATCTAGTTCATTTCAATTGTGATCTCCTGTCTGAATGAGCTTTCCCGGCTCCCACGAGGAGGGACCGTGAGCTAGCTTCCGTTTTCACCTTGTTCCGCACTGTATGAGCTTCCCGCTGCTGCGTAACATATGGCCCCGCACTCAGCAGCCTAAAACCACGCACACTCGTTGTCTCCTGGTTCTGAGGGCCAGGGGGTTGCACGGGGTGAGCTGGGTCTCCCCTCAGGGCCCCCGAGTGACCCCTCCTCCAGACCTCTTGTGACGTGAGGATAGTACCTTTTCCTTATTGTTTAAGCCATTTGGGGGTGAGATTTAAGAATCTGCTGTCAAAGGCAACCTTAATTCCTAAAGACTCTGGAGCTCCGAGGGGGTGGGAGGCACAGCCCAGGGCACCCCGCCAGCAGCGCAGGGCCCAAGTTTGGACTCCAGCCTCAGGATCCTGCACGCACTGCTAAGGGGCGGTGCCCTGGTGTCCTGCTGTCACGAGGTCCACAGGCTGGGGGCCTACACCACGTTCCGGAGGCCGCAAGTCCAAGATCAAGGTATCAGCAGGGGTGGTTCCTTCTGAGGCCGAAAGGGCGCCTCCGTCCCAGGCCTCTGCCCTGGCTTCTGGGGTTTGCCGGTGATCTTTGGTTTCTAGAAGCGTCACCCCTATCTCTGACTGCATTGTCACATGGCCTCCTCCCTGCGTACCTGTCTGTGTCCAAATGTCACCTTATTAGAAGGACACCAGTCAGTGTTGGATTAGGTCCATCCAACTCCAGCATGACTTCATCTTAATTACTCTTGCAATGGAACTTATTATTTCCAAATAAGGTCACATTCTGAGGCACAGGGTTTAGGACTTCAGTGTGTGAATTGTGGGAGGACGCAATTCAAACCATCCCAGGCAGTTAGCATTGTTAACCTCGCCGCTTCGATAGAAGCTGTTCCCCCCACGTCAGTCTCCTAGGCAGATTGGAAACTGGGATATCCATGGTCCTGTGACCACAGCGCTCAGATGAGCCATGGGGGAGAGCAGTGTGGTCCCGGCTCCGGCCCTGATGTTAGCTCTGTGCCGGGTGGCTTGTTTCCCAGACACGCAATTTCCTCATCTGGTAGAACGGGGCTACCCGTTGCCTCCTTGCCAAGGGGTGACCCACATGTCCGCCCCCCCGTGAATGGGCTTTGTAACCTGAAAAGTGCTGGCCGAGGGTAACTTATCCTGGGTTGGAAGCCACCGTGGTGCTTGGGGGACAGGTCCTGATATCGGGGAAGGAGAGGCCCAGAGCCACGAGGACAGACTTAGCTGATGTTGACGATTTCACCAGGGTGCCAAGAGGGGCTGAAAACGGGACTCCAGAGAATTAATGTTTCCAGTTAATCGCTGGCACGTCTCACTGCTCTGAACGGTTGAAAATTAACTGCGTGAGGGATGATTAGGAAAGCAGGGAGCAAAGCCCAGATTCTACCTAAGAATAAATTCTCTGAGATTCCCCTGGTCAGGACAGATCCTCCAAGGCTTGCAGAAGGGAGAAGTGTGGTCTTCCCGCCCAGCAGACCAGAAATAACTCACGTGAATGCTGTTCTACGAACATGCGCGCTGTGGCCATCTGAGCAGGCTTTCTGCAGGGCTTCCTTCATCTATAAATCATGTAGCACAAAGCACATTTAAATCGCCCCGAGGTTTGAACACATCTAGGGCAGCTCGTTGGAGTCCGAGCACGGGCTTCCGCGTGTCCAGCAGCTAACAGCGTGAGGGATTTGGGGCCGGGGAGAACTGAGCGATATCGTGCCTGTTCAGAGATGTCATATCCTGTTCTGCTCCTCTCAGCTTACGCCTGGCATGAGGGTGTTAGATCTGAAAGCTTCTCTCTTCCCGACTGCCTTCTGTGCGTTCCCTCACGTTCACACGTGCGCGGACAGGTCTGGGTTCCAAACTCAGATCTGCCATGTGACCCTGGACCAGTCACTCCGCCCTCTCACTTCTCACCTGGGAAGTGGGGACATGTGGACCACACCTTCCAGGCCCGTTAGGAGATGATTCCAGACAAAGTGGATGGATGCCTGGCCCAGAGCTGGTGCCCAGAAAGGGCCCCCCTCCCGAGAACGCCGGCAACCCAGCTCTGGAGAACAGATGTTCGAATTCCTCTGGGTGCCGTGCACCGTTCTCTCCCTGAAACTTGCTCTCGGGCAGCGCCACCACTTGGGAAAACAGTTTGCCGTTCTCCAGGGAAGTCAAGGTGCTCGTCTCCGCGGATCCAGCAGATCCACCCTGATGTTCCGTGGGCAGGGATGTAGGACAGGGATGCACGGACAGCCCGGGGGGATGGTGCTGTGTCCACACAGTGGAAGTGGATGCAGACGGTGCTGTGTTCACACGACGGGGCCCTGGGTGAGTCTCCTGCAGCGGGAAGCCATGCTCGGTGACAGGGTGAACCTGACGAACATGGTGAACAAAAGAAGCTAGCCTCTGTGTGTGACTCCATTTATGTGATGTCATAACAGCTGAGCTCTGGGTCTAGATGCACATGGGTTGTGGGTGCAGAACCACACAGCACGGCAAGGCTGCCATGACATCACAGTCGGATCCTGGCTACCTCGGGAAAGACACAGGGGCCTCTGGGACCGCCATGTTCTGCTTCTTGTCCTGGGTTGTGGTCACTTGGGTGAGAGTCCTGGTGAAGCCGGAGATTTCCGTTTCATGTACTCTTATGTGTGTATATTAGACTGTGCTGCGGATTTAATTGTGGTTCCCGCATCTCCCCCCCAACCAACCAATTCATATGCTGGAGTCGTAACCCCCAGGATCTCAGAATGTGACCTTATTTGGAGACAAGGTCTCCACAGATGATCAAATTAAAGTGAGGTCATTAGGATGGTCCTAATCCAACATGACTGTGTCCTTTTAAAAGTGGGGACATTTGGATATGGGGTCACACATACACACAAAAAGCCATGTGATGACGAAGGAAGAAATCTATAGGCCAAGGAACACCAAGGATGGCCAGCAAAGCCCCAGAAACTAGGAGAGAGTCCTAGAACAGATCCTCCCTCTGGCTCAGAAGGACCCAGCCTGTTGACACCTGATCCCAAACTTCTAACCTCCAGATCCAGGAGACAATACATTTCTGTTGTTTAAGCCACTCGATCTGTGATACTTTGTGACAGCAGCCCTGGGAAACTAATAAATACTGCACAGTAGAAAAGTTAAGAAAAAAAGGCTTGTGTTCAAGTCTTGGGCCGGGTGCTTCAATTTATATAAATTAGGGTGAACAATGGAACCTGTGCCCCCAACTCCAATTCCTTGGGTCACTCTCACCACCTCTTTGGGTGGGAGAGGCCCCAAACAGACCTTTGTTCTCCACAGAAGGGCCATTGTGGGTTTAGAGAGGAGCCCTCATTGGTGATTCCTGGCTCAGGGTCACCCACTCCCCTGGAATTCTGACCTGGGGGAGCAGAGGCTGCTCTGGTGCCACGCCCCAGAGAAATAAGGCATGTCTGCCTAGCACCAGTGGTGTCGGGAGAGGTACCAGACATCGTTCCTAATAAGGGCCTTTTATGGAGTACTGGGAATGAGGCGCCCTGGCTGCCTTCCCAGATCCCACTCTGTGGCTGTGCTGCTTTTGGTGAGTTCCTCTGTAGGACATTTCCCGGGGCCACCATAACAAAGGACCGCTGACTTAACAACAGAGACTTATTTCCTCACACTTCTGGGGGCCACAGGTCTCAAATCAAGGTGAAGGTAGGTTGGTTCATTCTGAGGCCTCTCTCCTTGCCTGTAGACGGTCATCGTCTCCCTGTGTCCTCACATGGTCATCCCTGTGTGTCTGTGTCCTAGTCTCTCCCTATAAGGACACCAGTCCTGTGGGATCAGGGCCCACCCATATGATCTCATTTACCTTAATCACCTCTTTAAGGGCACTCTCTCCAAATACAGTCACATTCTGAGGTGCTGGGGTCTTAGGACTTCAACATGTGGATTTGGGAGGGACACAGTTCAGCCGATAACATCCTTTACAACTGTAATATGACAGTAAGAATTATATCCATCTCTTAGTGATGCCACGAGGCCCAGCAGCCGCCCTTGCACCTCTAGTGCTTGGACCTTCCCGTGTGCGGGCCATCGTCTGTTTGCCACCCTCGGACCCCCTCAATCCCCCTTCCCAACCCTGCTGCAGCCCCAGAAGCTGACCTCTGTGGATGTGCCCATCCAGGCAGTCGTGTTCAGCCCATGGGATTCACCAGTGGGAGGCTGGAAGGCCCGGTGAGAGAGAGGCCGGAGTATTTCCTCCTGCTTTCCTACCTGCCTGCCCTTGGTCCTAGAGGAGGCTGTGCTCTCCTGTCCGGAGGCCCCACTCATGGCTGCAGATGTCACTGTCCACAGTCAGGCCTAGGAGTGGGACACTGCCTGCTGTTGACCCTGGAGAGCTACACCTTCCTGTGGGGATCCCTCAACCCCAGCCCGTGCCTGTGTGAAAGCCCTTTCACTGAACCATTGTCATCACCTCTCTGAGTGAGGCACCAGGCAGCACCCCTGGGTCTTTCCTGAATGCACAGATGATTCCGGATTGCCCAGTGCCCAGCTTAGAGAGGAGGTGTTTGGGGGATGGTCCCTGAATCAAATGTGTGATTTTCAAAGGGCCCGAAACCCTTGGATTAAAGCATTTTAAAAACGCAAAGTTATATGATTATTCATATATTATTCATCCACGGAGCCTTGGAATTTCTGCAGCGTAAGCTCCCTGGCATTCTGGGGCCTCGTTTGTTTTCTGTAATGAAAGCTGATGCCCTTCCGTGTCCCAGCCTGTGTTTTCTTTACCTGTGTTTTCTGTATCACTGCATTGAATGGGGAGGGTGGGGAGAGAGGCTGTCTGAGGGTAAGAAAGCCTGGAAACCCAGGGGAAGGGTGATGAGTCCAGGTTTGGGGTCCCCAGGTGCTGTGGTGGGCTGGGCTGTGGTCAGCTACTCCTGGCATGGCCCTGGGGCTGACACTCCTTGGAGGAGAGGTCTGGGTGAGTAATTTAGGGATGGCACAGAATCACCCACCAACCCCCTTGCTGAGCAGCCACCAGGGGGCGCTTCCTGAAGGGCAACGTGTCGGACCCACTGGGACTCCCGCGACCTGGGGAATAGTATCTGAAGCCCTTCACTGCTCTGCCTGGGCTTGCCTCTCCAGCCTCGGGCCCACTGCTGGCAGCCCCGCCCCGAATGATTCATAGCTTCCTAAATCTGTCATCCCGTGTCACACCTCCATATGCCTTTGCGTATGCTGTGCACTCTGGCTGGGATGCCCTCGCTTGCGATCAAAATAATCTCAATACACAGAAAAATGTCAAGTGTGAGGAGAGAAGAGCTCACTCCTTGGTGATGAGTGAGAGCGTCTGCAAGGAGAGCATGCATTCCAGAGCAGTAGAAAATGCTGGACTCTTTCTGGCAGGGGCCCTACCCCCTTCTTCCCCTGGACCCAGCTGCCCCTGTGGTGGTCCAGACACTTGGTGGGGACCTCTGGCTGTGGAGTCAGGTGGGATTCAATCCAAGCCCAGCCACTTGTCAGCAATGGGAGCCCAAACAGTTCCCTCCAGGAGCCTCAGTTTCTTCATCTGGGAAATGGGGTGATGATGCTTGTCCTACAAGATGGAGGGAGGTGACGCATGTAAAGAGCTGGCACATGGGCTGGCATGTAGGACTCACTCCACAGATGGTCCTGGCTGTGATTTAGGGCTGGTATTCAGGGGCAGAGCTGGACCCCAGTCCCTGTCTTGGGCTGAGTTTGGATTTGGGGGCTTGTTTTACAAAGTCACAATAGTAGGTCCTTGAACTGCAGGCTGGGCTGTGGACTAATGAAAAGCCACTTGGCATAGATTTCAGGCTCCTCAAGTCCCCCCAGACCTGTGACAGGGCTGAGCTTGCAGGTGGGGACCAGCAAGCCTCACGTTAAACTGAGGTCTCAAAGCATCTGTCGAGCCTGTTCTGTGCCGGCTGCTGGGATAACTCCCATGCTCTGCCCCAGATGGCTCCCGCTCCAGCGGGGGAGGCTGATGTGCAAAAGACAGTGACAACCGTGAGTGCTGGGATCTGCAGGAGGCTGCAGGAGGGCAGGGGGTCGTCACTCTTCTGAGGGGTGGGTGGTCAGGACGGGCTTCTTGGAGGAGGTGGTATTGAATGAGCATCAGTTTTAAAAGCTAAGCAGGAAGGAATTCACCGCGGTGAAGGGACCGGGGAATGTGTGCATAGGAACCGCCTGAAATCGGGCAACAACGTGTGGGTCACGGGAGAGGAGTGGTGCGAACTGCAAGCAGCTCGGTGTCGGGCCAGTCCCTGCCTTTTACCCGTGCGACTTCTGGGTGGGCCAGCCAGAGGGAGGGCAGCGCTCTCCAGGTGGGAGGGGATGCGTCCCGAGGCTGCTGTTGGTCAGCTCAGGCCTGAGACTCGAAGCTACACCTCCTGACGTCTCTACACCAGGGCCCCAAGCTCAAACTTTGGAGAAGAGATGGTGCCTTGGTCAGCTCAGGCTGCCAAAACAGGTTATTGCAGACTAGGGGGCTTAAACAGCAGACATTTATTTCTCACAGTTCCGGAAGTTGGGGAGTACGAGGTCAAGGTCTAAGATTACTAGAAGTTCCAGTGTCTGGCGGGGGCTGCCTTCTCACAGTATCGTCACATGGCCGCGGGAGAGAGGAAGGGCTATGTCTCTTCCTCTTCTTTTTTTTAAAAGAGTTATTTATTTTTACTTTTGGCTGCATCAGGTCTTAGTTGCGGCATGCGGGATCTTTTGTTGTGGTGCACGGGCTTCTCTCTAGTTGCGGCGCGCGGGCTTAGTCGCCCCCCGGCATGTGGGATCTTAGTTCCCCGACCAGGGATCAAACCTGTGTTCCCTGCACTGGAAGGCGGATTCTTAACCGCTGCGCCACCAGGGAAGTCCCTCTTCCTCTTCTTATAAGGACACTAATTCCATCCTGTGGGCCCCAGTCTCATGACCTCATGTAACGTAATCACCTCCCCAAGGCCCCACCTCCAAATACCATCAGCGTCTGAATTTTGGGGGGAAAATGACTTAGTCTGTACCGAGGGGAAGACCCGGCTTCTGGCCTCTCTATCGCCAGGCCTCAGAGCACTGTGACATTGGCTTTCCTGGGTATTTGAAATTTGCTGATTTTACCAAATGTGATCAGCTGCTGTTAACTCATGCCCTCAAACCCCCATCCCACCTTGCCCGTCACCCCGCTGATCACGTGCACGGATGAGAGGGGCGGTACACTGCACAAGATCTGGGCTCTGGAGAGCACGCAACACCCTCCAAACGCACATTATTGTTATCTTCATTAAAGGCAACAGAACAAAACCACCTGCTCAAAAGAGCTTAATTTAGTGAGAACAAGCATAAGTGCTCCTTGAGTTGAAAACTCATTCTCCTTTGCAGTATTTTCTTTTGGGTATAAATCAAGAGAAGGGCTTTTAGAATATTTTTAGTACAAATGTGTTTCAATCACACCGTCACTCACCTGTCGGCACACTTACCTATTAGGATCTCCATGTGATTACGGAAATGGACTTTTGCCTCGACGGCCCTGCAAATCTTTCTCTAGTCAAACCATGTCTGATTTCAGCGATTTGAAAAGGACGCTGGGAAAATCACCCACAACTTGGCATGGAAAATCAGGTGTCCTGCCGGATGGTGGAAAGTTCCATTGGCAGACCTGATGTCTCCGTGGGATTGGAAATCACTCTGTAGTTTCACCGGTGGGTGGGAGCTCCTAGGAAAGTTCCCTCCCCCAGATGGCTCCTCCCATTACACGTGTGCTACAGATTCCACCCTTGAACATATAACCCTCAAAGCCTCCTGTTAAAGTGAAATGCCCCGGGAGGCACAACACCTTAAACCAAGATGGATGAACCACACAGCTGCTGACAATCCCCTAGCAGACATCACTCATCGGTCAGGCACAGGGTCCTGTTAAGCCTTGATCTCAGGGGGCAGCTCCAGGCAGACGCTCCCATTGGATCGCAGCATGTGGATGGAGGCTGTTAGCTGTCCCGGCCTGAATCCACGGTGGGGAGGGAATGAAGATGAGGAAGATGGGGAAGAGGATGAAGGTGGTGGTGGTAATTTATTATTATTTATTTATTTATTTTTTATTACGGTACGCGGGCCTCTCACTGTTGTGGCCCCTCCCGTTGCGGAGCACAGGCTCCGGATGCGCAGGCCCAGCGGCCATGGCTCACGGGCCCAGCTGCTCCGCGGCACGTGGGATCCTCCCGGACCAGGGCACGAACCCGCATCCCCTGCATCGGCAGGCGGACCCTCAACCACTGCGCCACCAGGGAAGCCCTTTATTATGTTTTTATAAAATTGTGGTAAAATACATATAAAATTTACCATCTTAACCATTTTTAAGTGTATAGTTGAAAACGGTAAGCACGTTCACGTTGTTGTGAGATCATCGCCCCCATCTATTTCCAGAACTCTTTTCATCTTGCAAAACTGAACTGTATCCAGTGAACAACTCCCCGCGCCCCTTCCCCAGCCCCTGGTGACCACGTTTACGGTGTCCGTCCCTGTGGACGTGGCTGTTCCAAGTCCCTCATGCAAGTGGACTCCTACAGTATCTGTCTTTGTGCGACTGGCTTGTGTGACCAAGCACACGTCCTCCAGGTTCACTCAGGGTGCAGCCTGCACCAGCATCTCCTTCCTCCTTAAGCCTGAATAATATTCCATCGTATGAACAGACCACATTTTGCTTACCCATCCATCGTTCGACGGACACTTGGTCCGTCATGGCTTTGTACTTTGTTTATGCCCCTCACAAAGCCCCCCTCAGTCTCATTTAGTCCCACGACAGCCCTGGTGGGCAGATACAGGAGTAGCAGTTTTTGGTTTTGATGCTGTTGAATAGCCAGGGCCCCAGAAATTCACAATTTGGGGCTCGCCGCGCCCTTCTCCTCCTCCTGGGGCTCCTGAGCCCACTTCACCGTCTCAACATGAATGTCCTGCACCAGAACGTGCGGTTCCCGTGAGTGCTGGGGCAGTGGACGTGTCTGGGGTCGAAACCGCTGTGAGACCTTCTCCTTCTGATTCTAAGTCGCGGACTCACCATACTCACCATCCACTCCAGTGGGTGCCGCTGGAGAAGGCGGACATGGGAAGCCCCGTCCCGAGCATTTACCCACCCGCCACCTGGATGGCAGAAACAGCAGGCAGATTTGCACAACGTTTGATGTCCGGGCCCTGCCCACCTGTCCATGTGACCTTGTCACCTGCCTGGACCTTGACTAATGGGGGGTGCGGTTAAGGAGGGGCTGAAGAGAGGAAAATGTCCCTTCGCACGCCATGGACATGGCAGGCAGACGAGACTTGTCGTTGAGAGACTGGGGTGGAGATTTGGACATTCAGTTACCTCCTCCTGAGTCACCCAGGGAGTAGGTGACGGACTGGTGGTGGAAATCATCCAGTCCTCAGCGTGGATGAACTTATCCCCGAGCAGGACGCGGGGCTGCAGGGCACGGGCGGCTGGTTGGCCAGAGAAGGAGGAAGGTATGGGGTAGGCTCTGGGCAATTAGGGGAGAGCAAGGAGCAGGGGGTGGCTGGGTTGGGGGGGGTGAAGGTGGCTGATAATATGGAATATACCCCCCCCACCAAGGATATCCGACCCTAATCCCCAGAACCTGTGATGATGTTGCCTTATATGGCAAAAGGGACTTTGCAGGTATGAAAAAAAGAATCTTGAGATGGAGAGATTGTCCTGGATTATCCAGGTGGCCTAAGGTCCTTCTGAGGGGGAGGCAAGAGGTCTGAGAAGGAGATGTGATGCTGAGTGAGAGGTCAGACAGAGACAAATGGGAAGATGCCAGGCTGCTGGCTTTGAAGAGGGAGGAGGGGGCCATGAGCCAAGGGATGTGGGTGCCTCTAGAAGCTGGAAAAGCTGAGGAAATGGATTCTCCTCTAGAGCTTTCAGAAGGAGCCCACCTTGCCAACACCTTGATTCTGGACTTCTGGTCTCCAGAACTGTGAGAGAATAAAATTTGTTGTTTTAAACCCCAAGTTTCTGGTACTTTGACCTGACCACTTATAAGGTAGTTCCTGATCACCACCCTGTGTCTGACTGCGGGAGTCGCTCTCACCTGCCAAGTCAGCGTGGCTTGTGTCTCTCTGATACTTGGACTCTGGACCTTCTCCAGAGTCAGGCAAACACAATGCAGACCAACAGCAAAGGCTGTGACTCTCGGAAAAGGTGCAGAGTTTCATGAAATCCTGCAGGTGAGGTCAGGGAACTGCTTCGGTCACAAGCACATGGCGAAGGAGAGCCTGGTGCTACTAGACAGCAAGTGACAGAAGAACAGGGAATTGGCACGATGCTCCCAAAAGGACACTCTGAGGTGGCGAAGCCCTCCACTATGCTGGAGAAAGGACCTGCTTTCGCTGTTCTATTGGGGTTCTCCAGAGAAACGGAACAAGTAGAATATATATTGTATCTTATGAGAAATCTCATTCTAGGTGTTGGCTCACACAATTATGGAGGCTGAGAAGCCCTGCAACCTGCTGTCTGCTGCTGGAGACTCAGGAAAACTGGTGGTGTAGTTTGAAGGCCTGGGCACCAGAGAGCAGAGGTGTAGATTCTAGTCCGGGTCTGAAGGCATGAGAACCGGGCCACCGAGGGCAGATCCATGTCCCAGCTCAAGCAGCCAGACGGAGAGCAAATTCCCCCTCCCTCCACCTGTAGCTCTATTCAGGCCCTCAGTGGATGGGGTGAGGCCCACCTGTGTCCAGGGGGACCATCTACCTTCGTCCATTGCTGCAAATGCTACTTTCTTCTGGAAACACCCTCACAGAGACACCCAGAAGTAACGTTCTACCCGCTCTCTGGGTGTCAAGTGGGCCAGCCATAACAAAAAAACCAAAGCGAAGGATGTTGTATTTCGCCATCACAGAACTTTCTTAGAAAAAAATCACAGCGGAAAATACCCCAGTGCAAGCTTTGACTTCTGTTTGACTGGTCCTAAAAATCAGCCCTTTTAGTCCAATTATATCTACGGTTTTGTTACATGGAGGGCAGAATAAGTTCATGTTCGTAATTCTCGGCTCCATTTGTAAAACGTTTCATGGAAGTAAAGTATACAGCCTGCAAAGGGCAGGTATCGCGAGGAAGCAGCTCTGTGGTTTCTCTGGCTGAACACACCTGTGTCCCGGCGCCCAGCGCAGGAAGGAGAGCCGTCTGCTCCAGGAGCCCCCCTGAGCTTCTTTGTTCTTTCCTTTGTAACTTAACGTGCCCGCCCCTGCCCTTCACCAGACATGCTGATTTCTGTTCTCATTCTCAGTGGCCTTTGTCCTGGACTGGTTTTGCTGTGAGAACAGAGCCTCTTGCTCTGAAGCGGTAAGGAGCTCACAGTGAAGGCGGGCAGGGCGCAGATCACTGGATGCAGTATCCGATTTTCTAGAAAAGACAAAACCATCCCTGGAGCAGCTCTGACCGTCTCAGGGAGGAAGCTCCAACTGATGAATCAGAGAGACGAGGAGGTTGAGACTCAAACACGTTTCTGGTTCTCCCAGATGGGGCCAGCGCTGTGTCAGGGCTGGCGGTGCAGACACGCATGGGGCATGGACCCTGTCTGAGTTTCCTGGTGCTGCCGTAACAGATGACCACAGACTGCACGTGTGAAAACAACAGGAAGCTATTCTCTCACAGTTGAGGGGCCAGAGGCCAAGGTCGAGGGGTGGGCAGGGTTGGTTCCTTCTGGAGGCTCTGAAGGGAACCTGCTCCAGGCCTCTCTTCCTGGCTTCTGGTGGTTGCTGGCAACCTGCGGCATTTCTTGGCTTGTAGGCGCGTCGCTGCGATCTCTGCCTCTGTCTCCACGTGGCCGTCCCCTTCTTTCTGTGTCTTATAAGGAGATTGGTGGTTAGATTTAGAACCACAAGGATGATCTCACCTCCAGATCCTTAAATAATTCCATCTGCAAAGATCCTGTTTCCATATAAGGTCACATGGACAGGTTCTGGGGGTTAGGATTTGGACGGATCTTCTTGGGGGACAGAAGTCAACTCACTACAGACCTTCACCCCCTAGACCAGCCCCCAAGGTCTGGGGGGGGTGGGGAAGACAGGGACCCCAATGTCAGGCCAAGTCAAGGAGGTGTGGCCCCTGAGTGGGACCCCGTGCTGGAGGAGGACGAAGTTCAGGACGGGCGGGACACCAGAGCAGGTCCTGAAGGGCAGATGGGAACTGGGGGAGGCGGCCAGGCGAGGCCGCTGCAGGGTGGGAGGGGTGTGAGCAAAGGGACAGAGGAGCAAGGGGAGGTCGTCCCGCAGAGGGGTGGAGGCCAGCTCCCAGGGTGAAGGCTTTCGGGCTGCCTCTGTGGTGCTGTGTTGGATCAGAACAGGGGCAAGTGTGAGGACCAAGGTGGAGGTGAAGGGGGTGGGAGTGAGGGCCGGGCTGCGGGCTGCGAGAGTTCAAACCTTGACGCTGACAGTTACCGGGTTACTTTGCACAGCACTCCCGCTGGGAGCCTCGCTCTCCCCATCTGTAAATTGGGGGTGAGGGTCACAGGGCCCACCTCCCGGGGCCCTTGTGAGGGATGAGAGGCGAGGTAAGATAAGCAGTGGCCTTTTCGTCTCCGTTAGCTACTTGTACTATAATTCACCCCGTGTGCCCAGCAGCCAGCAGAGGCCACATGGGGGAAACGCTCAAGAAATGGTGGTTAAACAAGTGAAGGATGAAAGCCCGAAGCACTTTTCTTTCTTTTAAGTGTACCATCCGGCGACTTTCAGGACGTTCCTAGGTTTGTGCAGCCATCCCTCAATCCAGCTTCGGAGCAAGGCCACCACCCCAGCCTGTGCCCATTTGCAGTCAGTCCCCATCCCCACCCCAGCCCCAGGCAACCACTGGTCTGCATTCTGTTCCTACAAGTTGGCCTTGTCTGCACATTTGAAATAAATGGAATCATACATTATGTCGTATTTGGAGTTTGGCTTCTTTGCACTTGGCGTGATGTTTCTGAGGTTTGTCCATGGTGTAGCAGGCCTCAGCTATCCGTTCATTCCCTTTCATTGGTAAAGAAGCATTTCCTTGGATGCGTCTGCCGTATTTTGTTTATCCACCGCTCATTTGATGGACATTTGGGTCGCTCCTGGTTTGGGGCTATTATGGATGATGTTGCTGTGAGTTTTCACGTATAGTCTTTGTGTGGGTGGATGTTTTATTTCTCTCGGTTGGATTCTTAGGAGTGAAATTGCTCTCACATCCGTGCGAGGTGGGCGTGCTTATAGTCACCCCCATTTTACAGATGAGGGGAGTGAGGCTCCGGGGCACTGAGTGTGTTATGCAAAGTCCATGTTAACTTTTAAAGAAACTGTCAGCTTTTTTCCCCCAAAGTGGCTGTGCCGTTGTACATTCCCTCCCCAGCGATGTGCGCAGCTCTAGTTTCCCCATATCTTTTTCACGTCTGTCTTTTTTATGACGGTCACTTTAGTGAGTATGTAGCAGGATCTCATTGTGGTTTTAATGTGCATTTCCCTAATGACTAATGGTGTTGAGTGTTTTCTTATGTGCTTATTATCCATTTGCATATCTCCTTTGGTGGAATGTCTATTCAATTCTTCTGTCCATGTTTAAATTGCTTTTTATTTTTGGGGGGGTCTTCTCAAGTTTTAAGAGTCCATATGTTCTGGATCCAAGGCTATCCTTTACCCCCCATTGAATTCTCTTGGCACCTTTGCCAAAAATCAATTACCTAATGTAAGGCTTTATTTCTGGACTCTTAATTCTGTTCCATTGGTTTATACATCTGTCCTTCCATGAACGCCCCAATGTGTTAACTTCTGAGGCTTAATAGGAAGTCTGAAAGGTAGAATAAGTCTTCCAACTTTGTTCTTTTTGAAACTAGTTTTGGCAATTTTAGGTCTTTTTGCATTTTCATATAAAATTAAGATCAGCTTATGAATTTCCATTAAAAGGTCTAATGAGATTTTGACAGGGATTGCATGGGGTTTATTGATCAATTTGTGGAGAATTACCATCTTGACAATATTGAGTCTTCCAATCCATGAACATGGAATATTTCTCCACTTATTTAGAACATGTTCAGTTTCTCCCTCTCGGCAATGTTTGGTAGATTTCAGTGTAGGTATTGCAGTTCTTTTGTGAAATTTATTCTTTTTGATGTTATTATAGATGGAACTGTTTTCTTCATTTCCTTTTTGGATTGTTTGTTGCTAGTACTAGAGATACAATTGTATTATAGATGGAACTGTTTTCTTCATTTCCTTTTTGGATTGTTTGTTGCTAGTACGTAGAGATACAATTGTTTTTTGTACATTGATCTTGTACTGTACAGCCTCGCTAACCTTGTTTGTTAGTTCTCATAGAGTTTTTATGGATCTGTGGGGATTTTCTACATAAAGGATCGTGTCATCTGTGAATAAAGATAGGTGAATGTTTTCATTTTGAATCTGGACGCTTTTGATGATTTGTTTTATTGCTCTGGTTAGAACCTCCAGTAAAATACTGAATAAACGTGGTACAGGCAGATGTCCTTGCCCTAGTCCAGATCTTTGAGGGGAAAGCATTCAGGTCTTTTGTTGTTGGTTTGTTTTCATCATTAAGTATAATATTGGCCGTGGACTTCTGTAGATGTCCTTTATCAGGCTGAAGAGTTCCCTTTTATTTCTACTTTGTTGAGAGTTTTTATCATCAGTGGGTACTGAGTTTTTTCAAATGCTTTTTCTATACGTTAATCATGTGATTTTTTCCCTTTATTCTGTTGATACGCTGTATTACATTAATTGATATTTGGATGTAAACTAACCTTGTATTCCTAGGATAAATCCCACTGGGTCATGGTGTAGAATCCTTTTTGCATGTTGCTGGATTCAGTTTGTTGCTATTTGATTAAGGGTTTTGGTATCAGTTTAATAAGGGGTAAATTGAGGAATAAATGAATTGAAAAGTGTTCCCTCCTCTATTTTCTGAAAGCGTTTGTGAAGGATTGATAATTTCTTCTTTAAATATTTGGTAGAATTCACTAGTGAAGCTGTGTGGGTCTGGGCTTTTCTTGTAGGAAGATTTAAAATTATTAACTCAGGTTCTTTGTTGCAGGTCTATTCAGATTTTGTATTTCATTTTGAGTCAGTTTTGGTAATTTGTGTATTTCTAGGAATGTGTCCATTTATCTAAGTAGTATAATTTGTTGGCATTAATTTCTCTATTATCGGTCATGCTTGATTTTGGGAATTTGTGCCTCTTTTTCTCTTTTGTTTTCCTTTGTTCATCTGGCTAAAACTTTGTCAATTTTTGTTAATTTTTTAAAGAACCAGCTTTTAGTTTCATTGATTTTCTCTATTGCTTTTCTGTTTTCTTTTTTTTAAAAAAAATATTATTATTATTATTTATTTATTTAATTTTGGCTGCATTGGGTCTTTATTGCTGCCCACGGGCTTTCTCTAGTTGTGGCGAGCGGGGGCTACTCTTCGTTGTGTTGCACGGGCTTCTCATTGCGGTGGCTTCTCTCGTCGCAGAGCACGGGCTCTAGGTACACAGGCTCAGTAGTTGTGGCGCATGGGCTTAGTTGCTCTGCAGCACATGGGACCTTCCTGGACCAGGGCTTGAACCCGTGTCCCCTGCATTGGCAGGCAGATTCTTAACCACTGCGCCACCAGGGAAGTCCCCTAGTCTAATTCACATTTAATGTAATTTATATATATATGTCATTTCACTGGCCATTTTGCTGTTTTCTGTATTTCTCCTGTGGGTTTTGTTGTTGCTATTGTTGTTGTCTGGTTCTTCTCTTTATTGTTTTCTTTTGTATCAAAGAAATATTTTTAATGTCCCATTTTAATCCCTTTAAAAAAATAATATATTTTAAATTATTTTCTTAGTGGTTGCTCTAGAGACTGCCAGATACATTTTAATTTGTCACAATCTACTTCAGGTTAATGCTAACTTCCAATCAAATGTGGAAACTTTGCTCTAATATAGTTTCAATTTTCCCCCTCTTTGTGGTAAGATTATCACATATAGATTACATTTTTAATGTTATAAACCAAACAACAAGGGTTGTGATTATTATGAATGCCTTTTAAAGAATTTAAGAGAGTATTTGTAGAGTATTTGATATTAACCCTCATATTCACCATTTCCAGTGCTCTTTATTTCTTCTTACCGATTTCACTTACCATCTGGTGTCATTTCTTTTCAGCCTGAGGGACTTCCTTCAGTATTTCTTGTCAGGCAAGTCTGTTAGCAGTGAATTCTGTCACTCTTTGTTTATCTGGGAATATCTTGATTTCATCTACCTCTTTTGGAGGATAGTCTTGCTGGATATAGAATTCTTAGTGGCAGTTTTTTTCGTTTGAGCATTTTGAATATGTCATTCCACAGTGTCTGTCCTGTTTTTCTTCCTGTTGATCATATTGTTCCTCAATACCTAGTAAGTTGGTTTTCTCTCGCTTCTTTCATGCTTTTCTCTTTGTCTTTCAACAGGTTATGATGTGCCTAGGTGCACATCTCTTTGTATTTAACCTACTTGGGGTTTCTTGAGTTTCTTGGATGTTTAAGGATTTTCATCAATCTTCAAAACTTTTTGGGTATTACTTCTCAAGTGTTTTTTCAGCCCCATTCTCTCTCTCCTATCCACTAGGACCCACAGTACACATAGGTGTGCTTGAAGTTGTTCCATGGGTCTCTGAGGCTCTGTTCGTTTTTCGTCAGTGTTTTATTTCTTTCTGTTCTTCCTATTGATCATTTGCATTACTCTACAAGTTCACTGATTCTCCTGCTATCTCAAATCTGCCCTTGGTTCTTTTACATGATTTCTCCTCCTTATTGAGGCTCTTCACTTGTTGACTGATTATTGTCATACTTCCCTTTAATTCTTTCATCATATTTCTAATAGCTGCTTTGAAGTCTTTCACTACCAAATCCAATTTCTGGAGACCTCTAAAGGCTGCCCACCCCCAGATATTGGTCACATTTTCCTGTTTCTTTGCATTTCTTATAATATTTTTGTTGGTGTTGAAAACTGACCATTTCAGGTTATATCCTGTAGCAGCTCTGAATTTTGATTTCCTCCAGAAGGTCGTTGCTATGTTTTGCTTGCTCATTTGTTTGTTTGTTTAGTAACATGTCTGGGTTAAATCTGTGAAATTCATCTCCCTTGCTGTGTGCAGTTGCTGCTGGGGATTTTTTTAAGTTTCTAATTTTTATTTTTAAGTCCGGCTTTTGAGCCCCTGTTTCTGCATAGCCTAGAGGTCAGCCGGGTTTTGATCAGACGTCATTCTGAAACACCTTGATCTAGTAAGCCTTTATCTATCTGTCTGACACAGCTCAAAGACCTGTGTGTGGAGAGAAGAGGAACACATTCAAAATCTAGGCATTTTCAAGTCTGCCCGGCTTTTCCTTTTCACTAGGCCTTGGATGTTTCCTGTGTGCATATACATGGCCTGAGGGTCAGCTAGGAGTCTGTGGCTGGCTTGGGCCCTTTCCAGAGTCGCATAGCCTCAAGTCGTAAGTCATTCTGCACAGCCTCCAAGATGGTAATTGCCATGGACAATGCTGCTGGGCTTGGCCATCACCCACTGTTCCAAACTGTGTGATTTCCCTTCCCCCGTGGCGCGGCAGCTGCTGGCCCTCAGGGCCTGCCCCACCTTGCAGGATCTCTGAGTCTCCCCAGCTGGGACGGTGGTATGGGAGCAGCCCTGGGCCAGAAAGCTGCAGACTCAGTGTTTGTACCTGAAGTTCAGCCGTTTTCAAGCATAAACACTTCTCCCATGGCTGCACGCTCTTGGCTGACTTCCAGAGTGTGGAAATGGTTGTTTTTATCAATTTGTGCAGTTTCATAATTGACTTTTGGGGAGAGGATTTGCCAACTTCTTCGCTTGGCAGTAAGTGCAAGTTCTGCCTCCCTGAAGCGCATTTTCGACTAGGAATGTTGGGGCACAGTTCAGGGCCCTTGGAAGGATGTGGGTAGGGGAGAAGTGACGGGATATGAGGGTATAAAGGCTGGCTTGAGTGGTGAGACCTCATTTAGCAGAGGAGGAAAAGAGTAGTATCCACAGGGAAAGGGATTTTCCCAAGTTGTCAAAGCTCAGTCCTTGGAGTGCTGACACGGGACCTGGGTCTCCTGACTCCCAGTCCAATGCTTTTCCCTTCCAGCAAATTGCTGTTCATTTTAGCAGTTGTAGTTTAGAAGTCGGAACGTCTAGGGGTTTTCAATGTAAGGCCCATCCATCCCTCCACCCCTCCGTCCCTCTACCCAATATGGATCGAGTGCCTACTCTGTGCCCAGCTCGGTGCTGGATAGTGAGGATAAGTGGAGAACAAGCACTGACACAGTCCCAGGGCTCAGGAAGCTCATGGTCTCCGAGTTGGGACCGTAGCCTCAGGAAAAGGCTTTGCAGGAGCCATTTGGAAGAATCATCCCCTGCTTCTCTGGTAGTCTTGATTAAGGCAGGAGCACTTTCCAAGGAAAACAGTGAGTTTTCCCTCAAACCGTGATTTTCAACCAAAATTTTATTTGTGGACAATTTTATTTTTGAAAAAAATGTTAAGCGTACAAAGCAGTTAAACTAAAAAAATCAGTTTCATCTTCATGAATTTTGTAGCAAAAGTTTTGATTTCTGAAGTGAATCTTAAAGGCAAGAATACGGTGAGGTCTCTTTCAAAACATTTATTGAGGGCTTCCCTGGTGGCGCAGTGGTTGAGAGTCCGCCTGCCGTTGCAGGGGACACGGGTTCGTGCCCCGCTCCGGGAAGATCCCACGTGCCGCGGAGCGGCTGGGCCCGTGAGCCATGGCCGCTGAGCCTGCGCATCCGGAGCCTGTGCTCCGCAACAGGAGAGGCCACAACAGTGAGAGGCCCGCGTACCGCAAAAAGAAAAAGAAAAAAACGTTTATGGAAATTGAAGGCTTTGAAAACCTCTGCTCCAGACAAATCTGTCATCGTGAGGCCCTTGGCCTTACACAGAGAGAGCATTATGGATGGTGTGGTGCTCAGACACTTGCCAACTGCTTTTAGCTGCCTGTGCGATGCCAAGGAACCATATGGAAACTGAAAAATTCAGCAAAAATTCTGGATGCCTTGTCTACGTGACAACAAATAATCAGATATTTGGAAACAAGAGACTTTGGACTAAATCTTGTCATCCTCTGGGAATTCCTAAATACAACCTTGGAGGTGTTACCTCTTTTACCCCATTGTTCGCTTTTCCTGTTTGTTTTTCTTTTCCTGGGTGGTCTCATTCAACAGTCATGCCCAAATCTACGTCTCAGGCCCTGATACTCCGCTGATCACCATTTCCAAGGGCCTCTTGAGCCTCCCTGGCAGTGTGACCGTGGCGAGTAGGGCTCGCCAAATGTCCCCGTGCTCCTACATCTGCAGCCTCCCCTGCAGGTAGGTGGAGGCCGTCAACTCAGATTCTGGCCAGTAGGATGTGAGTGATGGGGCACCTCCCAGGTCTGACCCCCACAAAACATCTTGTGTGCTTCTCTCTCCTCTACCTCAGAACACATGACCCTGGAGGTCATGTGTTCCAGACCGCGGGGCCACAGGCTGGAGGGGGCCCAGTCGACCTGCATAAGACTTTGTGAATGGGTGAGATACACCTTTCTTGGGTTATACCCCTCTGAGACTTGGAGTTCTTTGTTACTGCGGTGCCACCTGGCCTCACCTGACTAATACCTTCAGGATGCCCCACAGATACCTTCTCCTTCAGATTTGTTCCCTAATGAGGAACATGGCATCCTTGTTTTCCCAAATATCTCAGAGCCTCTTTGACTCCTCCCCCTTTCTCCTCTTGCATAATCAGAGGTTCTGGGGACCCACCTCTACCTCTCCTTCTCCATGGCTCCCCACGATCCTGGTTAGGTCTCGTCATTGCTCTCCTGGACCAACGCCATGGCCCCCCAGCTGGTCTCTCGGTCTCTCTTCCAAGCTCCAGCTTTCAGAAGCTGCCGGAATTAGCTTTCCGCAACACAAATCTCATCTTGTTGCTCCTTTTCTGAAAACCCCAGAAGGTTCTCTTTGACCTCAGGAGAAGGCGCAAGCCCATAGCTCCTGGGCCCGCTTTCTCCTCCAGTCTGGTAGCCACGGCTCCGTCCTGCAGGGCCAGGCCCGCGTGCCCACCCTGAGCGGACCAGGCACCCTGATTCCTTTGTCCCTTGTGTGCACCGCACCCTCTGTTTTACTCCAGCTGGGTCCCGACTCATCATTCAAGACCTGCTCAAGTGTATTTTTTTCTGACAGAATACGTTCTTCCCTCCATTTCTTCCCTCCGTGCTCATATTTCCATAATAGCCCGTGTTCTCTGGGGTGTTCGTGCTGTTAAGTAGAAGTAAAGAACTACAGGGTCAGAAAGTTGGGGGGAAAACTGAAGTAATCAAAATCAAACAGATTTTTAAACTGCAGAACTTTTCCGTCCTTAATACGTATAGGTCACGGGATAGACTCAGAGGCATTTCCTAAACCACAGGTACATTTCTGGAGGGTGTCTCATTGGGCTCGTGTCCTGCTGAAGTTCTTACGTAGCTCACCCCCTCGTTTCACCCTTTGGGAGACTGAGGCCCCAGGCACACAGCACCGAGTGGCCGGGCTGAGGCAGCTGGCTTCCCAGGGGGCTGCCCTGCGGGCAGAGGGGGGCCCCTTGAGTTAGAGACCCCCACCCACTGAGCATCTCTGGGACTTACTGCTCTGCCCCGGCCTCGGGGAACGTTTCCGTTATGAATGAATGTGCGCTGCATCCCAGACGGGGCTTTTGGGTGTCTGGTCTGAGTCTTCAGAGTGGACGGTCACAGACCGTAGGTGAGGTGTGTGTGACACACACGGGACTTACTGTGGGCCGTTCTGTCACTGTCCCCCGTGAAGGCCTTCTCTCTGCAGCGCACTCTGCAGAAATGCCCTTCTGAGCACCTTACAGACACTCATTTATCCGCACAACGACCCATGACCATTCTTATAGAACACATGAGGAGACAGAGGCACAAAGACATTCAGTGACTCACGCAGAGCCCTGCAGGGCTGGGACGGAGTTCAGCTCCAGCCTCACTTCCCGCCCGCACTCTGAGCTCATCTCCCCCCAGTGCACGCTAATGACACACTGATGAGGTGGGCGCTTTCAGACACAGGACACCTACCTGCGAGGCAGGTGTTGCCAGCGGCACCTGAAACGCTACTGTCAGCATCCTTGTCCCAAGGGCTGTCGCTCTCCAGCTGTGTGACCCACGGCAGGTGACTTAGCCTCTCTGGGCCTCTCTGTTTCCTCCTCCGTTTCTAACATCAAAATAACGATGCACCCCAACACTGGCACATGGGAGGCAATTGGCAAGTTCTGCCCCCTCCCCAGTTCCGGTGAACCCTGGTGTGTGGGGCAGGGGGTGGGTGGGGGAACTTGCCTTCAGCCGTGTGGGTGGGGCTGAGGGAGGCTGTGCCCCCCGGGGCTGGCTGTGTCCCCCCCGTTTCCCACCTCCCTGCTTTGGTCCCTAGACCTTCACTGGGCTCCTACTGTAGCCCAGGGCCTGTGCATTCGGCTTCAGTGGTAAGACTCCGGCCTCTGCCGTCTTCCCCAAGGATGGTCTGTGTTTGGTTGTATGTCACTTCCAGGTCCAGCCTTTCTCCTCTCTGCCCTGCCCACTACGGTGACCAAACCGGGCTCTGGCCCCAGATGGACAGACGGGGGATCCCACTTCCCTGGGCCCGTGGGGGCTACTTTCCCAGCCTCCCCTGGTGCCCATCAGGAGATGGTCAGGTACTATAGTGCCCCGAGGCCCTGAGGGCTCACTTCTGAGCCACACTCCAACCCAGTAAGAGCAGGGTATGGGGTGGCATCTGCCCTGCACTGGCCAGCGTGGTCACGACCCCTGCTCTGTCTCCACAGTGTCCTGTGTCACGTGGAGAGTGGGCAGCAGCAGGGCGCTGGGGGGCCCAGGCTCAGGCCCCACTGCCTGTGCTTCCCTGCTGCACGGGGTAGGCTGGGCACTGTCACGCCGAGAGCCTTGGTCTCACCGGGTATCAGTGGAGCTGACAGTCAACCCAGCCCCACAGGGTCGGGAGGGCTACAGATGTGAAGGCTGAGGCAGAGGAGCCTGGCATGGGGAGAGGTGGGGCGCCCCGGAGCTCGTTGGCACATGCAGAAGCATGGGTTCATGGCCCACTGCCACCCTCTTGCTGCTGACGTAAACTTGGGCGAGCCCTTCTGCTTGGTTATGCTGTGCCACAGTTTCCTCCTGTGTGAAAAGGAGATGGTGATGGACCCCTGCCCCCAGCTACGGGGTGGGGAGCAAGGTAGCCCTGCAAAGGCCTGGAGCAGGGCTGGTGCCTCATGCTGGGGAGGTATCTACGTCTCTGCTGCAGTGTCTCTGACGTCCTTGTCCCCATCGCCGGCGCTGACCTTCCTGAGGCTGGGCACTGGTTCTGGTCATCGCCTGGTCCCCCGACACTGTGGTGGACGCTTGAGGGACCGTGGAGCCTCCGCTCTCACTGGCCCTGCCCGCCCTGCCCTACACTCAGCTGCCCTGGAGCTCTTCGCCCGCTGGTTCCTCTAAGGTACCCACGCTGTCTTCTTCCAGCTCGCACCACACGCTGGTCCCTCTGCCAGGACCACTCTTCCCGGTCTCACCACCAGTTCCTGTTTAATGCCTCCAGGGATTTGGTCTGGTTCATTCCCTGCTCTCTCCCTGGGGCCTAGACTCGTGCCAGGCACACAGTAGGTGCTCAGTAAACGTTTGATGAGCGGAAGAAATGAACCAAGCTGTTTGCAGGCTCTAACTGTGTGGTGTCTGTGATTAAAGAGAGCCCTGGTGGCCGGGAAAGGGCCACTTGTCATCTGCTCTCTGTCCGGTTCGGGCCTACTACCTGGCTAGCCTCTCACACGTCAGGGCTTTGGTGGCCCACAGTGCCAGTGCTCCGGGGATGGAAATCCCTGCCACCACCAAAAAGCAACCACCCTCACCACTGCCTATAATGCACCCCTACGCGGCACCACCCAAGGAGCTGCCGCCGTTTCCTCCCTGTCTCCCCGCCCTCTTTGGCTCGGGGCAGCCTGCGCACTGTCTGTCTTGCTGTGGGGCCTCGTCTTCCTCCTCCGTCTGGACGTGTTTCCCTGCCGTTGCGGGAGCAGACTTTTGTCCTGGTCCAAGTTAGTGTCCCGACCAGCTGTCCCCACTGCCTTCTCCCTGGCCAACCTGGTGATGAGGCTGTAGCATTGGTTGATCCTTCTCCGCAAAGCCGGTACCTCGAACCCTTGTTGTTCCCTGACAGTCATCAGGACCCTTGTCTGCAAGTCACCGCTGCCCTCCTGCCCCGGAGCAGGCAGAGAGCTTCTCAGCGTCGCCTGAGGCTGAGCTGGGCAGCTGAGGGAGTGGCCGGGGCTCCCCTCTGTGGAGCCCAGCACCCCGAAAGCCTGTTCCCTCAGTCTCCCTCCTGCTGGGTCCCCCAGTGTCCCTGGTGAGCATCGCTCATGATTCCTTGACTGTCTCTGAGACGGGCCTGCTCAGGGAGCCGCGTCTGCTGAGCTTCGTCACGATTATAAAGAGAAATTAAAATATCACTAGAGACCTTTGATCATTTCAAAAAGCTTGAGACTTTTAATGAGCAAGCAGTCTGATTAAAAGTTGGAGTGGGCTTCCCTGGTGGTGCAGTGGTTGAGAGTCCGCCTACCGATGCAGGGCACACGGGTTCGTGCCCCGGTCCGGGAAGATCCCACGTGCCACGGAGCGGCTAGGCCCGTGAGCCATGGCCGCTGAGCCTGCGCGTCCGGAGCCTGGGCTCTACAACGGGAGAGGCCACAACAGTGAGAGGCCCGCGTACTGCAAAAAAAACCAACCAACAAACAAACAAAAAAAGTTGGAGTGACAAAGTATTTCTTCTGCTTTCTGGATGAGAGCATTGTCATGGAATCGGGAAGCAAGGCTGGATCCTGGAACTAAAAGATTTGGCCTGGGGTTCCAGGGGCCCCCACGTACCTGTCAGGAAAGGCACCATTTACTGTGGTCCAGCCGTATGCCAGGCACTTGGCATCTGTCCTCTCACGAATCCTTATAAAAAGCTGTGCTGCAGGCCAGGGGCTCGCGGCTGGCTGCACATTGGCATCACCTGGGAGCTTAGACATGCCCCACAGAGATGGTGCGGTCAGGGGTGGGGCTTGGGCATCGGTATTTTTCTGAAGTCCTCCAAGTGATGCCAATTGTGCAGCCTGGGCCCAGAGCCACTGGGTGCGTCAGGACCGCCCAGAGGGCGTGTTGGACACAGGTCGGGGCCCCAGCCCGGAGTTTCTGGTTCAGTAGGTCCGGAGTGGGCCCAGAAATCAACCCATTAACGCAGATGCTGCGGGTCCAGGGATGACACATTGAGAGCCACCAAGTCAGGGCCGTGCTGGCCCCATTTCACAGGTGAAGCAATTTATGGAACAGAGAGGTGAAGTTGGGCCACGCTCAGGACACCCAGTTGGTACATGAGGACGTGGGCCTTTGAATCCTTTGGGTAAATTACTGCCCCCTGTGTGCTTTCACCTTCCTCACCTTTAAATTGGGGGAAAACAGTACTTACCCTCTAGGGGAGTCAGAGGTGCGCTGGGTTCTTCCATCAGGAACAGTGCCTGGCCCAGAGGAGGCGCTCAAGTGGCAGTCTCGGTTGTTATCGTTACTGTTACCTGGAGGGATGAGTGGAAGAGCACCCCCTCTGAGCAGAAGGCCAGATGGCGGCTCCCCCTTCCTTTAGGCCCCCAGACACCTCCCTGGGATCGCCTGCTTCTCTGACGTCACTGTTCACCCGTGCGCCTCCCCCATCAGACTGTGAGCTCTCCAGGAGCAGGACCAGGCCTGACTCGGTCTGGAGCCCGGTGTCCTGCATGGAGGCGAAGAGGGAGGATGACTGGTGCTGGTTTCCCCGTCTTAGGATCTTGCTGTTGTGAAGAATCAGGTGTTACAGATCTGGAGAGGGTTTAATGTTTATCTCACGCATGCACCCCGATGCCAGGCGCTGAACCCCAGCTTCTGCACGTGGCCTGCCTCCATGTGTTCATGCCCAGACACCTGCTGAGCTGTCGGCCACCTCGGTGGGAGCTGCAGACACTGCCTCTGTGGCCTCCGGAGACCCCACTGCACCGGGGGTGTCGGACAGGATGCCTGATCGAAGCTCTCCTTTGCTTTCTACACTTGCCTGCACCTTTCCCCTGCACCTGCGTCCCTGAGTCCCTGATGTGAGTCACTAAGGAGGGTGAGCGCGGGGGTAGGGGGAGTGAGGCTGGGGTGAGGGAGGCACCCGGAAGCGGGCTTCCCTCCACTCCCCCCTCCTCCGTCGCTGCCCACTGCCCGTGCCCAGCTGCCACAGCTTCTCTCTTGTCCTGCACCGTCGTGTCCTAAGCGCCTTCCTGCACCTGTCCTCCTGGCGGCCGGAGTGATGCTGTAAGAACGCCGCTGCTCTCACTCTCCTGCCTGAAACCCTCCAGGGGCTTTGCAGCGGTCTGTGGATACAAATGAAGCCCGGCAGTTCCTCCTCCGAATACCCAGTTGCTCTGGGCCGGGCCGGGGCTCACGTGCTCCCCCTCTGCTGGGATGGCTCTTCCCGCCAGGCTCATGCCGGGTCCTCTGCCTCTCAGCTCCAAGTCACCTGGCCCCCAGCACCTCCTCGTTGCCATCGCACACCTGCCTTATTTTCTCCTGGGTACACAGCACTGTCTAGGTTTTCCCCCGGATCTGTCAAGCTGCGTGAGGACGGACGCTCCTCCCCAGCACAGGGAACTTGTCTGTCTCCCTCATCACTGTGTTCCTGGGGGCCCAGTGATGTTTGTGAGCTGAGAGATCCGGGGAATCACAGCCTCTCTGGATTTGGATTCAGAAAAGGGATGAATCAGTCCTGCTCTTCCGAATGCCTTGTGGCCTTATTAGGGCAGAGGCAGCCAGTTGTTCTGGAAAGAGCACTGGTGAGGCATCATGGCCTCTGCATTCCAGACCTGGACCCTCTCCCCGGTTTGTTGGGACATTAACCATATCACTAATGATGTGGCCTCGGTCTGAGCCTGGGGTGATGTGTGTTCACATTACCTCCCTGCCTGGCTGAGCTCTCCAAGCCTCGGAGGGGTAACACGCACAGATGGCAAGTAACCCGGGGTGGGGTGGAAAGAGCGCCCCCTTGGGGCCAGAAAACGTGTCTGGAGTCTGGCCCCTGACTCTGGCCAGGTGACCTTGGGCAGTCATCACTCTGAGTCTGTTTCCGTGTCTGTAAGATGGGGACAGCCTGATGGTGAGAGTTAAATATAAACTGCAACATCACCCACCCCAGGAGCAGAGGCCCCCATCTTCTTTTCGAGGACGCAGCCAGTCCCTAGGAAAGTGCCCAGCACATAGTAGGTGCTCGATCATGTGTCGCTGTCAAGTTTTCTTGAGGACAGTACTTGGAGGCCTTCCTTTATTTAAAAACAAGACAAAACAAAACAAACAAACAACTGGAAGAGACCTTAGAGACTGTGCAGCCCCCTCCCCTTCACAGCCGGGGAGATGGAGGCTGAGCCAGCATCAGGGAGCCTCTTGGTGAATTTGCGTCTAAGGCGGGACAGACCCAGCTCTTCTGACCGCCGTGCAACGAGCACCTTCCCGCCAGCCACTGTCTGCAGTGTTGCTTTGCTCGTAAGCGTCTTTTTAGTGCCCGCCTGCCACTTTGTTTTGTCTCCCCTCCCTTCAGCCCTGCACTGACCCTGTTCTGTTCTTCTCTGCTCCCTGTGCTAGACCAGATGTTCCCACAGCTGCTGGCTCCCCCTTCTCTCCCGACCCTGGGCCTGAGCTGGAGATTTAGACTCTGACAGATTGGGAATTTACACCACGGAGGGGGCAAGGGCACATTCCAAGGTAGGAGACTTCATAGGTATCCAGCCAAGCCCCGCCCCCCACCCCAGCACTGGGCAGAGGGCAAGCCCAGTCTGTTATTGGCTATGAATTCCGGGTGAGCCTGGGTGAGCAAGCAGAAGACAGGGTGCTGGGTGCTTCAGCTCTTTGGGGGCCAGCGGGAAGCCCCACTGTCTGTCTTTCCCAAACGTTCGAGCCTTTGCTCCTTGGCCCCGTTAGGCTCTCTCACTCTGCTCTCTCTCTCTCTGAAGCAAAGAGACCCAACCGGGAGGTGAGTGTGACGGGGATGCTGAACCTGAGGATTTTTTTAAAACATTTATTTATTTTTGGCTGCACTGGGTCTTCGTTGCTGCGTGCGGGCTTTCTCTAGTTGCAGTGAGTGGCGGCTACTCTTCGTTGTGGTGCGCGGGCTTCTCATTGCGGTGGCTTCTCTTGCTGCGGAGCATGGGCTCTAGGCAGGTGGGCTTCAGTAGCTATGGCACGCGGGCTCAGTAGTTGTGGCTTGCGGGCTTTAGAGCGCAGGCTCAGTAGTTGTGGCGCACGGGCTCAGTTGCTCCGCGGCATGTGGGATCTTCCCGGACCAGGGCTCGAACCCGTGTCCCCTGCATTGGCAGGCGGATTCTTAACCACTGTGCCGTCGCCAGGGAAGCCTGAGCCTGAGGATTTTTATTTAATGTGGGGGCCACTGGGGAAGAAGGAGGCGGGGTGGCCCCTGGCTGAGGATGCACAGCTACTCTGACCCTGGCCTTGCCTCGGAGACTCTCCTGCTCCTGTGTCTTTTCCCTGAGGCCAGTGCGGAGCACATGGTGGGTGCTCAGTGAAGTTATATTGAAATCTACCTAAAGTAGGTTCATGACCTTGGGTGGGGACTTGGTGCGCTGAGCCTCTGTTTCCCCAGCTCTGCACCGTGGCTGCCAGGCTCTGAATGGGACCTTGTCCCACACCCTCTCCTCACCCAGGCGTCTGTCCTTATGTTCAGGGACTGCCCCCTTGGTGGCCCCCGGGGTTGGGACGTAAAGCCACTGTCTGCAAGTCCTGAAGCCCAAGCCACAGGAGTGGCTGCACCTGTAGGTCATCTGGAAGCTGCCTTAGCGTCTTCGCAGGGCCCTCCGGCTGCCTAGAAGGCCTCCTCCTCACCCTCAAGGAGCTAGGTCCTGTCTCCACTGTTACTCCTTCAGAGGCTCCTTCCGGAGACCACCTCCCCACTTACGGTCTGGCTTCATTCTGGTTCTCTGGGGGTGATTTTGTCCGTGAACGTGTCCACTTAGGTGTGGTCTTTCTCCCATATCAGACTCTCAGCAGTGGGAACAGGCACCTGGCTGTGTTTACCCCTGTGTCCCCACTGCCTGGAACTCGGCTGGCCCAGAGTAAGTGGTCAGTAAATACAAGAAGAAAGGGCGGAAGGAAGGCAAGAGGGCGGGAGAGGCGGGAAGGAGTAAGGAAGGAGCAAGGAAGGGAGGAGAGGGGTCTGTGGCCTGTGGCCCTGGAGGGTGGCGGCCTGCTCCAGGACCTCCGGCCCCCGGTTCCTGAGCGGCTGGCGCTCGCACGGGCGGGCACGGAGCCGGCCGGCAGGTGGCGGTGCGCCCTCGGCTGCGCGGGTGGCGGCGGCGGAGCGGCGAGTCCCCTCCTCCCGCCGGCTCCCTCCCCTCTACGGCTCCTTTCTCTGCGCTCTCGCTCGCGCTCCCCAGCGCTCTCCGCTCTCCCGGCCGCGGTCTCCCTTGCCCGCGCTGCCCCGCCGCCGGCCCCGCCGCCGCCCCTCGGCGACCATGGCGCACCGGGGACCCCCGCGCGCCCCGAAGGGCCCCGGCCCCGCCGCCAGAGCCCCTAGCCCCCGGGCGCCGCCGCCGCCGCGCTCGCCGCGCTCGCGGCCGCTCCTGCTGCTGCTGCTACTGCTGCTGGCCGCCTGCGGGGCGGCGGGGCGCTCCCCCGAGTCCTGGCGCCTGGGTCCCCGCGCCCGGCTGACCCGGGCGCCGCCAAGCCCGCCTGCGGGGCGCGCGCTGCCCGGCGGCGGCGAGGACCGGCAGGCGCGTGGCGCGGAACCCGGCGCCCCGGGTCCCGGTCAGGCTCCGGGTCCCGGCGAGGACGGCGCCCCCGCCGCGGGCCAGGGGCGCTGGGCACGGGCGGCTCCGGTGGCCGGAGCGGCTTCGCAAGCGCAGGTCTCACTCATCAGCACGTCGTTCGTGCTCAAGGGGGACGCGACGCACAACCAGGCGATGGTGCACTGGACGGGCGAGAACAGCAGCGTAAGTGACCTCCGCGCGTCCCCCCGGGCCCTGCCCCGGACACCTCGGAGCCCCCACTTCCGGACGGCCCCGCGGTCACCCCGGGCATTCTCGGAGACTTGGGGACGAGAGTCACCTCGGCGGCGCCCCTGCTGGCCCCTGGCCACTGGTTACTTGGGAACCAGATACGTGAGCGCCCTGCCTCACCTCGGGGGGCATTTCCGCTGATTTCCGGGACCCTGAGCCACCTCAGGGGCGGCCCCACTGGCCTCCAGATCGCAGGTTGGGGAGTGGGTGTCTCCAGAGGTTTCGGGACCCCGGCCACCTTGGGGCGCCCCCAGGCCCTTTAAGATCATTCACGACTCGGTGTTGTGCCTCTATCGCCTTCAGACTCCACCCGGTCCACCCAGCCTTGCTTTGGGATTTTTGGTTCCAGGACCCGTTCCACCCTGGTCTACCCGGGACCCCGCTCGTGGCACCTCCACGGGCTCTAGGACTTCCCCGGTCAGCCCGGCGTCCGATTCTGGGACCCTCGATTCTGGGGCCACCGCTCTCCCCGCGTTCCCGTAGGGCGACCCGCGGCTGCCTTGAGGACCCGCCGCTGACGCACCTGGATGCGCCGGGATCTGCTTACCCGCGGGGCTGGGAGCGGAGGCCAGCTCCTTGCACTCCCTGCCCTCCCCCACCCTGGCCGCTACTTCGGCCTCGCTCCAGCTGGAAGTTGGACACCCCTTGCCCTGCAAACACACTTCTGTTAAGGTCCTCCGGCGCCTCCTTCCACAAGCTCTGTGGGTCCTGCCCCCTCTTGGATCCCGCCTCTTCCTTTTTGGTGGTGTGTCCCCGGCATGGGGATACCGTCATATTCTTCCCCGGGGGGCGGGGGGTTGCCACAGGGTCGTTTCCCTCCCACCCCTCTCTATTCCCGCCGGAGCAGATAACCCATGGTCATCTATCTTGGGGTCACCTGTCGGCAGCCCCACGTGGATCATCTCTAGTTTTGGGAGAGGGAGCGGTGGAGGGAGGTGGCAGCTGTGTGTGCGCACGAGGTTATGGGGAGAAGAGATGGGAGCCCCTCCTCACTCCTTTCCATAAATGTCCACTCACTGTCCAGTGGCTGAGCCCCGACCCTTCTCCTTGACCAAGGCTTCCCAAAGTTCTGGGGAAGCCGCGCTGGGCCAGGGCCCCTGCATCCATTGGGAGTGGAGGGGCGGGGATGCAGGTGCTTCTCTAGTCACCGCAGGGGTGTAGTAGTGTAGCCTGGGCTGGGCGGCCCTTTTACCCACCTCCTCTGTCTAGCCCCGCTGGCTGGGGAACTCTGCGGGAGAAGGGAGGGGCGGGTGGATGCACTTCTTGGGGCAGGGGCGGCACTGGATGGGCCTGATTGGTCCAGAGCGCGGCGCCCTGCCGGACCCCCTCCCCAGCCAGCTTCTCACGCATGTGCCGGGTCTCTGGTCCTTGGTCACCTCAGCCGTCTCCAGTCAGACTGGAAGCCCTGGGGGGAGGGGCGGGTCGGCGCTGACCCCCTGCGCTCCGCCGGCCAGCAGGGGGCAGGCAGGGCCCTGAGGGGCGGTGCTTTAGGGAGGGGAGCAGGCGCCCCTCCCTCGAAGAGCCCTTGGGGGAACATCCCCACGTACATCTGGAGAGAGGGGTCAGACCCCAGACGTGCAGCTGGATCCCGCCCTTCTTCCTTCCTTCCCAATACTCGGGAGCAAATCGTGTCCTATGTACCGTAAGCTGTAACTCAGGGACTGCAAGGTAACCCGGACACCAGTAACTCAAAGGAACCAGTAAGCATTAACAGTCAGACCAGTGGAGCCGGAACATCCAAACCAAGCCCCCTCCCCCCGGGTTGTGCCTCCAGAAGCTCACTCTTTTCAGCTTCGTGGTGGGGGGCGGTAGGGGTGAGAGAAGTTAGGGAGACACAGAGGGGTGGAGAGCAGCCTCCCAGGTGGGACCAGCACCTTCAGGGCTCACTGACACCCAGCCCGCCCGCCCACCCCCATCCTGAGAGCAGAGCTCCCCTGGAGAGACTGAGGAGGAGTCTGGGCCAGTGGGGCGGGGCCCTGGGGGCGGGGCCTGGCAGAGGAGCCCACCTGGCTTTGCTGCTGGGGGACAGTGGCTGAGCTGAGTGACTCCTGTGTGACTGTCTCCTGGCTGCCGGCAGCTGAATGCCTGGAGGGGGGGCTTGGGAGTGGGGAGTGGGAATGTGGGGAGGGGCTGACTTCTCTTTAGTGGGCGGTGGGAAGTCCAGATCCGGGGAGGAGCTTTGAGAGAGGCAGCTCTCCCCTGGCCGCTGGGAAATGGGGGGCAGGGGTGGCTGTGGAGAGCAGGGCGTGGCCTGGCACCCAGCAGACGGGAGGCGAAGCCCGAGTACTCATCACTGTTACCGGCTGTGGTTCTGGAGATGCTGACCCGGCGTTTCGCTCAAGCACCTCCCACTTCTCTTGCCAGCCCCGCCCCCCCCCCACCTCACCCATTCTCAAGCTTGGGAAGTCGGGGAGACGGGAGTTCTCGCTGGATAAGCGCATCATCCTTTGACTTGGGGAGCAGGTGATGCTTTAAGAGTTTCACTTGCCTGGGAAGAACTCAAGAGGAGTGAAAGCTGTGACCGAGAGCCAAGGAAAACCCTTTTTTCAAACCATTATTTTCTCAGCACTCCGCGCATGCGTTGCATTGTTTTCTCCGCACGTGAAGTGTCTCAGCAATGCGCTTCGGTCCCTCTGGCAGCCACAGGGTAAGGATTTTAGCCGGGATTCTGCACGTGGTTCACCTCCGCTTGAAGGCACCATCTTTGGAAGCTGAAACGGAAAAGACACTTAACTTGAGGCTGATTTGCTGAGCAGAGTCTTTAAAAAATTTTATGTCATCTGATTTGCACAGGTATCCGAACCCAAGGAGCTACGCTCTGCGGATGTGCTCTCCAAGAGCAGAGATGGTGTTTGCTTTCCCATGTCAGGTGTTTTACAAAGTTAAAAAAAGCATTTGGAGAGGGATAGACTTTTTAAAATGGTATTTTAGAGCATCTGCAGAAAGGAATGGCAGGATTCGAGCTTATTCCAGGACAGGCCCCGTCGCTGTAGCACTGAGAACATATGTGCGTTTTCCTTCCAAAGGCTTGGTTTCTTCCCGCTCCCATGGAGATACAGAAGGGGACTAGCTTGGAAGTTCGAACACTGCCTTTCTGTCCGCCGTTTAGCTGTAGAAATGAATTGTTAGGTGTGAAATGAGTGTTTCATTGAAACCAACTGGTGTTACCTTCGATGGATCCAGAACGGGTCATGCACGGAGGCTCCAGGTTCTGGGTCTCCCGAGCTGCCCTCAGAGGCAGAGGTGTGATGTGGAGACAAGTACGACAATGCAGGTCCCTGCCTCCGAGGTCAGGGTTTCATGCTACCCCAATGGGATGGTGCTGTGCCCTGTCCCAATTTTACCATTTCTGGGAAATCACGTGCTCATCATACTGAAGTACAACTCACCTGTACGCCTTCCCTCACGGCACTGGAACTTCAGTTTTGATGCGTCAGTGGACTAGAATGTGAGCTTCCTGCAGCCAGGCCCAGTTGGTTCAGTTTTGTCGCTGGTGGTCAGCAGATCGGCATGTCCCCCACCCCCGCTCCACGTCTGCTCTGTGCTGTCCTGCAGGGTTGAGGATGTCGAGGGGAGCTGTATGCAGAGGTAATTCTGCCCTGACTATTCATGCTCTCTGCTCAGGGATCTTCAGGAACCTGATATCTGTGCATATTTTATACCCAGAGAGCCAGAGCTCCAAATCAGAAGCATGGAGCTTCTGAAGGTGTGAAATGGGTCACACCTAACACAGCTGTCAGATGTCAGGTTCCTTGAGGGCAGGTGTATTAGCCTCCACAGCAAAGTGCCACAGACTGGACGGCTTTAACAGCAGAATGCATTCTCCATTTTAGAGGCTGGATGTCCAAGATCAAGGGATCAGTAGGGTTGGTTCCTCCTGAGGCCTCTCTCTTTGGCCTATAGATGGCTGTCTTCTCTTTGTGTTTGTGTCCTAATCTCTTCTTATAAGGACACCAACCATATTGAATCAGGGCCCGCTCCAGTGGCCTCATTTTACCCTAATCCCCTCTTTAAAGACCGTATCTCCAAATATAGTCACATCCTGAGGCCCTGGGGGTTAGGACTTAAATATATGATTTGTGGGGGGCGGTGAGGGGGGCACAGTTCAGCTCGTAACAGCAGGGGAGGGATCTCAATAGCTTTTGCATCCCCTGAGCTTAATGCAGGGGAGCTCAGAGTAGTCCTGTGGGGAGAAAAGGGATGGATGTGAACAGTTGGGATACGAGGGGTGAGCACCATCTTCCCCAGTGGGGAAATCAGGGAAGACTGCGTGGAAGAGGTGGCATCAGGGTGGACTTATGGAACGCGTAGGGGGAGTATATGGGAGATGGAGAGGAACATTCTGGGGGAGGAACTGCTTGAGCAAGGTCTGGGAGGTGGGAATCTGAAGGTATGTCTGTGTCATACACGGAGACAGTGAATGCATTGTGCGTGGAGAGAAATCAGAGGAAAGAAGTTTGGAAAAAACTGGTTGAAGTCCACTCCTAATGGGTCCCAAATATGAGGCTGAACAGCCTAGCGTGGCAGTGCGGTGGAGGGGGGGGGGGTTACTGGTGCTTGAGCTTCAGCCTCCTTGGGCTTGTACCCGGCCCTGCTCCTTTCTGGCTCTGAGACTCGGGGTGGATGGACTGACCTCTCTGGGCCTCAGTGTCTTAGATTTGGGGGAGGTGAAGGCTCACAGGTCTGTCTGTGGTGCAGGTTCAGTAGGATAATCCACGTAAGGTGCTCGGACAGGGTCTGGCCTGCAACAGGTGCTCAGGGAGTGATCGCAGGGCTGGGCTGAGTTTCAACCAGTGACCCGGAGACAGTGTGCACGGTGGGCTTGGTGAGGGGCCATGGAAGTGAGACCTGTACAGAGACTCGGGGAGGAGGCTGCTGTGATGGTGAGGCCTGGCCCAGGGCCCTGGAGGGGGCAGAGGGAGGGAAGAGCAGGTCTGAGAGAGGGTTCAGGTGAGGATGGACGGGACATGGCTCCCCAACCCCCCACGGAGGCCTCACGGCTCACGGCCAGGCGCCAGCGTCCAAAGACCATGAAGGCGTTCGTGGAAAGCCCTTCAGGTTCTTGAATGAATCCAGTGACAAAGCTGATTTGTAGCCTCGAGTCTGACGGCTGTGGTTTCGTGGTGAGGGCTCCGCTCCGCTCTTGTGGGCGGGCTTGGTGGCTCCAAGTCTGCTGAACTTTCCGTGAGAAATTTTGGGATTCCAGACCACCACAGTGCGGGCCTCCCGGCGTTTTGGGGTGGGGACTCCATTGGATAGAGCGGTCTGGTTCATGGGTGGCTGAGTTGTGACTGCTCAGTGCTTGGCTGGTGGGCCTCTGCCCCCAGATGAAGCACTTCTCTGTCATGGCAGCTTCACCAAGGGTGGCCAGTGGCCACCCAGAGATGGACAGAGGCAGACAGAGGTCACGGGATGCTGTGACCAGCACTGAGTGCCTGTCACATTTGTTGTCAGGAAGCCAGCTGTGCCACCTGTCGGGGACCCTGGGCCTGGCGGCTGGACCAAGAATGATGAGAGAGCGAGGGCAGCCTGTGTTGTGGGACGGGTGTCGCTCAGTGGGCACGTATGCTCAGTGGGCAGAGCCTGGGGAAGTCTTGGCATGCAAGATGGCAGTGTTGTACTTGGGGGTATGCTTGCCCTGTGCCCGGGACCACCTAGGGTCTTCTGCATTCTGTCTGTGCCTGGAGAGATCACACAAAGTTTGAGAGCCCCAGGTGAGAAGAGACCTCATATTAGCCTTCAGAGCAGCTGCTTTCTAAGAGGGTCTGTTAGGTGCCGGGCTACAGTGACAAGCAAAATCACTCATGGCCCCTGTCCTGGCAGGACATTGGGACTGGACAGGAATTCATTACAGAATTCTGGTGCTTTAAGGATCTGTGCTGGGGAGGTCAGGGAGGACTTCCTGGAGGAGGTGATGATCGAGCAGCTATGAAGGGTGGGTAGAGTCAGTGTCACCTGGGCTGAGGAGGAGGTTGGGATGGTGAGACTGTGCAGGCTGAGGGAGAGGCTCGGGGTCCTGAAGACCCCAGAGCACCAGGCAGAGAAAGAACAGGTCCGTCAATCAAGAAGCTTTTGGCTCAAAGGCATCAAAACAGCCCTGTTAATAACGTTCCCGAGCACATCGCACAGATCTACGTTTACGTTAATGAAGTGGCTATTTAATTTGTGGTTGCATGAGGGTTCCTGAGAGTGTTTTAAAGAGGTCATAAATTAACTTGATTCTTCTACACGCCCCTTCAGATTAGAAGGCAGCCCAGTGCTTGCATAGGTCTTCTTTAGAGTTCCTGTTGTTTTAACATGTTACTTTATTATAATTTGTCAGAGGCAGGCTAAGCCCCCAAGGATGACACCGTGGGAGTGCAGAGCTGGAGCCATGAGAACATGCGCTGGCGACACGCTGAGCATCCCTGAGCGTTTCCATTTCGGGAAGACCCGGAGGGCGAGCTTGTAAACTGCCTTCTGTTTGGGAGCTTCCTCATTTTTCTTTTCTTTTTTTTTTTTTTTAACATCCAAAGAGTGAGTTATTTATAGATTCTTACCAATAGCCCGTTTCGCCCTCGCGCTCCTAATTCCCGAGTTTGCATGGGTGCTTTATGGAGCACGGAGGGATGTGATGACCTGTGAAGCCAGCTGTTACTGCAGCCCTGTTCCTGGCCAGCGTGTGCCCAGGTGTGGAAGCTCAGGGAGCAGGGGAACTCTGGCTCTCGTCGTGGTCACGACAAGGTCTCCATCCCAGCATCTGGAGGGTGAAGCATGCGTGTGGGTCTGTCCCCAGCCTGCTCTTGCTCGTGGGAGCCCTTTGAAAGCCTCATTCTGGGTGTGAGCTTGGATGCTGGGCATAAAACTGCCATGGAAACATGCACCCGTGGCCCTTCCGGTTCTGTCCAGTGGATGGTGGGGATGGCGAAGGCCCCGCTTCTGCCCCACGCGGGTTCCCACGGTGCAGCCATCCCTCCGGTGGGTTGCAGAGCACAGACTCTTGCAACCTGTTCCCAGTTGCGCTGTGAGCTGGCGACTGACAGGCAGCCCACTGAGGGGAGCAACAAAACCATTTCTGCTCCAGCCCTGTGATTCCAGGACACTTCCCGGAGCACACAGTGTGCGCATCATCTTTGTCCCGCATAAGCTCTGTTTGTTGTTTTAAACGTTTAATAGGAGTACTTGAATGTGAGCTGTCGCTGGAGAACCGGAAAGAAGAAAAAATTAAGACTCCGATGTTCTTTTGAGGTGGAAAAGTTCCTTCTTATTTTGCATCTCTGCAGTAGTCAAGTTACTGCATTTGCACAGAAAATTACAATCATTTAATTAGTTTCTTCTCACACCAGCTCGAAGATCTTAAAATAACAGCACCCTCCTTCCTTCGTGATTTTCTTGCAAAAGCAGATCATTTCCCGCAATGTTGAGCTCGCCTTGACTCCGACAGGGCACATCTCTTGCATGACGCTGTTTCCTGATGCTCAGAGATAAATTAAGTTCAGATTAAAGTAAGAAAAGAGCCAGGCCGAGTGTGGCTGCTTCTCTTCAGATCACTTTTAATTCAGAAAGGGCTCTTTATGAGTTTTCTGTGCCGTGCATATTTCCGAGGCGTCAGAGGTAGAGATACCATCTTCCAGGCCTTAGCTGGAGAGATGGCATTTAGGATCGCCTCCGTGCTTCTCCTTCGGAGGTAATTTTATCTTATAATAACAATTTCTCATTATTTACATATTGCTTCTGATTAGTAATAATGAAGTTAATAATCACAGTCCCCTTTTATGTGTCCATGGCTGTGCCGAGCACATCACAGGCATTAACTCATTTAGTCCTGGAGACAGTCCTAAAAAAATATACGATTATTATATTCATTTTACAGACGAGAAAAGAAAGGTTCACAGCATCCAGGGGACTGGCCCAAAGTCACACAGCTAAAAAGGGTCTGAGATGCGATTTCCTCCTTCCCTCTTGAGCCTGAGTGCTATTTTTTAAAAAATAAATTTATTTATTTATTTGTTTTTGGCTACGTTGGGTCTTCATTGCTGCGTGTGGGCTTTTCTTTAGTTGTGGCGAGTGGGAGCTACCCTTCATTGTGGTGTGCGGCCTTCTCATTGCGGTGGCTTCTCTTGTTGTGGAGCACGGGCTCTAGGCACGCGGGCTTCAGTAGTTGTGGCACACGGGCTCTGTAGTTGTGGCTCGCGGGCTCTAGAGCGCAGGCTCAGTAGTTACGGCGCGCGGGCTTAGTTGCCCCGCGACACGTGGGATCTTCCCGGACCAGGGCTCGAACCCGTGTCCCCTGCGTTGGCAGGCGGATTCTCAACCACTGCGTCACCGGGGAAGTCCCTGAGTGCTATTTTTTTAGCGCAAGAAATATTTCTACTCTTTTTTCTTTATTGTTATTTTTTAATGGTGATAAAATACAGATAAAATTTATCCTCTTAACCAATTTAAGTGTACGGTTGAGTGGCGTGAAGTACATTCACAGTGTTACGCAACCATCACCACCGTCCACCTCCAGAACTTTTTCATCTTCCCAGATGGAAACTCTGTCCCCGTTAAACACTAGCCCCCCATCGCCTCCTGTCTCCCCCTTTCCCTGCAAACCACCATTCTACTTCCGTTTGTGAATTTGGCTCTTTTTTCTAGGGACCTTATATAAGTGGAGTGATACAGTGTTTATCCTTATGTGACGGGCTTACGTCACTGGGCATAATGTCCTCGAGGTTCATCCACGTTGTAGCCTGTGTCAGAATTTCCTTCCTTTTTAAAGCTGAATCATATTTCACTGTGTGGATGGGCCACATTTGTTTTCTTGTTCATTCATCCGTGGACCCTTGGGCTGCTCCCATCTCTGGGCTATAGTGAACAGTGCTGTTGTGGACATTGGGGTACAAATGTCTGTTCAAACCCCTGCTTTCTCTTCTTCTGGGTGTATACTCAGAAGTGGGATTGCGGAATTCTGTGTTAGTTTTTGGATTGAGCCTGAGGTCTTAACTACAGCAGACATCGTTCTTGTGTCTGCTTTGAGTTTTTGCCCACTTGCTAATTAGTTGCATGGTTGCAATCCCCAAAGAAATTTGTTGCCCTGTGGTTTTGGGGGAGAAATATTCACAGCACTAAGGGCCATCCCATACCTGGAAAGGACACAGCAGGGAGACAGTACAGTGGGTGGGAGTGGTGTTGTTTCTGGTTTCTTCTGATAACCCCCCATTCTGCTATGTGTGACCCAAGAGGAGGGGCTGTTGCTTGGAGCCCAGGACATCCAGATCTATCAACGTTGGAAAGTCAGAAATAGGCTGACTGGTCTGGCGGTGGGGGGCCTGCAGGGGGTAGGAAATGGTCCAGGGGGGCGTGGTCTGGAGCTCCTGCCGTTTGTATTTCAAGTTCACGTGCACTTCACTTCCTCCCTGCGTTTAGGCCCTTTTCCCTGTTGACTAGCTCGTTGACCAGTTAAATAATTCAATTTTCACTCCGTAAAAATGAAGCACTCAATAAAAAATCTTACGTTTTTCTCAATCTATTCCCATCGATACTGCTTAACCCCATCCAAGTTTATGTTCTGATTTATCACCTGACCGTGGAGGGGCTTAGGGGTTTTTATTTAATTCCTGCAGCTGTTCTATCTCAGTCGTTTGAGGTGGCTGCTGGGTGCCTTGCTGGGTGTCACACCACGGGCTGCCCCGGGACACACGCGGAGGGGCTTCCCGGCTCCAAGGACCACCCCCCCCCCATTCCTGGCACAGAGGTTCTCAGCTCTTTCTGTGCCATAGACTCTCCCCACCCCAAGTCTGGAGAAGCCCATGAAGTTTCTCAGAATGTAGTTTTTATAACCAGCATAACATAGAATAGATAGGATTAAAGGATGATTATTAAAAAATAAATTCTATGGCAATAAAGTTACCAGAATATTAAAGCGAATTTCTTTAGTAACACATCAACAAGAGTTAGCAGCAAGTGTGGTAAGTACCACAGTTTTGAAGTTGTGATGGACGTAAACGATATTTCGGGGTCGGCAACAGCTGTCAACGTGCCCGGGAAAACACCTGTGATTTCTGTTGGTGACAAAGTCCCAGGTACTAATGACAACATTGTGACGTGTTGCTTCACGGTGAAGGAAACGCCCAGTTTCAGTCGCAGTTGGTGAAAATAAACCCAGTTCTTGTTTCTCCACCCAAGTTCACAGGCCCCTGGATTCTGTGGTCCCAGCAGAGCTGGCGGGGAATCACAGGTGAGTAGAAGTGAAGTGAGTAGAAGTGAAGAAGCCAGGTAGGACGTGGCTCCTGGGAAAGGGAGGGGACCGTGGGGATGATTCTCTTCTCCGCCACCCCCATCCCAGTGCCTGCTCCCAGTGTCCTGTCTCCCCCAGGCCCCTAAGGGTGTGGCCCCCGGGAGGGCGGGGCTTTGGTCTGTCTGTTCTCTGCTGTCTCCCAGTGCTAGGTACTTAGCAGACGCTCAGTAAACATCGGCAACGGACCAGATGAGTAGGATAGGAGGGGCTCATTGGTCCTGAAGGGCTATCAGCTCAGAGGCCCGGCCCACCTCCTTCTCTGCTGAGGATCTGGGAAGGGCCCCGTGGCCGGTGGGTGACAGAGCTGGCCTCCCTGTTCAGTTGCCCGCTCCCCATGTGAGCTCTGAAGCTCTGTAAAGCACTAATTTGTCCCCACCTGTGTTCAGTGAGGGTCCTGAGCCTTCCCCGTAGGGAAGAGCCCTTTGGGGGAGATGGAGAGACTGCTTCTTGCCCAAAGCTTTCTGCCCAGAAGCTTTGACTGGCAGCAGTGGCCGTACAGCCAGGCCACGGCGCCCTGTGCCTCCCCCTGGCCGGGCCTCTGCCCGTCGGCCGGGGTGGCTCAGCCAGGAGCCAGGGTGCTCAGTGGGGAGAGAGCATCAATCCCAAAATTAAGTTGGCGCTTTTAAATCGCTTCTCTGCTCCCAGCCTCATTTCATTCACATAAAACGTAACACAGCACCCAGGAGATGGGTGGCTCAGCTTTGCAACAGGTAAGCAACTCTGGGTGGGTTTAAACATGGAGGCGCTTTCCTGGAGGGCCACCTTGGGGGAAACTGGGAAGGTCGGCTTTCTGATGGGCGTCTTTCTAAGTGTCACTCACTTGGTCACTCGTTCATTCATCCATCCATCAGACCTGCGTTGAGCGTTTCCTCTGGGCCAGCCTCACGGGGATAACTAGGTTCTGATATCAGCCCTGGGGTGGGGGGAGCCGCCGAAAATGGTTTTGGTCCTTGTCACCTTCGTTCTGTGTTTGCCTATGTCTTCTCTTTAAAGTCACATCAGCAAGTTACCTTTAAAAAAATTATTTATTTATTTATTTGGCTGAGCCGGGTCTTAGTTGCGGCACGTGGGATCTTCGTTGCCACGTGTGGGATCTTTAGTTGTGGCATGGGGGATCTAGTTTCCTGACCAGGGATCGAACCCAGGCCCCTTGCATTGGGAGCCCCTGGACCACCAGGGAAGTCCCAGCATGTTACCTTTTTAAAGCTTGAGAAGGTGCCACCTTTGGAGGCTGTGGCTGCGTGCTTGCACCCTCCCCTTACACCCTGGGGGGCTGAGGGATGTGTGGGCTCGGAGCTCACCCCAGCATCTGGCCAGGGAACCCCTGATGTGCTGGGGGTGGCATCCACCGTGGAGTTTTATGTGGTTCCATTTTCCTCCCATTTCCTGAGTAGTTTGCTAAAGCACAGCCAAGCCCAGCAGTGTTGGCTCCAAGGGCCCACTTTTAGAGGGAGTATTTCTCGTTGACGTCTGGTTTATTTTTTGCAAGTTTCCTGATACGAATTATCGCCTGAAATGCTCACCTCCTGAGGTCAAGTCAGACTTTCTTTCCATCTCATGGAGCAGAGGCCCGGCAGGCAGCCAAGGGGAAACCCGAAACCCATGGCCTTCCGGGCGGGGTCTGGAGGGAAGGGCCCTTTGGGACCTGCTTCCCCTAGATCCCGCAGCTTCCCCTGCCCCAGGGAGGGGAGCCGGCCCTGCAGTCACATGTGCCTTCCCTGACACAGAGGAGCAAGCAGACGGACCCTGGGCGCTGAGGTGGCCTTGCCCTGCCCTGCCTGACCTGGCACCTCGCTCTTCTGGGTTGTGGAGACTTGGCCGACTTTGGTGCTGGCCACCTTGACCTCTGACCTGGGAGAAGGATGGGGCTGGGGGCCATCCACATGGCACATGGGGGAAGGAAGCGGATTGCCCTCAGTTCTCCAGGGCTCCTGGGAGTCCTGTTTTCTGGAGCATATCCAAGCGACGCTGTCCAGTGGAGTGATGGGGAATTATCGCCGGGGCAGGGTCTTGGTGGGAGGGGACCGGGGGCGGGGCTCCGGCTGAGGCTCCTGTCACGTGATGGGGCCCCAGCCCTGCCTGTCCTGTGCCCAGTGCAGAGCCCGTGTACCGTTATCCCCTGAGCCCCGCAGCCCGCGAGCAGGGCCCATGCAGCCTTTTATAAGGATGAGAGGCTGTGGCTCTGTCCCCTCTCTGCCTCAGGTGGGGCCGAGCAGGACCCCCGGACTGGGATTGCCGTGCTCCGTCTCCCTCAGGGTCCCCAGGGTCCTCTGTGGGGATGAATCTTCTCTAGTTTCTTGGATGCGCCTGCGGCCGTGCCCCGGTCTGGGTCTCGTGAGCACGGGAAGGAGCTCCGAGACGCTGGCTGGGTCTGCGAGCTGCCTGGCTCCCCTGCCCTGGCTTGGGACGGGCAGAGCCCGGAGGGTGGTCCTGTCTGCCTCACCCACCTGCCCCCGACCACACTCAGGTGCTCTTCACGCCCACCGCCCTCCACCGGGGTGTCCACTCTGCTCTGTCGCCTCTCGGCCACGTGTGGCCCCGGCCCGCTCCGAATCCCGTGGACCTTTGTCTTTCTCATCCTAAAAGGGGTGACGAGGCCCGCTCGGGCCTTGTGGACTGAAGGCCGGTGCGTGTTAGGGCTCGGCTCCATGCTGGGCGGCAGCTTCTGCTCGACCCCTCCAGGCCACCCTATCCTTCTGGGCTTGGCTGGCCCATCCTGGGGTGGGTGGGACGACCGGAGGGCGGGGCCTGTGTGGACCATTGGGCCAGATGCCCCTGCTGGGTAGGAAGCCTTTGGACCTCCTCCGCTGGAAGGTGGCCCGCCGGCGGTGAGGCCGGCTGGAGGCGCCGGCACGTGCCCCTCTGCTGGCATGCTGTGGGTAGGCTCGGTCCCCGATGGGTTGCACGTTTGGGGACGGGGTGGGCAGAGCTCCCTAACTGTGGCGGCTGGCCTGACGTGCAGGTGATCCCAAGCTCACAGGTCAGCGTTTCTAGTCTGGTGTTTCCCTCTTAACTCACCCCGATGCCATCTTCAGCTTGTTTTCAGCGTGATGGAGGAGGGCCGAGCTCCAGATGACCCCACTCACCCGCGAATCCAGAGCTTTCGTTGATGCCCGTGGGGGCTTGGCCTGAGTCTGCATTTGCCCCAGAGTGTTTCAGAGAGGCTTTTGCAGTGGTTGATTCGCTCATCGATACTGAGTTATGGGCCAGACCCTCTGCCAGGTGGAAGGGGTGACGTGGCCAGGATGAAGCATGGTCCCTGCCTGGTGAGAGGGGCAGACGATGACCTGATGACCTGGGGACACAAAGACAGGGGCAGGTGGGAGGGATGCTGTAGAGGAAGGCACGGGTGATGGGGGTCTCCAACTGGGGTAGGGGAAGCAAGGGCCTGATTGAGCTAGTGGTCAGGGAGGGGTCCCAAGGAGGGGGTGGCATTTCCAGGAGGTCTGGAGGGTGACCTGGGCGGTGCTGTGCAGGGCTGCTGTGGGGAGCGCTCAGGGAAGGCAGCCAGGCTGCCCTTGTCCTTGGTGCATACTCCCTCCCTCTCTCTGTCCGACGTCCTCTCTGGACCTGGGGGTGCCTGGGACGGTAGCTGTGGTGCTCAGGGCCGCCTGTCCTCTCCCAGTCAAGACCCCACCGAGCCTGGCACCCCTCTTGTTCCAGGAAGGGGGTACAAGGATCTCCCACCTGCTGAGTGGCATCGGCCATTCCTGAGCCTACGAGAGAGAGGCATTTTGGGGGAGGTGGTGGTGGCCTGCCAGCTGCCAGCACCTCGGTGCCCACAGGGCTCTTCCAGGAGCTCCCTCTGCTCCTCAGAACACCTGAAAGTTTACAGCAGGGCTGAGTCGGGGCCACAAACTCACTGTGCATGAAATTTCATGTGTCTGCATTTTTTTCTTGAAGTCAATAAATTCTGACTTTGAGTCTTCATCCTACTGCAGGGAACAAAACTTCCCCCTGAACTTCCCTTCCTGGAGAAATCTGGGAAGGCTTCCCAGAGGTGTGGCCGGGAAAGGAGGGTGGGAGGAAGGAGGGCATCCAGGTAGTGGGAACAGCAGGGCAAAGGCTGGGCCCGTTGTTGCAGCTTGGTGAGTTTGGGAATTTGGGGTGGGGTGGGGGAAGGAGAACCCAGAAGGGAGGGTCCCTGGGAGGAGCCAGGCGGTGACACTGGATGGTCACTTACCTAACATTTGTCATGGTGCCTTTTATTTTTGTTTGTTTGTTTTTCATCTATGCTACATCAAAGAAATCAAATAAAGTTCTCAGAGTTTTAACAAAGAGATAACAGCAATTCTAACTAGTGAAAGCCCTCTTCGTGTTTTAATTAAAAATAAATTTTTAATTGAAATATAGTTGATTTACAATGCTGTGTTACTTTCTGCTGTACAGCAAAGTGACTCAGTTATACACATAGAGACATTCTTTTTTTATATTCTTTTCCATTATGATTTATCACAGGATATTCAGTATAGCTCCCTGTGCTCTACAGCAGGACCTTTTTGTTTATCCATTTTAAATGTAATTGTTTGCATCTATCATCCCCAAACTCCCAGTCCCCCGCCACCCCCGCCTTGGCAACCACAGGTCTGTTGTCTATGTCTGTGAGTGTTTCTCTTTTGTAGATAGGTTACTTTGTATGTCATGGTGCCTTTTGGAAGACGTGGATCATCTACCAAGTGCATACATGTCCCCAGATCGTCAGGAGGGAAGTGGGTGTGACGAGGTGGAGGGGGCCTGGGCGAGGGGCGAAGACTCTGTCAGCTAATCCTTAATCCCTTTTATTCTTGCTTCGCCTGGAGGAAAATGTAATGTCCATTTTCTATAGCAGTGCAAGTATATAATGAACGTTATCTGGTGTCTGTTTCTGTCCAGTTTTTTCAAGAACGTTCCCAGCAGTATGTGTGGTTACATCTCCTTTAGTGCCCTGAATCTCCGTGGCTGCCCTGGTGGAGTTCCCGTCCCCCCAGTGGGGAGAGGAATTCTTGTGGAAAGAAGAGAAAGCACAGAGTGTAGGGGGCCGGCCCAGGAGTGAGAGCTGGCTTCTGCCACTCGGCCCTCCGGGGTCTTCCTCTCCCCCAGCCTCTAATGGGCAGTACTGGTCACATCCTGTGTCCCCACCTGGTGTGTTTGGGCCGATTGGTCAGGTCTTCCTGGTTCGGTCTAAGGTTACAGGAGGGTGTGGTGTGTGTTCTTATTTCCTGCCATTCCCATGGCTTCTGTAAGGCTGTGCGCAGAAGCGGGTGTGTTGAGCAAGATTCTTGGTCACAAGTCACAGAAACCCGACTCCAGCTAGCCTAAGTGAAAAAGTGGACTCGTAGGCTCACAGGTCCAGAAAGTCCAGGGTTCTGGCTTCAGGTGTGGTTGGCTCCAGGGGCCCCAGTTGCAGTCTCTCAGCCTTTGTCCCTCAGCCTCTGTCCCTGTCCCTGGGCTCAGCTTCCCTGTGTGTTGGCCTCCCTTCTCCGACAGCCCACCCGGGTCACGGCTCCCTGAGAACCTGAGGCTGGAGAATGCTGCCGTCCACCAGTCCTTCCCAGTGGAAGTCCAGAACAGAGACCCACTGGCCGGCATGGGTCACATGCCCACCCCGACCCATCACCTCGGCCAGAGGGCTGTTATGCTGATTGTCAGGCCAGGGCCCCAACCCTGGACCCATGCGGACTAGACCGAGAGCGTAGTTCTGGGTAGGACCCTGCAGAGGGCGTTGTCATGAGTTGGGGGCCCAGCAGCAGCGTCGCGTCTCTCCCGGCTTTGTCGTTGGAGGGTCATCCTCCCATGTTGGGAGAACACCCATGGCCGCCGATGACACCCCACTCCCTCCCCCAATGCCCTGCACTCCCAGAGGGGTCAGTTATGGGCTGCGTGATTTCCACATGGTCAAGGCCAAGACAGCCCCACACTTCTGCTTTTTATGGTGTGCTGAGCGGTGAAGCCCCAGGCCTGTCGGCTCTGCCAGGGCCCATGCCCACGTCCACGTAGCTCAGAGCAGAGGAGACTCCTGGTGTGTGGCACTCACCGCACCTCACAGTGGCCTGGATGCTCCTTTGCGGGCTACCTGTGCTGTCTCTTGGTCAGTGCGCACTGTAGGTCCACTGGGGCCTAGCGGCGGTGGCTGGACGTGGGGTGAAGTGCAGGGGGCAGCCAATGCCACCCCGGGCAGGGGCGGGTGTTTCCTGGGACACCCGAGGTCTTGGCGCCCTGGACGTGGACCACAGGACAGCCCAGGCAGGCTGGAGGCGGCCCTCTCAGATGGTGACATGGATGGAAGGCGGTCAGGGAAGTGGGCCGTGTCTGGCGTGGTCATCCTGGCCTGGAGCCGTGGGGCCCCACGCTTCCATCATTTGGCTGTGATTTGAGTCTCTCCGTCCCTGTGCTGGCAAAATCTCAATCCAAAGAAGTCAGGAGCCGCTGAGTTCAAGCAGGGCTGTGGGTGTCGTAAGGCATCTCAGAGCCCCGTGGCCTTAGTTTACAGGTGAGAAAACTGAGGCCCTGGGAAGTCGAGTGGTTTGAACAGAGTCCAAAGCCGCGGGTGGCAGAGTGGGGCTAGACCAGGTCTGCAGGGTCCCAGGCCAGGGCTCTTTCCAGATGGAGACCCAGAGGGCCTGGGGGTGGACCCTGGGAAAGGCTCTCAGATGCCGGAGCAGCCCTGGTTGAGCCTCCAGGGATTGGGGTGGCTGCAGCAGCCTCCCCAGCCTTTTATTTCCTGTCTCTACCCTGAGCTGCAGGGAGAAGCTCCCTGCGGTGAGCGAGCCGCGGGCAGGGCTTGGCTCCCCTCTGGCAGGAAGTCGGCTGTGACTCTTTGTTTTGGTGTCTTTGCCTCCAGTCTCCAGCCCTGGTGTCTGACAGGACTCGTGGGCGAAGGTGAATCACAGATGGGCCTCCGCTTGTCTTCGAGAAGGAAGTCAGCTTCTTCCACCAAAAGGACAGCTGTTGGGTGGGAAGGCCCTCGGGGCAGATTCATTCAGCAGATGCCACGTGGGCGCCTACTGTGCCCAGGATGGCTGCCAAGGAGGAGTCCCGGGGTGGACTCAGAGGTCTCAGAGCTTCCAGCATGCTCAGAGACCACCGAGCCCCAGCTGGGATCTTTCCAGTGATGGGAGGCTCACCCCCTTCCCGGGACGGCACATTCCAGGGTGTCTGGGCTTGCTGAGAGCAGCTGAGGTCAGCACCGAGTTGAGGTTGTGTTAGAAGGCAGTGCTGCAAGCAGGGTGTGTCATCCGGATGGGCGCGAAGGATGCCTGTCTTTGCTGGTTGGCTTTCTGGGCTGTGAGTCTTGTTGACTCGTGAACCTCAGGGAAAGCAGGGTGATGCGCGGCACTGCTGAGCAGCCCCAGCTTTGCTGCCAGGTGATACATTAGAAAGCAGAGGTGAAGGTGAGATCAGCCTGCCTTGTCTTTGTGAATGGTGAGCACCGCCCCCAGTGGAAGCCCAGCCCAGGACTGGTCCACCTGGGGCCAGCAATGGTGGACAGACGGGTGGGGTCTGTGGCTAGGGCCGTTCTCCCAAGGCCACGTTTCTCTGCACTGATTCCTCCTTTGGCTGCTGTAACAAACAACACAAACTTGGTGGCTGAGAACAGCACAGATGTATTTTCTTACGGTTCTGGAGGTCAGAAGTCCACAGTCAGTCTCACCGGGCTGAAGTCCAGTCCGCCTCCCTCTTACAAGGACCCTCGTGAGTACATTGGGCCCACCTGGATAATGCAGGACAACCTGCTCATCTCAGGATCCCTCATCACACCTGCAAAGTCCCTTACGAGGTAGCATGGGTACCAGTTCTGGGCATTAGGACGTGGGCATCTTTGGGGGCTGTTATCAGCCTGTCACCAGCCTCTTCTCTCACCAGCCTTGCCTGGCCTTTATGCTGCAGCTGCCACCGACTGTCCTCAGGTCCCTCCCTCCCCTCGTCTCTTGGCCTTTGCCCCGGTGACCGCGTCTCCTCAACCTGGAACCTTCCAGCCGGGGCTCCTAACTGCTGGCCTCCCCTGCTTTGCCCCCATCGGAGCCCACACTCAAGACCGCAGCGTCGTGCCCTCTCTCATCTCCCCGGGACACCGTGGCCCCGCCTGGGGCCCGAGGACCCCGCAGCCTTGCAGTTGCCAGAGCCCTCGGGCATAGCGGGTCTCAGTGAATGTTTGTGGAACAGACGGGCGAGTGGAAGAGTCCGTAGTGAGTTGCAGGTAAATGAAAGTTATTTTAAAAGCGCATTTAACCGACTTGGCTGCTTTTCGGCCTCTCGGGTCCGTCGTTCTGCCTGTAGACCTGCTTGGGGGTCCACGGGACCAACAGCCCCTACCAGGGGCCTGAATCTGCATGCTTTTACTTAAGATGAAGGTTTTAAAGCCACTTGGAGGTAAAATTTGGCCAACTTTGTTTTTGTTTTTTTTTTTTAAATTTGGCCGCGCTGCGTGTCTTATGGGATCTTAGTTCCCTGACCAGGGATCGAACTGGCGTCCTCAGCAGTGACGGCACGGAGTCCTGACCACTAGACCGCCAGGGAGGTCTCGTGGCTAACTTTGAATGATATCGAATCAGCAAATATTCGTTGAACATTTGCGAACAGAAGGCGGATCCCTCGGGGTGGGTGAAAGGGTATGGCCCTCATACCCACAACCAAAGTGCCCAAGGCCTGTGCCCTCTGCTCTCAAGTTACTTATTATTTAGTTGTGTGCGGATGTGTGTGTGACAACGGTGCACAAATGGATGAAACGGAAGGGGGGTGGTGGGCAGCTCCTTCTGCAGGGCCGGGGTCTTGCCTGGATGCCTGGATTTTAGGATGGCGAGCGTTGAGGGATCTGGGGGACAGTTGAGAGCCCTGGAGAGGGGACAGCTAAGCTGAGCTGGGGTCATGGTGAACTTGGGGAACACGGTCCCAGGCCTGCGCCTTCCGCTGGTTATCTGTGACCTCGGGCAGACCGTCGCACCTCTCGGTGGCCTGGCCGCCCCGCGTGTGATGCGGAGCTCTCCCTGCAGACCAGGGTGAATGGCCAGGGTGGGCTGAGCCACTGGACGGGCCAGGACTCAGGAGGGCCCCTCCAGAAGCAGAAGCTCAGTTTTGGAGGTTTGTGAGCCGTCGGACTTGGCTGAAGTAGAAGCTTGTGCTAAACAGTGAAAGAAACCCAAACAAGGAGATTCTGTGCTCCAAATTGCACTTGGCCCGCTCACCTCCCATTCGACCAGGTGTCACTTCCTATTTGTGCTGCGTAAATGGATTCAAATAGCTTTCTTCTCCTCCATCACTCAAAGAATGGCCTTGGTAGCCAAGAAGGGAATTAGTTTCAGGTGGAAGCCTATTTTTACCGTGGTGGAGACCAAACTGTTAATTACCTAGAAATCACATGAGGGTTTTTAGCCTGAAAAAGTTTTTTCTTGGGTTCAACTTTTCATAGATATTAATTATAGGTATCGGCTTCAGCCCACTGAAATAATTCCTCTCTCCAGAGATTAAAGACATTTAAAACGCTGTGCCTTGTTAAACATAACGCATATTCTTTTTCTCTATTTCTGCTCGGCATATGGGATGGAAATAGGAGATTAGGGAATTTAAAATTGATTTGATACCTTTCCTGTATTTAACTAATGGTTGATTCCATACTCCATGTGTGTTTTCAAGTCTCTGAAGCTGGTGGGAATTTGACGATAAAGGTCGAGAAGGCAACCCTTTAATACTGTGACGATGGATCCTGATGGGGGTGTCGTGTCTTGTTTCTGATACGCATCCCTCCACCCACGTTTGTATGTGGACAACCATCCTGGGGCTTCCCACTGTTCCTGGGATAAAATCCAGACTCTTTGCCTGGCCTCCACTCACCCTGCCCTCTGCACTCTGTAGAGCCCCGTTCTTTCAGCTTCTGGAACATGCCAGGCCCTCCCCACCTCAGCCTCCGTGTCCCCGCGATTCCCTCCGTCTCACTTTGGGGGTCTTTGCAGCAAAGACTTCCCCATCCGTCTCCTTAAACGTGTCCTTTTAATCTCCACCCGTTTCCTTAATTACACTGTGAAAACTCTGTTTGATTTATCTTTTTGTCTGCATGTCTGTCTATTTGTTTTTCTGTCTCTATCAGAAATAGTTTCCTGAATGCAGGGACGGTTTCAGACTTTGGGGCCACGTTGAGTTTGAGGTGCCCCGGGTGCCGAAGTCCTCCGGATCTGGGGGTCCCTAACTTGGCTTTAGAGTTTCTGCTGCCTGGGCCCCGCTCCAGGGAGCCTGGTTTCGCGGGACTGGGGTGAGGCCTGGGCACCTGGATGATTCTAACCTGCAGCCACGTTTGAGAACTGCTGTCACGGGTTGGGAACTTGGCGGGCACGCGGGAGGCCCTGCAGGACAGATGGGACCCCGACGTGGAGCCAGGAGCAGCCCCAGCCCAGGCCCCTCAGGGGCCACCACGCGGCCTCAGAGTCACGCCTCCGCGTCCGTGTGAAAATAAAGGAGCGTTTGGCTCACTTGGTGTAAGAAGCCAGAGATTTGTGGAATGCATTTTAGTACTAGTTCCACGAAAAGCATTCCCAGCATTAAAACAGCAGCCAGTACTAGCCACTCAGCCCAGCGGGCTTAGCGCCGCTGGCGGTGGGCTGGGGCTGCCGATTCTGAGTCTGGCTTTGTCATCAAGCCCTGGCTGCAGCCCTGATGTGGGGAGGCCGCCCTGGAGTGAGGAGGGCCAGCTCCGTGCTGTTTCCCCAGCTCCTGAAGCAGAGACGGAGGCTCGGGACGAGAGGGGACCGGGCCACGCCCTCCTGGTGTGCGGTACATATCGGTGTTGGTGTGACCTTCCACCACTGGAGGGTGCAGTGTTGGAACAGGGGCCTCCAATTCACCTCTGCACCCTAATACCTAAGTTAAGGCTTGGTGCATAGTAGGACCTCAGAAAATAATTGGGGTAGAGGAATACATGGATGGAGGAGAGGAAGAAGGAAAGGAAGGGGACTGCTTTCCTGATTCCTACACCCAAGTGGGGCCGTGGGTGTGTCTCAGGCAGGCCTACGTGTTGGTGTCCCTTGAAACTGATTTTCTGGACACACCTATCTGCTCGGTGTTCATTTCGGTGGGTGGGGTTGATTCAGGCAAGGGCTGGGGCTGCTGCCGGGCTCAGAGGGGAGGTGCCCTTATGCTGTGTCCAGCACTGTGGGGTGCCCTCCCCAGGCTGGTGCTCAGACCTGCTGGTTTTAGTCCCTTCCCAAGTGCTTGCTGGGACTGTGCAGTGGGAAGGGATTTAGGGGGTGAGCTTGCGTGAACCTTCCAAGAAATGATTTCGGCACACTGCGGACTCAGTTTGTTTCCAAGTTGCTATAGAAAGTAAATGATTAGTTAAGTAGCACCCACACAGTTTCTTAAAAAAGGAATGATTTTCCAAAACGAAGTAAAGCCCCGCTGATTTGTCAGAGAGAGGAAAGAAGGCTTTAAGAAGCAGAATGATGTTTAAGAAATCATAATAACTTATGTGGGCAAGTGCACCAGCTCAGGGAGGTGCCCAGTTAAGCACCTAATCACATTGACTTTCTCCTTCACCCTGGCAGAGCCGGCTCCCCACCCCTGGGGTTGACCAGATGTCCCCACGTTCTGGTGGGCAAATAGTATCACCTTCTTTTTCGTTTATGTTTTCCCCCCGAGTTGCTGAACTGATGTCCTCGAAGACTTATTTCCAAACTGGTGTGTATCAGACTCTCCTGGGGGAGCTTGTTATAAAGGCAGAGGCCAGAACTCGCCTCCAATGTCCTGAGTGGGAGTCGGCGGGCGGGCCCAGCGCCTGGATTTCCACGAGCTCTTGGGCTGCACCCCTCCATGGGGCGCTCTCTCTCAGGCAGTGGCCAGCAGGATCAGAGAACTCAGTCGGGGCTTCCTCAGTGGCCAGGGTTACACTCCGTGTCCTTCCAATTCGAGGTGTGCAAGAGGGCGAGTTGAATCGGGGGACAGGTGAGAAAATCACCCAGTTCTCTGAGCGGTATGAACCATCGCAAGGCGGAGTGGTGTCAGGGGGACCCGTGATCCGGCAAAACTCACCTGCGCCTGCTATGTGCCAGGCCCGCGTGGGCACACGTGAGACAGAGAAAGAAGGCATGTAAGCCCTGCCCGCCAGCCTCCCCGAGTCCAGTGAGCAGATGGACAGGTAAGCAGTGACCAGGGCTGCTGGGGCAGGATCAGGGCAGGCTTCCTGGAAGAGGAGGCCCTTCACTGAGATGTGGGGAATTAAATTACATTAAATTAAGCCCATATGCATTGAGTATCGCCCGAGTCTCCAGCCCTGTGCTAGGTGGTAGAGATTCAGTAATGACCAAATCAGACAAATCCCCTTTGTGGAGCTTGCGTTTTATCAGGGGGAGAGAGAGACATAACCTAAAGCCAGCAGAGTAAGTTCAGATGGTGGTAAATGCTACGGAGAAAATCAAACTAACAATGACCTGCGGTGATCAGGGATGGCTTAGGAGCCTGCATGCAAGACCAGGGTCTGAGCTGGGAATGGGCTTGGCAGGTTTGGGGGACAGAAAGAAGGGCAGTGCCTCGCAACCCAGCAATCTCACCCCTAGATATATGTATATCTATGTTTTTACTCAAGAGAAGTAAAAACCCACATAGAAATGTGTACGTGAGTGTTCATTGGAGCGTTGTTCTCAGTAGCCCAAAGTGGAAACAACCCAAATGCCCATCACCTGATGAATGGATTAGCAATGTGCTATACCCATAAATGGAATGTTATTTGGCCGTTAAAAGAAATGAAGTACTGATACATGAAATGGATGAACTTCGGAAACACGATGCAGCGTGAAGGAAGCCAGGCATACAAGACCACATGTTGTGTGGTCCCGTTCGTGTGAAATGTCCAGAACAGGCAAATCCATAGAGACAGAAGGTAGGGAAGTGACTGCCAGGGGCCAGGGGGATGGAGGGATGGAGGTATGGGGTTTCTTTTTGAGGTGAATATGGTGGTGTTTTCACAACTCTGTGAATGCACTGAGGACCATTGACTTGTACCCTGTAAACAGACACATTTATGGTGTGTGAATTTTATCTCAACAAAACTGTTAAAAAGAAGGTGGCATGGCTGGAGCAGAGCGGGGGCGGGGCGGGTGCTGTGGTTAGGCAGGGGGAACAGATGGGGTGAGAAAGGGCACCCTGGGGAAGTGGCTAGAGAGAGCTGGAGCCTCAGGAAACAGTTGGAGAGGCTCAGGATAGCAGAGGTAGGTGTGGAAGTGCACAGGTGGGTGGGGCCAGGCACAGCAGATGTGGTCACAGGGCAGGCCTGGAGAGATTTGCTGCAGAGGAGCCAAATGGAGGCTGGAAAACCATTGCTCGTCTTTCACCACTCTGCCTCAGTTAATCCACTAGTTACCCTGCAGGGGCTTCTTCTGTCTCTTACTCGGGCAGACCCCTGCCGGGACAGTGGAGGGAGGGCTCCTCTGCTTTGGTCCTGCTCCCTCCTGGGGCCCCCAGATGCTGACATCTCAGACCTCCGGAGCCCTGAATTGACCAAGGTGTGTAGTTCATTAAAAACCAACGACCCGCCGAACAGCAGAAAATCTGGACTCATGTTACGATCGATTAAGGATGTAACCCGTGCTCATCTTAGACCTTGCAAGAAGAAAGTTCTAAGAAAAAGGAAACCTGAAATTACCAATAATCCTCAGAGATAACAGTGTGCAACCTTTTGATCGTTCCCTTTCTGAGCAAAGATTAGAACCCGGTGATACAGTTTGGAATTCTTTGTACACTTAACATTATGTTGTTGTCAGCATTTTCCTCCATCGTTGGAAATCCTTCGAAAACTACAGTGAATGAACTATTACCCTTTTCTTTTTTTTTTTTCTTTTTCTTTTTTTGCGGTACGCGGGCCTCTCTCACTGCCGTGGCCTCTCCCGTTGCGGAGCACAGGCTCTGGACGCGCAGGCTCAGCGGCCATGGCTCACGGGCCCAGCCGCTCCGCGGCACGTGGGATCTTCCCGGACCGGGGCACGAACCCGTGTCCCCTGCATCGGAGGGCGGACTCTCAACCACTGCGCCCCCAGGGAAGCCCACACTGTCATTTATTTATTGTTTTCCTACAGTTGTATTCTTGGAAGCGGCAGGCGGACTCTCAACCCCTGCGCCCCCAGGGCAGCCCTGCAGTCATTTCTTTGTTGTTTTCCTACAGTTGTATTCTTGGAAGGAAGCTCAGTTTTCATTATGAACAATGGTATCGACATCATTAACCAAATCGACACCTCTGGAGGCAACTCTTTATCCATGTGTCTGACAGTTTCCTAGGACAAATTCCCGGAAAGGGTCACTAGTCAAAGGTCATGAACCTTGAACCCGCCAGCAGCCGTTATGCAGATGTTTTCTGGAAAGATCCGCTGATGTGACCCAGAGTCACAGTGTGGCTCCAAGTGCAGGTGTCACACGGGCTCTCTGGTCCCTTCCTGCGAAGGGCTGGGCTTGGGAAGGGCTTCTTGGAGGCTGCATGGTCCGGCGAGGCCCGCTGTGGGATGGTGCAGTGGGGACCAGTTTGTGCAAAGTCTCCGTGGCTGGAACACACACCTTTGTCTGGGGGAGGGAGTGAGGGAGCTGGGGATCCAAAGCTGAGTGGTCCCCTGGTGCTGGACAGGCCGGGAAGCCGGCCGCTCACTTCTCCCTGCCCAGCACCCCGACTCACCCTCCAGCCTCTGTGGGCGTGGCTGCCGAGGCTGGCCTCTGGGCTCCTGCTGGGCCTGGATCCCCACAGTTATTTTCGCACGTGGGTGAAGCCCGTCAGCCTTGGCCTGCGCTTATTACAGCCTGTTTGGCCTCTTCACTTTGGGGAAGTGAAGCCAGCCCAGAAGTGTTTCTCCTGTGATCTCATAGTGGCTGTGGTTACCCTACAGCCCCTCTCTGCCCGAGGCTTTGCTGAAGTTTTATTGGAAGATTAAAACAGAAATCCAGGAATTTTACTGAATGAAGGCTTTTATGACTTGCATAGCTGAGCCTTCAGACTGTGTCCTTCAGTGTTTGGAAGTGTTCTGAGTGCCGGTCAGCAAGGCATCCGGGTTCTATTCACCAGTGACCTGCATATTCCAGGAGTCATTCATTGGTCAGAGCCTGGTCCGGCGGGTGTGCTCATCACAGGAGGGTGCTGGGTTACCGAGAAGGTTCCCGGGGCCCCTGGACATGCACCCACACACAGTCCCCCCCTCCCCGCCCCCAGTGCTCGGGCCGTGGCTCTCAGCTGCTGCTCCAGCAGGCAGCGGTCACTCCAGTGTCCTGGGAAGATAGAGGTCCCCCACGTGGGCCTCTGGTTTCCACAGATAAAGGACTCGAGTTGATGGTTGGTAAGACGTGGATGGATTGCGAGTGGGCACGCACGTAGGTGCCCCTGGGGAGTGCTGGTATGTACACGCCTGCTGGGAGAGGGGGATGACATGACGGCCCTGGAAGGCAGTGGCGGCCTGGGGAGCGGGCTAGGCTGCCGTGTGTCTGATTCCAGGTGTGATCTTGGACAGGACAAGCTCTGTAACTGGGAGGCCCCTGCTTGAAAGGCCTGCTGGAGTGAAGGTTGGGACCCGCCGAGAAGGGGCTTGTTGGGGAGAGCAGGGGGAGCCTCCTCTCGGCCCACCCTCCGCCTAGGTCTGAGCCGCTGCTGCCCGGCTGCTGTGAGGGGCCCAAGGAAGCAGGCAGACCAGGGCTCCAGGGGTGATGGGGGTGGCCCGGCCGGGCCGGGGTCTCTCCCTCCCAGCCCCCAACACGCGCTCACCCAGTGCTTTGTCGCTCTAGGTCCGTGCTCCGGCTTTGCGTGAGTGAACTCGTTCAGGCCTCGCGACAATCCCACCAGGCGGTTGCTGCCCTCACCGCATTTGCAGTTAGAAGAGCCGAGGCACAAGGAGTGAAGCAAATTGCAGCTCAGCGGCAGCCCTGGAATTTGAACCTGGCCGCCGCACTCCAGAATCCATGTTCTTAGGCAGCTGTGCGGCGGGTGATTTCTCTGGGCCTCAGTTTTCTCATGTGTTCAGCGGGGTTACGGATGCCTCCCAGGCACAGCGTAGGAGCTCGATGGCTGTTCGATCTCATTATTCTTAATTGTATCAGCAAATGAATCGAGATGTGCAACGAGAGTGGGGCTGCCACAGGAGACGGGGGGGAGACCCCTGGGCTGGTTGGGGAAGTCTGCGGTGGCCTGGCGTGCTGGTTTGCAGGGCCCCCCAGGCCCCGCGGGGAGGAGGCCGAGTCTGACCCACCTGCTGGGAGGACGGAAGCTCCGGAGAAGCTCAGCCCTAGCCGGGTGACGCAGGAGCCCCGCAGGGCGCGGCTGAGCAGGCTGGGGAAGGCGGGTTTGACAGCGTTTAACTTTGTGCTCTAAATCTGCCTCCTTTGGCCAAATCCTCTAGTGTGAGGCGATGCACCATTAAGGCGCCAAACAGGCGACTCGGAATTACTTTTTAATAATCTGTGATGGGGGTGGGGTGAGTGGAAGGCAGAGCTGCGATCCCAGATCCACGGGATCTGCATCCGTAGGCACTAGGCGGCTGTCTTTTCTGTCCTTAAAAACCCTGCCTTTTGGTCTTTTGCTTTGGTCACCTCCTTCTTCTGCCCACACCTCGTGATCCTGGTGGTCCTGGTGGTCCTGGCAGGGGGGGGCGGTGGGCGGTGGAAGCGTGAAATCAGGGAGGGACTGGAGGTCCTCTTCCCCTCCCCTCCCCTGCCTGCCCTCCCTTCCCCTCCAGGGCAGTCCTGAGGCTGTGACCTGTCCCACCAGCTTCCTGGGGGCCACATGGGCCGATCCGAGGATTCTGAGCTTCATTATGCATTTTATTTAGGGAAGACATTTGCCCTCTTTGCTTGGGTGTTTCGTCTACATGATGGTAAACAGACCAGTCTTCCGTCCACCTTAGTGATGGAGGAGTGATGTGCAAATGTTATGTCCCATAAAATGCGTCAAAGAAGGCGGGTGGGGAAGGAGAGAGGGCGGAAGAGGGAGTGATTGAGGGTAGGATCCAATTATATAAACTATGTTGGCAGACTCCTGTTCATCCTTCAAAACCCTAACGAGGTAGCGCCTTCTCTATGGAGCCTTTCCTGATTCTCCTGGACAGAGTCACACTGATTGCTCACACCGGTGCTTTGCTGCACACACGGTTTTGTCATTGTTGGGTCATACCCAACTGTCATCACGGTTCCTGGGCGTCTGGGCCGGGAACTCTGAACGGCAGGGACCACTGCGTCTTCATCTTTGTGCGGCACTGCTCTTGGCTAAGAATGGGCCACAACCACTGTTGAATGGAAAGGAATACTGACAATAGCGTTTGGCCAGACACAGAGCACGGCAGGGATGCTTGTTGCATTGTTTCCTGAACTCTTCCTCGTTTCTCCTCTTCGTCGTTTGAACTCAGCCAGCCTGGCAGTTGTCAGGATGGAACCATGTGTGTGCTGGGTCCAGTCCTGGGAAGCGGCAGAGACCCTGGCACGCCCCTGTGTTCCCAGGCTGTCAAGCAGGGCAGCCTCGGCTTGAGCTCCCACAGTTGGGGGCTGAAGGGGGTCCCTGGGGTCGGTGTAGATGCCCCTCTCTTCACGAGCTCTCAGGGTTCTCAGGGCTTTGCCCGTGGACCGGTTTGAGCTTCCTCTTGGCACGGTGGCCTCAGAGCAGTGGCGTGCGCGCGTGGCCGTCCTGGGCCCCAGCGCAGGGCTCCTGCAGAGAAGCGGAGGCCCCGTGGCCTTTTGGGACGCAGCCTTGGAAGTCACAACGTGTTACCTCCACCGCCAACCTGCCACAAGCTTGTCCAGGTTCAGGGGAGGGAACATAGGCCATGGGAGCATTTGGAGCTGTGTTTTCAAACCACCAGGGTGAGAAATCGCAGCTGTGTCAGATCTGAAGCTCCCCTGCAATCCCCTCCCATCCCCAGTCCAGGGGCCTCTGATCTTTATTTTTTTATTTTTATTTTTTGTGGTACGCGGGCCTCTCACTGTTGTGGCCTCTCCCGTTGCGGAGCACAGGCTCCAGACGCACAGGCTCAGCGGCCATGGCTCATGGGCCCAGCCGCTCCGCGGCATGTGGGATGTTCCCGGACCGGGGCACGAACCCGTGTCCCCTGCATCGGCAGGCGGACTCTCAACCACTGCGCCACCAGGGAAGCCCAACCTCTGATCTCCTGTAACGGCTTTCCATCGCGCCGGGAGGGTCAGAGGCCTTGGGTCATGTCTGCGCGTGTGTGCTGGAGCACGGCTGTGCAGGCACGACCGTCTCTGCTCCGGATCCAGGGAGGCGGGCATCGCTCACCTCCTTTACGGCCGAGGCTGGGGGAGGCCATGTCGCTGGCCTGAGGTCCCAAAGCCTAAGGAGCAGAGGCTGGATCTGAACCCAGTCCACCTGCCCCACAGCCCGGGCTTGCTCGGCTCCCACACGCCCCTCCAGCAGGGGGCGTCCAGGGTGGGAGGTGACGGAACTGTGTTAAATGTGCCCCATAGCTGTGGCTGGTGCCATCCTGTGTGCTGGAGGGTTAAGTCCTGATGTCTATGACGGACCCAGCAAGGGGATATTTATGACCGGATTTATTCCTAACAGGTGGAGGGCGCAGGGCCATGGTTCTGCAGGCCCTAACAGCCTGCTACATGCCGTGCAAGACAAGGAACGCACCGGCCCCTCCCCCGAGACCCACTAGTCCAGACCGCCATCTGTCCCTGCTTTCACAGGCTACCTCCTGTTCAGTGTCACCGTTCAGGGTAAGACACAGTGGCTCCACTGTGGCAGGGAGTCTCGCTGGTCGAGAGTTCATGGCCAGGCCCTGCTCTTTTCTCGGGGGGGGGGGGCGGATGGGTGGCACAGCTGTTCTGTGTCGTCGAGGACCCCCAGGAAGCGCCAGGGCGCCGGCTTTTCCTGTCTTTGTTTTCTCACTTCTGGGCTTCCTTATCGCCAAGATCACAAGCATCTAAACTGAATGACGTGCTCTTTGCTAGCAAGTTAGCTCTGCGACTCATGGGGCCGTAGCTGGAAGCGGGCCGGGCATCGCGGGCTGGGATGAGTGTGTCCTCGTCGCCCACACACGCCTCCACCGCCCGTGCACACTCACACACGCTCAGGAAACCGGCCAGCGGGTCTCCCCGCTACTTGAGCAAGCCTGAGATGCAAGCCAGACGGCGGCTGTGGCTTTCCTGCCTCCTGACATCTAGACGAGACCGGCTCAAACTGCCTTGCGGGCAGGAGGCCTCCGTGGTTCCCGTGCACGTCGGGGCGCCTGGCGCTCTGGTCACCGCTGGCTCTGCGTTCCGCTCTGCGGCCCTGGCTTTGCCCCCGCTGCAGAGACTGGGACGAGAAACCCCACGTGGTTCTCAGTTTCTCTAGGAAACCGCATTTCGCGGGGCCTGAGAGTGAGGTGGGCCTTACTGGTGGGAGGTGGCAGAGGGCACTCGACGTCACCCCATGTGACACGCTCAGGTCGGGAGCCCAGTTCCCCTTTGGTAGCATGGCCGCGGGGGCAGAGCCTCTGCCAGCCCTGCCACCCCGGGAGCCGGGCCAGCAAGGAGGAGAGAGGAACAGGTGGGAAGGCCGCCCTGGCAGAGGGGAGGAAGGTGGGACCCCGATGACGCCGTGGCCTCCGCCCTGGGAGGCTGCCGTGGTTGGTCATGGTGCGGTGCCCCTTCCCGTCCTGGGTGAGCTGCCCAGGGCGTCCAGGCCCTGGGTCCTGGCCCAGCGCTTGGTCACCGGACAGCTCCAGTTAGCAAGCGAGGCATGGTGCGTGGCCGCATTATGCCAGAACCACGGTGCCCAGGACGGCAGATTCATTCTTTTCATCATCTCTGAAGCCCTCCGGGGTTCTGGTCCCGAGCTCTTAGTCTGCTTCCCTGCCGAGCCCGTGGTCCGTGACCTTCAGACTCCCGCTCAGCTCCGACATTCCGACATTTCAGTGGAGGCCTCGGTAGCCCGTCGGCCTTTGCAGGAGGTGTGGGCTCCCGCTGGGCCAGCTGCAGCCGTTTCCGGGGGAGGCGCCATGCTGTGTAGACGCCTGCCTTCCCCCCTCCTGGGGTGGGCCACTGTGGGCCCCTTCCATGGGTGGGAGGCCGTGAGTCCCCTCCCACCTGTGGGAGACGCGGTGGAGGAGCCCAGGTGCTTAGTTTAATTCCACTTAATGGACTGTCAGGCACCAGGTGTCAGGGTCAAGGCTGGGCAAAGCTCTGCCCCTGGGGATCATGGGGTCCCACGGGGACACGGCCGCATGGCCACGGTGAGGCACGGCGGGGCAGAGTGATGGGTACAGCACTGTGGTAGCCAGACCTCACGGCTGCTCCGCCAGGCCCCGCTCTGGGACTCCCGTGGTTCAGGTCAGTTCATCTGCTACGATTACAGCCCCACGAGGCCGGCATTACTGTATCACCACCTGTTTATAGGTGGGGAAGCTGAGGAGCTGAGAGGGTTGGTCACACCTCTGGGAGTGGCAGGGCTGGGGTTTGAACCCAGGGGTCTGATGCCGTAGCCCGCCAGTGGTGGAGGTAGATGGGCCAGAGGCAGGTGTGGTCCCACCCCCCATGCTGCAAGAGGTGAGGCGCTGGTTGCTGCAGGGACTGACCTTGTCCCTTGGGGTCCACTGGGGCCACGCTGATGAGCGCTCAGGGGCCGAGACACTTAGAGTTCACAGCAAGGGTGAGGCACCTGTCTGGATTCCAAGGGCAGCTTCCCCGGGTGGGCGAGCCCTTTTGGTCACGTGGCTAGCGCCAAAATTTGATTTGCAGACGGACATGAGCACCTGTGGAGTACCAGCTGTAGGTACTGCCCAGCCCTGAGGGAGTGTGCACACCTCCACAAATCTTACTGAGCACTGATCGCGTGCAGGCACTGTCCTAGGTGCAAGCGACAAAGCAGGAAACCACATAGCTGAAACTCCCTCTCTCCTGGCATCCTTGCGGGGAAGGGGCCTGCTGCAATCACGGGAACGAGAAAACACGTGCCTGCATACAGTCACACACACATGTACATGCATTCACCCGTGTGAGGGTGTGTAATGTGCCATGGAGAAAACAAAATGGACGGGGGAAGAGGAGGGGGAAGGGAGGAGGATGGGAAGGAAGCGTCTGGAAGTGCAGGTGACACTTTAGGGAAGGTGGCCAGAGGAGCCATCCCTGTGGGGAAGTGAGGGAATGAGCCGCAGGGGTGTCTGCAGCCTGAGCACCCAGGCCGGGAGCAAGTGCAAAGGCCCTGGGGCAGGAATATGTCCGTCTGTGTGAGGACCAGTGGAGTGCCAGTCGGTGAAGGGGAGTGAGTGAGGGGCTGAGCATGGTAGGAGACAAGGCCAGGAGGTGAGCGGGGGCTGAAGCCTGTGTTCTCAGCCCCCTCAGCGTGTCACCCTGCAGTTACTGTGAACAGCTCGTTAACTGTGGTTTTAACTTTTTGATGCAGGCTCACAGCTCACAGGAGTGAGAAGCAGGTGTCATTTTCTAGATGGAGATCCCGAGCTTTTGGGGAGTTGGACGGCTCCCCTGGGGGTGAGCAGGCCCCCCCCCCCCCGCCCCGCCGCCCCCGCCGAGCTCCGTTTCAGCCTTCTGACGACACGGGCCTCTGTGGCCGGCCGCTCGGTGGCAGGCGGCTATTTTTAGTCACAGGCGGAGGTGCAGGGGCCTCGAGTCCAGCGCGAATGGAAATAGAAATGTGGTTTCTGACAAGCAGCAGATAACGTGGGCAATTCCCCTCTTCTTCTTTAGGAAATCCAACTTTAACAGAATTGATGGCAATAAAAATAGATGGCCTTTTCAAAATGCCCAGTGAAAGCTCGTCATGCACAGGGATTCCCGCTTAAAACAATTTTTATCGGGTTAGGGAAAAGACCTCATTCTTCTGATGGCTCTCCAGTCGTGCCCACGAGCTCCCTGCAGAAGAGACCCCTCTTGACTCACAGGCGTCAACAGTGGCGCCGGCTGTTCCTCTGATGGGACCCCACCCATCTGTCTCAACAGAGTGGAGCCAGGGAGCAAATGGAGCGAACCCGGGAGTCCCAGGACTGGGGTCTGACTCTGGTGTTAGCAGTTTTCTGTTTTCATTTATTCACGTATTTATTCAGCAATTTTATCGAGTCCTTCCTGCAGACCAGGTATCGTGCTTGGTGCCATGGATGCTGTTGTGAGGAGAGCAGAGGTGAGTCTGTATCCTGGAGTGTTTGGTCAGTCTTGTGTCTCTGAGCCTCTGGTCCCAACTGTAAAGTGGGAAGAACAATACCCATCGCGGGGCGGGGGAGGGGAGTTTCGCGGGTTCGCCTCACATCACACATGAGAAAGCCCTTTGGAAGCAGTTGGGTGCTGGTCCCAAGGATGGGGAGTTTCGGTTCCTCCTTTTCCTTCAGTTGCTCCACTGTGGACATTTCGTTGAGCTGAATTTCTCTAAGATCTGCACCACGATCCACCTGACGTGATTTTTTGGGGTCTCTTTCGCTTCTGAATTAGAGAACGCAAGTGAAAGAACACGGTGCCGAAACATTCAGGGGTTTTAAAGATACTAATGGACTGTGGACCAAGGGTATTGTTGAATGTCTGTCGTCTGAAACGTGAAATGCATTTTCTCTCAGAAACAATGCTCTTTCTGATGCAGAGGCAACGTAGACAAGATTCTGTTTAACTGGTGGTGGGAATGAAGAGGCTGCGTTTGCGGAGGCAAAATGAAATGATTAGAACACGACTGTTCAGTGGCCCAGATGTACTCAAAAGAGGAAACAACGGTTTTATTAATTGTGGCTGCTGTGGGGCTTGAGGAAAACAGATTTAATTAGAAGAGGTGGTAGGGGTAGAGGGAGGATTTGCGAAGCATACGAAGGGGCTCCCTGGGAACTACAAGGGCTATAGATGCTGCCGGCGATGTTCTTTACTGTGTATAAAACCAAATCCAGACTGAGTCGACCGTTTTTTAAAGAAATAAGGTATAGGGCTTCCCTGGTGGCGCAGTGGTTGAGAGTCCGCCTGCCAATGCAGGGGACACGGGTTCGTGCCCCGGTCCGGGAAGATCCCACGTGCCGCGGAGCGGCTGGGCCCGTGAGCCATGGCCGCTGAGCCTGCGCGTCCGGAGCCTGTGCTCCGCAACGGGAGACGCCACAGCAGTGAGAGGCCGGCGTACCAAAAAAACCCAAAAAACAACAAAAAAAGAAATAAGGTATACACCCACTCAGCTGTTAGGAGGCCGGCTGGGGTCCGAGAGGCAGCAGGGTAGGCAGTTCTTTTGTGGACCACTGAGTGGCGCTGTCCGCCCAGAACAGCTTGGTTGCTCTCGGCAGGGAGGGGGCCGGCTTGTGTGCGCACACGTGAATGTGCGTGCGTGCGTGCGTGGAAGGGGGAGGGCGGAGTTGGGGCGGAGCACGTGTCTCAGGTGTTTGTGTTGGTGGCGTGGTGAGGCGTGTGGGCTGTACTGTCTCCCCGCGTGGCGTCAGCGCATGAATCCAGCTGCTCCCGTGACCCGCGCACGGTGCTGTCATTCTTCTGCCTCCTGCACTGTCTGGAGTGCGTGGCCCCCTCTCCCCCAGCCGCCTGGTTGGAGCCGAGCAGGTGGTGTGGCCTGTTTCCTAGCCCCCCTCGGCCACCCACGCACCCGTGCTCTCCGGATCCTGGGCTTCTCTTGGCGGGCGGGCACCTGCCACTCCGGTTTCCGCTGCTCCGGGAGCCGGGACACAGCTGCCCCCGTTCCTCCCGGGGACCTACTTGTCGTCCTCTCTGCGTCTGTGGCCCTGTCCTTTGCCTCCTGGAGTGTCTTTCTCCGTGTCCTGTCTCTCACTTCCTTCTTCTCGCTCTGGTCTTCTGCCCCCCACTCCCTGCGGGGCATTTCCTTGTGCTCGACCCGTGGTCAGTGTCAGGGAGCCCTTCTCCCCACTGGCAGGGCCCCGCATGGACACAGTAGCAGTGTCTGGGCCTCCGCAGAGGCGACGCAGGCCGGGAACGAGGGACTGGGCCGTGGCTGCGAGGTGACCCGGCCTTCTGTGGGCGGGGGATGCTCTCTGCTGAGAACAGCTGCCTTGCTGATACAGTGTGTCTAATTGGAACTCTCAAGGCCCTAATGAGTGACCCTCACGAAGCTGAGCTTCTCTGTCTGCCTCTGCCCTGATGGCTTCCGGGGGGCGGCCGGGGGGGGGGGGGCTTCAGTTTCCCATTTGGAATCTTCCTGTTCCCTGTACCCTCCCCCAGATGTAAGTGGGCCCTGGGCTGCTGATCTCCTGGAGGAAGGGACTTAGAGAGGACGGCCTTCCAGGAGCTGGGCGGGGCTTGACTGGCCTCTGGGCCAGAGCTGACCCTGGCAGTGGGTCAAGCCCTTTGCGTGCTGCTTCCTTCCTGTGAACTAGAAGCCAGAGGTTCTGGGTGAGAAGGCCTGAGAAGCCCGCCTTGCCCTTTCAGATGTTACCAAAGGGAATAAAAGGGAAAAGAAACAACGCTTTGATTCCTTTGTCTCTGAAGATAAAAACCCCAGTATTTGTCAAAGAGGGTTAACGGGGGCGATGCTGCATTCATCCATCCATCTGGTGAACTGCTCTGGGAAGACAGACACCGCTGTGGAACCATTAGCGGAGAGCTACCGTGCTGGTCTCCCGTCTGTGAGCAGAATGGTTGTTCCGGTCGCGGGAAGGAGTCTGGTCTCCACAATGGACGTGGGTTCTCATTTCAGCTTCAGCCCCTGCAAGGTGTGACTGGACCAGTGGCCTGACCTCACAGCTCAAGGCTGGGGCAGTGATCCCAGGGCCACAGGGGATGGCGTCACAGGTATGCTCTGGGTGCGTTCAGGTGTCTGCAAGCATCATCGTCCCTGCTGGGGAGGAGCCTTCGTTCCCTGGGGAGGACCCTGGTCACCCAGCGCTGGGCCCTGACAGTGGCAACTAACATTTCAGCTGCCCTGGAGGATGGAGGAGAGGTGCACACGGGCAAGCTTTGTTCTAATCAGGGTTTACTTCTGCAAAAAATGTTTTACCAGAAATTACCGTGAGGAGCCCTTCCTGGGGATTCGTAATTTGTTTGATACAAAATGTGGAGCCATCAGGGTGTCAGCTGGAATGAAAGATAAACTCTAATTTGCTGGGGAGCATGGAGACTGGAGAGATGGTAATTAGAAGTGATTATCTGCCCCTGATTCTGCGAGATCACTTCTCCATTCCTGGTTCTCGAGGTTGGAATGGAGCAGAGGTGGGCCACCCTGGGCCCTGCTCTGAGGCTTTGCTACCTGATGAGTTCCGTCCTGTTCTTGTTTTCTGGGCTGGATCACGGGGTGCTGTCTTTTAAAGAGGATTTAACCTTCTCAGCCCTGGTTCCTGTTAGAATCCTGTGGCTGTAACTGATAGACTTCTCCCTGGAGAGGCGGTGGTGACCATGACATTAGCCATCATAGACCCTGCACACCGGACTCTGTTCTTAAAGACAGCAGCTGTAGCAGGAGTCATGGGTTTCAGACCTGGCTTGACCCTCAGTTGGGGTTGCCAGATAAAATACAGGATGCTCAGTTAAATTTGAATTTCAAATAAACAACGCATATGTTTTTAGTGTAAGTGTGTCCCATGTCATATTTGGGATGTGCTTCTACTAAAAAATGTTTATTCAAACTTCATATCTTGCAAGGGACATACTTATACTAAGAAACGACTTGAATATTCTGTAGTTTATCTGAAATCCAAATTTAACTGTGGGTCCTATATTTTTATTTGCAATCTGCAGCCTACCCTTAGCAGCCTGGGACCTTGGCTGGTTGCATAACCGCCGGGTCTCTGCCCTTCTGCACGCAGCGGAGGGCGGGTGATAATTTCTGCTACACTTACTCCCCAGAGTGGCTGGAAGCAGTGAGGCAGTGTGACCCCGCACACATCTGTAAGTGCCCATCTTGCTGTCCCATCCACCCCATGAGCCCTTGTCAGCCTCAGAACTCCTTGCAGAGATTCCCATCTCATGCGGTGGGGTACGTAAAGAGGCGTTCTTGGGGGCCCGGCTGGTGGGCCGAGGGCACCAAGTTTTGTAAAGTCCCGGCTTCTCCCCTCAGTCCAGGCCTCGCTGCCCCATGTCCCTCTTGGACCCTGGCCAGCACCATGGGGAAGGGACCGGACAACAACGGCCCGGGAGTTGGGGCTGGTTGTCCTCTGGTGACCACGAGCTCTCTGAGTGGTCCTGGTCAGGCCGCTTTATTTTATCCTCCACTCGCCGGTTTGGACACATCTCTCTGTGTTCTCCGAATCTGCTTGCTAATACGATGGGGCTGCAGAGGAAATGGGAGGGCAGGTGGACAGAGGAATGGAAGTCTTCCTGCAGGTCTGGTTAATTTTGGGACGCCCCCCCTTGGCTCTCTTGACCATGTTGTGTGTCCTCTCTTGGGGATACAGACACACTGGCAGAGACCACAGCAGAACCAGGGAGAGGCTGCCACTTCGGCCGATGAGGAAGTTACCTGCTGGGATGTCTCTCTCGGTTATTTCATCACCTGGTCGGCTTCGGCCTCCCAGACGCACCCAGCTGCACCCAGCTGCCATATTGGTTCAGCCTGGCTCCCCGTCCATCCTCTGTATGCAGCCCGAGTCAGGCGCTAACCCACATGGGGATTTATCTCCAAGAGGATTCTCAGGATTCACGTGTGGGGCTTTCTGTGGCCTCGGCTTTTGCTGCTGCTGCTGGCTGCCGGTTGAACACGACGTTGTCCCTCTAGGAGCTGATAACATCCACCCTGGGCGTGGCGTCCCCCGCAGCTCTCCCCGCCCTGCATGTGAAGTGCCTACCGGCAGACCTGCCAAGGCCCTCCTCAGGGCCCGTGTGTTTTCAGAGGCGAGGAAAGCCTGGGGCAGGCGAGTGCGAGTTGGGCCTTGGCACTGCAGCCCCGGTTCTGAGCACCGAGGCCCTGTTCAACCAGCCGGGCAGCCCGTAAGCCCTGGCAGACCTGCCTCTGAGCTGCTGCCCCCGGTACCTCCACCCACTCCCACCCCGACCCCTGCCTATCCCCCAAACTCTTGTTTAAACCACTAGGGGAAACCCTTTTGAGGCAATTAGGAAAGGGCAGTTGCAGCCCAAACAGGCTCCTCTGACTGTATTGTTCTGCCCGGCGGAAGGTTCCAGAATGTTGGGGAGGGAGCCAGAGCACCTTAAATGCAAGTCAGCCAGGCCCCTGGGCCTGTCCTTGTGTGGGAAACGGGGAGGGGAGGAAGCAGCCATGGGGACCTAAGGTGGCCGCCCTCCCCACCCCGGGCCCAGGTGCGTTCAGGCTCCAGCAGGTGTCAATGGCATGGGTCCCCCTGTGCTCTGGAGGTACCAGGGTGTAGGGACAGGGGGAGTAGCGGGGGAGGTCAGGCCATCTCCACCCCGAACCTGAGTTCTACAGGAGCCTGGAATAAGCCCCTTTCGTCCCCATCGCCACCCCACTCTTACCAGCTGGGAACCTGTACAGACAGGGTCTCCCTGACCAGAAAATGGACAGAATTATGGTAGTGCCCACACCCCACCCCGACCCCCCGGCTGGTGGGGAGAACACTCGGCATAGCCAGGCCTGGCGCCTGGTAAACACCCTTACTCTTGCTACCGTAGTGTGTTGGATGCGCCCGCCGTTGCTCTAAGTACCTGCTTTAGGACCGATGTGGGATTTGGCTGTAGGACAGACCCGTTAGTCCCGCCTGCTTTCGTTTCTCTCTGCAATAATTCGGGCTTTAGGCTCAGAAAGACCCAGAGTCAGCTCTGGCTCTGACTGCACACGTGGCCTCGGTTTATTCCCCTGAGCCTCTGTTTCTTCATCTGTCAAATGGGAACAGTGCCTCCGCACAGGCCTGTGGGGAGGGTTTCAGATGTGCACGGGGTGCTGAGGGAGGTCGTGTTCTATTTCCTCCCCATCCCCCGGTGCCAGAGCAAGGCTGGGGTGGGCAAGTGCTCAGGCAGCATGGGGCTGGAACAGGTGACTGGCCCTGTGCCGCGTGGACACATATGTCCCCGCCAGGGGTTGGGGGCCTGGGCGTGGCCCCTGTTGGGGCGCCTGAAGGGTAGGCAGGTTCACCCTGCTTTCCAGATGAGGAAACAGTGAGTGACTGACTTGTGCAGGGCTTCCAGCGCTCAGGGTTAAACGTGCAGGGCTGCGGCGCTGGCACCAGAGTGTGTGCTCAGCGAATATTCAGTAAGTGACAGAGTGGACTGTCACGGTTATTGCTGGCATGGCTGAGGGACACTCCCGCGGGATTGAGCGACCATGGATGGGGGGTATGAAGCAGCAGAGTTAGGATCCCTAAAAGGCACTGCCTCTGAGCTGGGCTCAGGCTTTACGTCTGTAGCCGAGATGGCCTTCTCTGGCCTTTGGAAACCATTTGCACCTGTCAGCTTAACAGAAACCACAGATCCGTGTCTGGCCTGCGGTGAGGCTGGAGCGTTTTCTATGCACAGGAGGGTGTGGGACAGTGACAGTCTCACAGGTGGGGAGAGGCACTGAAGTCCAGGCTCCGAGGTCACCACGGAGTCCCAGCTGCTCCAGCCTGAGGGGTTGAGAAAGGCCTGGGGGCTGCGAGTGAGGCCAGGAGGGCTGGTTCTGAGCCAGACAGACAGATGGAGGGGCCTGGGGCTGGGATTCAGCTCGGAGGCGACCCGCTAATTGAGATGGAGGACCCTTTGGTCCCTCGAGGCGCTTAGGGAGTCTTGGGGTGACGCTGGTGGCCCCTTGAACCCTCTTTTCTGAGGTTCTCCTCAAATCCCAGAAACTCAGGAGCCCTTGACATCCCGCGATGGAGTCTCCCGTTGGCAGATATTTTCCTTGTTGCTCTGGGAGATGTGCCCACAGCCACCAGGTTACTGGTTTGGCAGCACCAAAGGGGTCAGGTGCTCTTGTGTTACGACCCTGGCTTTCGCTGCCTCTGGCTGAACCCTGGAACTCGGTGGGCCAAGGGATCAGAGGATGGGGTGGCTTGGAGAGGGCACAGTTGGCTCCAGAAATAGGAGACTTAATTCGGAAACAAGGGGAGGTGGAGAAGTGCCCACTGAGCTCCCCGGAGTGGAGCCCATTAACACGTGGACCCGTTACGGGGCCTGGGAGATGCCACAGCAAAGGGAGTGAGTGAGTTCAGAGACTCTGATGTGTTTCTGGGGACAGGGCTGGAGGCCCCAGTGAGGGAGTAGGATTACGATGCTTTTGTAGCGGGGGCAGGTCTGCCTGGTAGAATTCCTCTGACTCCCGGAGTTCCCTGGTGCCCAGAGCGGGGCCAGGGCGCAGGAAGACGCCGAGCATGGGCTCCAAGCCCGGCCCTGACCGCGGGCCTGCTGCACCCTCCCAGCCGTCGAGCTTGCTGTCTTTGGCCAAGACCAAGAGCCTCACTTAGAGATCCACGCGGGGCTGCTGGGGGCTCCAGGGCGGGTGGGAGCGTCAAGTCCCTCACAGTAAGCAGACTCTGGGAAATCAACCTGGAACTGTGCTCTGACCCCTCGTTGTGTGCTCAGTACAGGCCACTCGACATGGACACAGGACCTCGTTTGGTCCTCACGGCAATGCGTGGGGGGAAGAGCTGTCCCCCATTTACCAACGAAGAAGCCAAGGCCCCGAGAGGTGAAGTCCCAAGGCAGGGTCACGCAAGCGGGACCATCCATGTTACATGGACGTCAGGAAGGGCCGGGGCAGTCAGGGAAGACTTCCTGGAGGTGAAGATCCTGCTGTCCAGGGGCTTGCATCCTGGTGTAGTGTTACCATAAACGGCCACCTCTCAGAGGACGCTCACCTGTTCCTCCGGGCCGGGTGCAGCGCTAACAGCGGCATGAGCGTGAACTCACTTATTTTCACAGTAACCCAGCACGGCGGGAACTACTGGTGTCCCTGTTTTACACATGTGGAAACTGGGGCTCACTTGACCAAACACGCAAATGTAGAGGCTCCAAACAAGCAGGGAGCCAGGACTTGAACTCAGGACGTGATCAGGGCGTTTCCCCCGGCTTTTGAGGGTGTGTAGAGAGTACAGAGGAACCCCTGTATCCTCTGAGCTCTGATTGCAAAGTGAAACCACCACCAGCACATCAGGGAAAAGGCCCTTGTCCCGAGGCCGGGACCCCTCTGCTCCTGCCCCGCGGTCCCTTCTGCCAGCTGTAGGGAATGCTGAAGCCACTCTGTCCCTAGCTTCCCCATCCACAGCACCCCACAGTCCTCTAAAAAAATGCCAGTATTGGGCAGAGGCCATAGTTGAGGGGTTGCCCATGAGATGCTGGTGGGTCATGTAAATGAGTGAAGGGGGCTGGGGGAGACGATAGAGAGTGGTGGGGAGCAGGGCTAACTGGACAGAACCCCCTGTCTTAAGGTATTCAAACCTAAAAGAATTTAAGACCGTGCATTTGTCAAAATACCCTGACTTTCGGCCAGCTTTGGCCTGGGGTCCTGGTTTGTGACCTCTGACTGTTGGGGAGACCTCTGGCCCCTGGGAGACCCCATTAGGGCCTTGAGCTGGGAGTGGGATGGGGAGGATCTGCTGAAAGCAGGACACTGAACCCCAATTTGGCCACAGTCAGCTTTGCTTCTGCTCTCCCTGCAGCGATCTGAGGTCTGTCAGGGATGTTTTGCCTCCAAACATCAGAGAGATGGAAAAGTAGTGGCTTCCAACGATGCTGCGAGAGAGCCCAGGTCCGGGTCAGAGGTACCAGGGTTCGAGTCTTGTGCGTCTGGGACTCTGTCTGGAAGGTGGGAGTCGGACCTGCACATCTGCTGTGCTCTCCTTTGCTGGTCATGGCGGATGACAGGGCACAGTAGATGTGCCGGCCCGACGTGCAGTACGTGCTCCGAGAAGGGCAGCCGTTCCTCCTTCCAGGGTGACACGGGAGGTGGACACCGTCTCCTGGAGGGGTGGCAGGGCAGGCATGGAGGCAGCCTCTACCCAACAGTGCTGAGGGGCCGGCCAAGGGGCACCAGTGTCCCACTGTACAGATGAGTAAAGCGAGCCCTAGGGAGGTTTCGGGACTTTTCCAAAGGTGCTGGGGAGGCCGGGGCTGGGACGTGGGGCCTGACTCCCAGTTCCGGGGACCACGGGCTGCACTTAGTGCCCAAGTATTGGCCGAGGTCCGTGATGCTCACCCCAGCCTGGTTTTCTGCACAGGGGTTTGGATGCGTCCTGGCCTGGCTACCAGGAGTTTCTGAAGTCCCTTTTAAGGGGCCGCCAAGCTGCCCACCAGCAATTCCACACTGTATAGTTTCAGTCCTGGGCTAATACTGAAAGCCACAGCCGTGTAGAAAACACCAGGAGAGAGCGCCGAAAGGTTCCACGGCCTGGGTCCTCTGTGCCCCAGCGTGTGCCCCTGAGTCTGTGTTTGGGGTACTTGGCCACATCCACTCAGGAATCTGTACCCCATCTTGTCCTTTTTTCTTCGCTGGAAGCTGCATTCTTGTGTCTAATCTGCAGGTTTCAGGGTTCAGAGGTTACAGGTCACACGGCACCACACCGCCCACCTGGCTTTTTCCTGTCCTCTTTGGCACCAAATACCTCTGGGTCCCTTGGTACCTGTGGATGGACGGCACCGGGCAGGGTTGGTGAGGGCCAGAGGGGAGTCCGTGGCTGCCGTTCTGAGCTCCCCTGCAGAGCCCCGCCTCGCCTGCAAGAGACGCCCACAGGGCGGTGTTACCCCGTCCCTGCGTCTCGGGCGTGGAGGTGAATGTCCACCCGGAGACGGTGATGAGCGTCCAGCACTCTCTCCCCACGACCCTGCTGTTCCTCCCGCCAGCAGTGCTGTCCAGCTGCGACCCCGCCATCTCCACGGGCAGGACCCCTATCCTGCCGTGCACTGCCCACTCCCTTCTCCTCCAGGGAGCCTGCTCTGATGTCCCCCGTCCCAGCCTTCTCCACGGGACACACAGCTGGTGCTCAGGAGCTGTGTGCAAAGCAAGCAGAGGTGAGAACCTTGCTCTGAAGGCCAGAGGCACTTGGTGGGATGGGGGGGTGGCGTGCTGCCCTGGCCCTGCCTCGGTGTGTGCGCCCTGACGGCACTGGTCTCTAGCGAAACCCCACACCCCCCCGGGGCCAGCAGGTGCGCACGGCAGAGGGCACAGCTTGAGTGCAGAGCCGGGAAGGCTCTGTTTCTAGTGGAGCTGATGTGGCTGAGTGAGAATTACATCCTCTAGGCGGACGATGCTGTCTTCAGCGGTTTTTTTGCGCTCATTGGAAGCTTTCATGTTTCTGGGTAATGAAATCCATTATCCGGTTTTCAGTGGAATACTTGGAAGAGAAAATTATTGGAATGAATAAACAATGCAATATTTGTACCCAAACATTCCTTTAAAATATAATTAAAAACATTTCTTCGACACTTGGAGCGTTTTGGTTGTTTGGCCAACCCTAAATGGTGTCGTAAAACAAAACGAAGAGGCAAATTTATTAGTCTTCATGGGGATGTTTCCTATATGTTTTCTTTGGAGGATCTGGGGCGTAAACATAGAGAGTCTTAGAAGAGCCGGAGGGCTGGCGACTCTCTCTTGATGGATGTAAAAACTGAGGCCCAGGGAGGGCTGGCCTTGCCGTGTCCGCACGAGCGGTCATGGCCAGGGTTCCTCCCTCGTTGGCTCTCAGTCTCCTTGTCACCAGTGATGTCAACTGGGAGTCCACCTTGAGGACCGTCAGGGGTCAAATACAACGGTAGGGGCGGGGAAGTGCTTTGTAAACCCTTCTTGTAGCCCGAATCCAAATCCCTGGAGGGTGCCATTCCTTCTTGCCCCAAACCCCTACCCCCCGCGCGCTCCAGTCACCTAAGAAGCCAGACTCCTCCCTCCCTGTGTTACGTGAAGAGGTGCCCTGAGGAAGGGGAGCCCTGGGCAGGGTTGTCCGGACCTGAGATCTGAGCCCAGCACTTACATAGCTGGGAGGCCCCAGGCTGCGCTGGAGAGAGTCGCCCGGCCCGGCTCAGCTGCTCACCGTGTGTGGCCACAGGCAACGGAGCCTTCCCCAGCCCAGGATGCTCATCTGTAAACTGGGGCCGTTCCGTGACCCACAGGTAGGGCTGGATGGAGAGATGGTGCATGGCGGAGGCTTTACCAGTTGGAAGGCGCTCTACCTATGTTGACTGAGGTCGCAAGGTCACACCCCTCGTTCTGGTGAGGTACAGGGCAGCATGGGGCAGTGGGCTGGAATCAGACTTTACACCCAAATGCCAGGTGTGTGGCCTAGCTGTATGACTTTGGGCAAGTTGCTTAACCTCTCTGGGCCTCTGGTTCCTTATCTCTAAAAAAGAGGATGACGGCCTCTTCTGGACGATTTCTGATGAGAATTAGAGACTGCCTCCTGAAGTGCCTGGCGTGCGAAAGCATTTTGGAAATGGTGGTGATTCTCAGTATCACGTTCTGTGACCTTGGCTGGGCACCTGGCACGTCTCGTTCTCAGTGTTCTCATCTTGACTTGAGTTTTGAAGGTCTCTGTCCTTTATTTAATTTTATTTCTCTTCCCTGGTATATAATTCTTCTGTTGCATTTATAGTATTTGAAGCCCTATGCTTTAATCAGAGTTTTGCAAAAATACGTCAGTACCTTAAGAGGGCCGGTGTTGCAGAGATGGAGCATTCCACTCGTCGTCTTAGTGGGAAAGACTGGCCTCTGGGTTAGGCCAGGATGTGGAGAGAACTGAGGGGGCGGGACCCCCGAGAGCTTGTGTCTGGGGCTGGAGGGATGATGACTTGGTGGGCCAGCAGAGTTTCTTTCTTTCTTTCTTTCTTTCTTTACAAAGCATTTATCTATTTTTGGCTGTGTCGGGTCTCGGTTGCGGCACGCGGGATCTTTCGTCGCGGCGCGCGGGCTCAGTAGTTGCGGCGCGTGGGCTTATTTGCCCCGCGGCAGGTGGGATCTTAGTTCCCCGACCAGGGATCGAACCTGCGTCCCGTGCATTGGAAGGCAGATTCTTAAGCACTGGACCACCAGGGACGTCCCCAGGCCAGCAGAGTTTAGCCATCTGCTTCTGAAGCATCTCGGTCCCCTTACCTGCTGTTGTAAGTCACTTTGGCAGTGGTACGTGAATGATGAGGTTTCATCAATCAGGGTATCTAGACGATGCTTTAGAAACTAACAGCCCCCGAGCTCCTTGTCTTAAGACAGCCACTTCTTATAACAGTTATGAGGGTAGACTGGACTCTCCGGCTCGGGTCTTGCTTGGTTGCAGTCAGATGACGGTGGGGCTGGAGTTGTCTGAAGGCACGACTGGGTTGGACGTCCACAGTGGCTTCCTCACTCTTGTTTTGGGTACCTGGGCTGGAACGGCCGGGGCAGCTTGGGGCAGGCTGGTGTCGCTCTCTCTCCACGCAGCCTCTTCATGGGTTTGAACTTCTCACACCATGGCGGTCCCAAGAGCCAGTGTCCCCAAAGGCAAAAAGCAGAAGCCACTGGTCTCCTAAGACCTGAAGCCAGACCCGGATACAGTGTCACTTGCGCTGTGTTCTTTGGTTGGAGAAGGTACAGAGCCGGCCCGGGTTCAAGGGGAGGGGGATTTGGATTTCACCTCTTGATGGGAGCGATGCCAGAGCGTTCGTGGCCTTTTTTATTCGTCCGCAGCCACCATCTGCGAGAGTTTACCCTGGACCAGATACCCATCAAAGACTTTTCACCTCATTTAAGCCTCAGAGTTTCCAAGAGATAGGTACTGTGAGATGCCCATTTTATGGATGAGGAAATAAAGGTGGAGGGGGTTGTAACCTGCTCAGGGCCTCACAGGGGTACGTGGGGGAGTCGGAGTCGAACCAGTCTCCCTTTCCGCTGCAGCACAGATGTGTGTGAACAATAACAAAGAAGGTTCTGGGGACTGCTGACTCCTCTTCTCCGGTAAGAGCTGATTTATGAACGGACGTTTATCCTGAGCGGCCCCGAGCTGGCCCTGCGTGCAGGACTCTGCCCTTGGCAGGCTCAGGCAAGAACGTGTCTTATGTAAGAAAGGGATGACAGTCTACTTCAGCCTAGCAGTTATCCCATCACCTGGGCCTCCTGGACTTGCACGATTTCTTTTCTCTGTAGGCTGCTCCGTCTGTAATTTAAAAACCCCCACAGATCCTCTTTAATAAGAAACACGCTGGCTCTTCTGGTGTGGTTTAAAACGAGCAGCGTATTCCAGAGACATTTCGTTGTGAGTATTAATAAAATAACGTGCATTTTTGTGTGTTTCCATAGAGACTTCCCGATTTATGTCCGTGAGATGTATCTTTGGATCCCGTGGAATAATTATCTTCCAGACGTCCCCTGATATTCCGCAGGTCTCCCCGGCTGAGAGGCAGATGTTGGGGATATTTGGGTATGAAATAGAGACAGGGTGGACGTAGCCAGCCTGAGGTCTTTTGTGTCCTTGAGAAGGCGAGATGTTGGGTACAAAGAGGTTAGGAACATCTGAGCACATGGGGCTGTCGCACCTGCGGTTGGGGCTGTTTAAATGTCGGCGTATGTCTGCCAAGAACAGCAGGTTCCCTTTTGCTTTGCCGCCTAATAAGAGGAGCTCAGGCTTTCACTGAATCCAAAAGAACTGGGCCTTTTAGTAGAGACTGGTTGCCTGAGCCGCCGCAGCACCAGGGCGCTGGCCAGTCGGCGGAGGGCAGCGGCCCCAGGTGGCGTGGAGGACGGCGAGGACCCTGGAGCAGGAGTTAGGGCGGAGTCCCTTCTCTGCCGCCAAAAAGCTGACTGACTCAGGGTAAGATAGAGCTCTTTGGACCTCAGTCTCTTCATCTCTAAAGTGGGTGCATTAGGGTAATATCTTTTTATGTGTGTAGAGCTCTAGCTTCAGGTATGGCTTGATCCAGGGGCTCAAACAATGTCTTCTGAGCTCTGTCTTTTTCTCTTGTTCTGTCTCTGCTAAGTGGAGGAACCAATTCCAGAGGAATTTGTTTTGTGAGGAGTCACCATAAAAATTTCCTAAGGAATTGAACAAACAGGAGTTCTTTGGTTTTCATTTTTTAAGAAATATACACACGTATATTAACAACATGGAGGATGGGTTGGGGGACCAAGGATACATTTTGCCTTGTCCAGTTGTTAGAGGATCCCACCTCACGGTGTGTAGGAGGCCTCACTACAAGTCATAAGATGCTGTTCTTGGACAAGGGGTGGTTATAACGCAGTGGGGAAGAAAGTTTTGGGCCAAGATGACCACGGTGTTGAGCTTTGCTCTGGTATTTTCACAACGTCTGAGACTCCAGGTGGGAGAGCTCTCTCCTCCTTAAGCCTGCTCCTTTCCATAATTGATAGAATACTATCTACTGGTGCCTTGATTGGGTAGTTGTGAAGAAATAACTTCGACTGGTGCTTGGGGTGTGGCAGGTGCTCCCCAAATGTTACCTCTCTCCCTGACATCTGTGTGCTTCAAAGCTGTCTTGGTCCCTTTGGCCTCAGTTTCCAGCTGCCTCTTGTCCATCTGATTGGAATTTAGTTAAGCCCCTTGCTCTGGGGGGCAGTTGGCCACTGGTGGTTTAACTGGCTAGGAGTATATTTGTCCCACACTAGAAAATGTCTGGGGTGAGCCAGCTGGTGCTGGGGTGGCAGCTTCTGTCCCAGGCTCCTTCTCCTTCCTGCTCTGCTGGCTCGGCGTGTGGCTTCATCCTTAGGTTTACAAGGCAGCTGTCTTACCTGCAGGCATCACGTCTGTATTCTGAGCAGGAAGGAGCCGGTAGGGAGGTGAGGCGTAAAGGGAAGCCTTCAGAGAGCCTCGCCCTTTAAAAGAGCTGAGAAGCCCCACCCAGTGACTCTCGCTTCTGTCTTTGGGTCAGAACTGGGTCTCACGGCCACCCCCAGAGCCACGGAGTCTGGGGAGGCTGGGGTCTCCGCTGTGCACGTTGCCTCGTAGGACAGAACGGGGTTAGGACGGCAAGGAGGAAATCTGCAGACCTCAGTCTCCCCATCTGTGCAGTGGGGAGGGATTGGGGGGGGGTGTTCAATTTAGCCGGTTGCCAGTTAGTCAGAGACTTGGGGTCCGGAGGCCACGCGCTGCTAAGAGCTCCTTTCCCAAGCCCCTGCAGCCTTGAGCACATCTGTGAAATTCCCTCAGAGCTGCTTCCGTGGAAGGTCGCCGAGGGGGTGGAATTGGGCAGGTTCATCACAGAAAAGGGGGCGGAGGAAGAGGAACAGGGTAGGGAGAGGCCCCACCGCGTGCAGGAGCTCCTTCCGAGACGAAGTGGGTGAGGACGGGGTGCTGCCCAAGATGCTTCCCCGGGAGGGGGCCCCACAAGACGCCCAGCAGCGGGGGCGAGAGGGTGAGGCTACTGCCCCTGGGGCAGGCCCGTGTCCTCTGAGCCGCACGGGCACACCCAGCGTCGGTCTCGGGCACACAGGGGCCGTCGAGGCTGAGATGTCGTCACCTATTATCACTTGTCTGTGTGGGCCGGCTGGCCGGATGGTGGCCGGGCGGGAGCATGACTGGGAAGCGAGGGGGGCGTCCATGGGCTCCAGGGCAGACTCTGGGGCAAGCCTTCCCTGCTGGGGGCTCCACATTCCCTCGAGAATTCTCTGGAAGCAGCAGCTCCCTCCTGCAGTTCCAGGTACCGCGTCAGGGGTCCGGGGATGCTACGAGGCCCGTTGATGAACCCGCGACTCCAGGGTACGTGTTTTATTGTTTGTATCCAGACCTACCACGCATAATCGGACAGAACTTTATTTTTCAGTGTAATGAAGTTCTGCAAAGCAGCCCAGACACTTGGGCAAGTAACCGGATGCACGCAGATAAGAAGACGCCTCTTGTAATTGTTTAGGATGGTGAAAAATTGGTAACAACCCACATGGTTTCACGCACGGGGCTGGTTAAAGAAATGAGGTCTCTGCAGCCATGGATATAGCACGTGTCTTTCTGCCCCGGGAACGGGCGCCAGCGTGGTAGTGAGTGTGAAGCTGATGCACAGGTGTCGGTTTAGTTTGGTTTTGTATGTAAACTTGCATTGTGCTTGTGTGTGTGTGAGTGAGCGTGTGCCATCAGCCCTCCCAAACAACAGGTTACTTGGGACAGGAACCCCATAAGCTGCTCTGTGTAAAAAGGGATCCACGGTCAGGCAAGCATGGGGATTGGGTCCTGTGCCCTCTTCGAGAGGCGCATTGTCCAGTGACCATAAAGGCCCTGACAAGTCCTGTAAAGATGCAGTTTACCTCCACTTAACCCGCTGTCTCCCAGGCTTACATGATGATGGGACACTTTTCCAATCACTCCTCGTTCCCCCTCACGGAACATACTCTGAGAAGTTCTGCTCCACTCAGAAGATACGTACTGACCTCCACTGCCAGGCACTGTGCCCAGGTCTGCAGGCACTAGCAGTGACCAGGAGAGACACAGCCCAGGCCACCCAGCATCCCCCGGGCAACTGATGAGTTACCACCGTGGCCTGGCAGAGTGGAGGGGTGTGTGGGCCCTGGGCCCCATCTCGGGGCCTCCTCTGTTGTGAGACAGAGGCGGGGAGGGTGTGGGGGAAGCCTTCTAGGACAGTGGTTCTCAGATGGGCTTCCCTGGACCAGCTGTAGCAGCAGCATCGCCTGCGACTGGGCTGTGCAGACTCTCGGCCCTGCCCCCTGACCTGCTGAATCAGGAGCTCCAGGGTGCGGCCCAGCAGTGTGTTTTCATGCCGTCTGGGGGTTGCTGACGCTCCTGGAGTTTGAGAACCACTGCTCCGGAGGGGTTGGGAGGGTGCTGCCTGAGCCGAAGCCCTGTGCTAGGCAGCTCTGGGGAGCTTGCAGGTGTGGCTGGGATATAGAGAGAGACGCAGCCGTAGTACGGGTGGGGCCTGGATGGGGCAGGGCAGAGCTCAGGGCACTGGGCCCAGAAGTGCATGTGTCTGGGGTGAAATGTCCACTCTGGGGGGCTGGGTCAGGAGGGTGTTCCTCACCCCCCTTTTTAAAATGTTCCTGTGTCGGTGGAACTTTAGACGTAAACAGGGACCACTGCAGGGACGCCTGGTTCTCCCCGCGCCGAACTCCAAGTAGATGAGCAATTCTACAACTTATTACAGACAGAAATCTCCAGCCGGCCTGGGTCCTCAAGGGTGGCATCTGAAATCGTTGCTGTATTTCGTTTTGAAATATTCGAAGCAGTCGAATGGAAAATCCCCCCAGCAGATCACTGGGCCGAGCGGCATCATCTCTGTTGGCCAGATGGAGCCTTGGGGAGCTGCGTGGCTGGTCCCAATTCAGCGCCAGCGTTCTGGGTGGAGACCCCAGCTTGGACCCCCCTGCACTGCTCGGATTCAGCCTCACCCAGCTGGACTCAGACCCCCATGGCCGGGGTTCTCCCAGCCAAGAGACATCTGGAAGACCTGGGGGGTCATGACGGCAGTTAGGCATTTAAATAGTGAACCCGCCGGCCTTCCCCACCTGTGAGCTTCCTGGACGGCCTGTTACCATCCCCCCATCCAAGTCCCTCGTCCCCAGGAGTCCCCCCCACCGAGGTTTGCTACGCTCAGGCTTTGCGGGAGGAGGGACCCCAGGCTGGCTCTGGGTGCGAAGGCCCCGAGGTTCCATCCTGAATCCATGGCCGCGTCCTGCCTCTTCCGTCCCCTGGAAATGACACGTTCAGTTTACACTGAGCAGTGGCACCAGGCCGTGCCATCCTCCCCAGGGTCCCGAGCTCATCCCAGAACCGGTGGGTTGTTGCAGAAAGGGGTGGCGGGAGAGAGGCGAGACAGCACAGTGGTGGGAAGTGGGGGGGTCTCTGGGGGGGAGGGGCAGGGAGCCCTGTCTGGCTGGAGGGGCTGGGGCAGTGGTGAGGCGGGGTCAGAGTGGATCGGCGGTGCTGGGAACGTGACCAGAGGCTGTGATGTCCCGCTGAAGAGCTCGGACCGACTTCTTCGTCGAGTGGCCTCCGGCCTGGGCGTGGGCCAGCCACAGTGACCCCTCTCCTTGTCAGAAAGGACTCAGGGTCCTTGGTCTGGGGCTTGGGAGATCGGTGCTCAGTCAGGCTGGTCGTCCAGAGAGACTCAACTCAGAAACACCCAGACCAGGGAAGAGACAAACCAGGCAGAATCCCCGATCATTCACGCGGACCCTCCACCCTCCAGGAGGGGCCCCCCGCCCCGTGTCAGGTGTGGGCTGTGCACGGCGGTTCCCTCCCAAGGAGCACAGAGTGGGGGTGTGGGAGGAGCTGGACGGGGAGAATCCTGGCCAGCACGACCTCGGCCGTGCGGTCAAGGTCAATCGCAGTGGTCGGCCACGTGGTTGGCGGTGCCCCTGACGTGATGGGAGGGGGGGGCGCCTCCCCTCTGTGCTCTTCCTCCCAAACCGTGAACTCCGTCCAATCATGAGAAAAGCATCCGACGAACCCCAGCCGAGGGACAGCCTGCGAAACACCGACCAGCACTTCTCAAAACTGCCAAGGCCGTGAAATGCAAGGAGAGTCTGAGGAACGGTCACAGCCCAGGGGAGCCTGAGGACGCGTGAGGACCAGTGTCGCCTGGTGTCCTGGACGGATCCTCAGATACAAAAGGGACGTGAGGGGAAAACGGGTGAAATCTGAATGAAGTGTGGGCTTTCGTTAATTATAATGTATCCACCTTGCCTCACTAACTGTGACAAAGGTACCGTGGAAATGTAGAATGTTAACACTGGGGTAAACTGGGTGCGTGGGACTCGGGAATTCTCTGCACTATTTTCGCAACTTTCCTATAACTCCAAAACCTTCTAATATAAAAAAGTTTATTTAAAACAAAACACCCCAGATCAATCCCTTCCCATACTTGGTCCAGGGGCAAAGCAAAGCCCCCTCTGTATCAGAGCCCCTCATAGGCCCCCTGCAGAACCAGCCCCAAGGATGGTCGTAGGATTTGAACTTGGCTTTTGTGAATGGAGATGTGGCTCCTGGCAGACGTTCTCTCTCCCCCTTCCCCCTCTCCTCCTCCCCACCCCCGACCTCCTTCTCTCCCGCTAGATGCAGACGCACTGGAGCCCTGCCTCCGTCTGGATCAGGGAGGGCTTCTCAATTGAGGGCAGTTTTCCGTTGTCACGACGGGCAGGGTGTGCTTCTGGTGTCTAGTGGGTGGAGGCCGCCAGGGATGCTGCTGAAGTGCACGCCCACGACAAAGAAAGACCTGGATCCAAACGTCAGTAGTGCCGAAGCTGAGGACTCTCGCTCTAGGAGGATGCCATGCAGGCCGACTTCTGGTCTTGGCTGAGAAGCACCTAAGTGCTGACGGTTCCGTGCCAGCACCTGAGTCTTTCTAGCAGACGCTGCCTTGCTTGCAAATGATGAGCGGCTCAGGGGGAAGATGATACAGACAACTAACGTTTGTTGAGTGTTTATTGTGTGCCAGGCCTTACGGTCAGCTGACTCATTTCATCCTCACACCCCCTCAGTGGGACAGGTGCTGCAGTTATCAGGCTCATTGTACAGGTGGGGAAACCAAGGCACAGAGAGGTTAAGCAGCTTGCCTCAAGTCACACAGCTCGCAAGTGGCTGAGCTGAGCTTTGAACCCAGGCCGTCCAGTTCCAGAGGGCATGGTTGTACCCAGTGTGCCAGTGGCCTTTCCTGCAGGAGCACTGAGGCCTCCTGTGAGTCGCTGTGGGCAGTTGCTGCTTCACAGGGCTCTCCACCTGCGGCGGGACAGGGCACGGAGGAAGGAGCCCCGCTGTGAGAGGGGCTGCGCTCTTACCCGGGAGATCTCCCTCACCCTTGCTTGCTGCTCCCCCCCAAATATTGTCTACATTTCACGCTGTCACTCGGCGCTCACTGGCAGCCTGTGGGCACCACTCATTCCAGTGCCCTGCAGACGTGGGCGTCAGGGGTGCCATGGAGACAGTCTGTCACCCATCACGTGGCATCATCATTAATTTACAGCTGTGGGGCATTTGCTGGTGATTTGAGAAATTCAGTGGGAATTTCTCAGTCCTTCTTGAACAGAGCAGGTTTTGATGTTTTCACATCTGGGGCCCACAGGGTGGGAGAGGGGGCAGGGCATCATCGGCCCTCTCCCTCCGGCCCTGGAGGTGGGCAGCTGGCCAGAGGACAGAAGTGATGTTTTCATGCAGAGGAGTGATCTCCCACTTCCCTTACACAGGGCAGTAACCTAACCTGCGGGATGGATCTGGAGGTCAGGCTTGCACGTCTGGGCTCGGGGCACCTGCCGGTAAGAACCCTTATCCGGAAGAGGCTGCTTTGCTCCGTGCTGTCCAAGGAGCAGGGCCTGGGCTGGCGTCCGGCTCCTTCACTGACCGGGAGGGAGTGTGTCCTCGAGCAAGTCTCTTAACCTCCTTGACTGGACACGTTTGGGGCTCCTGTGAGGTGCCAGGCACTCTACACTCTGTGGGGCTCAAGCTCCCCTGGTCTCCCCCAGAGCCACTTGCCTGTCTCCATCCTGCTCTGTGCCCTTGCTCACCTGGGCCCCCTTATCTTCTGCTCGGACATCTTCCCCCTTCCGTGTTGGGTGGTGAGGCTTCGGGCTGTGGGCTCAGGGCGCTTCAGTAGCCCTGCTCTGCCCCAGCGCCACCCACATCCCTGTGAATCCTTGTGCTGCAGATCCTCTGCCATTAACCTTTTTAAAAAAAAAAAAAAAAATATATATATATATATATTTATTTATTTTTTAATTTTTGGCTGTGTTGGGTCTTTGTTGCTGTGCTTGGGTTTTCTCCAGTTGCGGCGAGCGGGGGCTACTCTTCGTTGCGGTGCGCGGGCTTCTCATTGCGGTGGCTTCTCGTTGCGGAGCACGGGCTCTAGGCATGCGGGCTTCAGTAGTTGTGGCTCACGGGCTCTAGAGCACAGGTTCAGTAGTTGTGGCGCACAGGCTTAGTTGCTCCGTGGCATGTGGGATCTTCCCGGACCAGGGCTCGAACCCATGTTCCCTGCATTGGCAGGCGGATTCTTAACCACTGCGCCACCAGGGAAGCTCCTGCCGTTGACTTTTGATTGGGCCTGCGGTTTCTTGCACAGACCCAGCTGACACCTGTTATCTGTTTAATCTTCACAATATCTCTTCCCAGTGCAAAAGCACCATTATCTCCCACCTTTTAGACGTGGACTCTGAAGGCCAGGCAGTGAAGTTACTTTCCTGGGGGATTCGAACTCAGGACATCCTTAGGGCCCATGTGCACACCCGCCGGTGAGGTCGTGGGGGCTCAAAGGGGTTTTATTCCCAGGCTCGCAGCCTGCAGGAGGAGCTCAGGGAAGGATGCTCTGTTGTGTGCTTCTCCGTGAGAGCAGTGGAGCTGCCCAGGGACAGGAGCTGTCCTTGTATGGTCCAGCAGTGGCCTGAGTCCTTGGTGCTGCCCCTCCCAGAACCCCGCTTGCTTCCCGTGCCCTGCCCAGGCCTCTCCATTCTTTGGGGTAGAGGTTCACTCCTGCAGCGTCTAAGGAGATGATCGTGTGCCCAGCTATCTTGTGATTCCTGGTTCTCTCCTAGTCATCATCTCACGCACTCTTCACATCCCTTGGTATTTGTAGCATCTTCCCTGTTTTGCAGGCGAGGACCCAAGACTCAGAGAGGAGCAGCCAGCTCCCTGCATCACTGAGGTTGGAGCAGAGATTTGCTCCCATATTGGGCTGACTATAAGCCCTGAGTGTTCACCATTGGGCCACCCAGCCTGCTGGGCGGGACAAGGGTTTCCCCTGATGCCCAGGCTGGAGCTGGCAGGTGTTGAGGGGTATTTGGGGGGAAAGCAGAAGGCTCCCCCATCTGTGATTGCTGCTGCTGCCTCCTACACCCACTGCCCCTCTCCTGGCCCCAGAAGGCTCAGCTGGGAGGGGTAGGATGGAGCCCCTCCTGCCTGTTTCCTCCGAGACTCGGCACACACAGAGCCCCGTATGCAGGAAGTTATCATTGCCTGTGAGCGTGGGGGAAATGAGCAATGAGGGCTGCCCCTCTGGATGCCCCAGGACCTCCGGGCCCACCACCCACGGGAGGCTGCCTCTCCTCCTTCATGTCGCTGCGTCGTGAGGACGGAAGGGGCAACATGAGGAGAAGCGTGTCACCATTTGCCCGCCTGGCCTTCACCACTGTGTCCCCAGCACCAGAGGGTCTTCAACAGGTGTTTGTGGAAGGAGTGAATGAATGGGTGGGTGAGAGCTGAGATGATTACTACCCAAAACGCTCACGGGCTGTTCTGGGGACGATGCACCAACGTAGTAACCCTAAACCAGGCAGGAAAGCACTCTGCCCCCCTACGAGAGAGAGAGAGAGAGAGAGAGTCAGGAGGGTTTTGGGGAAAGGGAGGTTGCTCCAGCTCAGAGTGAAGGAACAGTGTGGTGAGGAGACGAAAACCAGGAAGGCTTCCTGGAGGAAGTGGCATTTCATCAGGTCCTTGAAGGCTTAAGATGTGTGGAGTTGCATTCCCTGCTGAGGCAGGAGCAAAAGTGAGCATGGGAGAGTGACAGGCAGCTTGGTTTGCTGGGCCATGTGCAGGGGTGGGATGGGGTGGGGTGGGGTGTGAGGGGGCAGTGGGACCTGGGCCTGGACCAAGGTTGGAGCAGATGGGAGACTAAACCAGATGATTCTGTGAGCCAGTGCCTGGCTGGGCTCCGGTCTCGGGGTCTGGGATGGAAATAGGGGATACCCGGTGTCAGGGCCCCCTTGTTTGCCTCTCATCTGGCAAAGAGCTGAAGGGTACCAGGACTTGCCCCAGAATTCCCGAGGCCTGACATCGATTCTGCTCTCATGTCTCCACAGCTGGACCGTGGGCTCCTCTCAGGCCAGGATCTTTCGAGTTCCTCACCTCTGCCCCCCATGCAGCCTCCAGGAAACCTCCCTGGGTTACATGCCTGGGTCAGGCCCAGCCTCTGAGCTCCCACAGCCTCTGTCTTTGCACCCTTTGCCCCTCCTAGCCCTGATCCCAGCTCTGTGAGTGTGATCACTGCCTCTGGGCTTGTCTGGCACTCCTTATACCAGGAATCCCATAGAGGAGGCCATAGGTGGTCCAGTTAGGGTGTCGGCAGCATCCAGCCCAGGCTGGCCATGGGTGGGCTCCCTTGGTTGGGCCGGAGCCTGACCTCCCCAGCAAGGGAGCCCTGGGCTGGCTCTTCATTTCTGCACCTATTGAGGGTTTCCAGGATTAATGACTGCGTGCCCTTCCCGCCTTCCAGAGAGGCTGGCTTCACGTGTGACCCCCTAGCTCATGTCAGCCGTGTGGTGCCCAGACCTGCCCCAGGACCCAGGTTGGCTGGGTCAGTGGGAGACGGAGCTTCCTGGCTTGGCCTAGTCTGGGTGCCTTTGTCCTTGGAGAGCACGCACGTGCTTGGGTCCAGTTGGTGTGACTGCCTGCCCGGTGTTGTGCTGCTCTAAGCAAGGGAGTGTTCGTGATGGGAGGCGTCCTTTGAATCAGGGAGACGAGTCTTCGGTGGCTCTCAGTCTCTTTCAGTAGCGTTTCCTGAGCTGAGTGCCAGGGAACAGCGGGTCTAGTTTCTCCTAATAGGTGTCGGGAGGAGCCGGGAGGGTGTCCTATAGCCTCAGCTTGCCCAGCTGCCTTTAAAGGCTCTGACAAGTCCTGTAGTGGAGAAGTGTATTAACTTTAACAGAGTGTCCCCAAACTTACTTGATCATGAAACCGTGGTTTTCCCCCCCACCCCAGGACACCTGTAACATCTGTAGGACACACCAGATTGCGAAAGGCTGACTTACAGAATAGAGTCCTAACGTTCCTTCACTGCCTGTCTCCCTCTGTGAGTGCCGGGCACTGTGACAGGAGCTGGGATGCCTGGGGGTTCTCTTACATTCTCTCCCCTTATGTGTTTTTTTGTTGTTGTTGTTGGTTTGGTTTTTCTTTTCTTTTTTTTTCTGGCCACATGACATGTGGGATCTCAGTTCTCCGACCAGGGATTGAACCTGTGCCCCCTGCAGTGCAAGCGCAGGCTCTTAACTACTGGACCACCAGGGAAGTCCCTCTAACGTTACGTTTTTAAGGCAGGTATTTGGTCCAGCCCGTGAAGGCCGTGGGGGCTGGCAGTTCCCATGTAGAGGATTTTAGGCGCTGAAATTCGGAGGTCCCTCAAAGGGAGGGTCTGGCTCCAGGCAGCTCAGGTGGGGCTCCGTGAGTGCCCCAATGCACCACGTCTTGATTTTTGGTCCAGGCAGTCCGTGCTGCTTTGTTAGGAAGTGTTTCGTTTGTCTGCCAAGACCCCCAGGGCCAAGGCATGACATTGTATTTATCGAACACAAATCACGCCATGGAAATTTATTTCCCTGTTACTCCCTCTTTCCTCCACATTCCAGATTTATGAAACATATGGATCTTCTCTTTAAACAATCCCTCAAAAGCTCTGACTTGCAAATTAGTTCCTTGAATGATCAGCTGTGTATATTCTGCATTTAATAAATTTAGTTATTAAGGAAGAAGCAATTGGTTATTCAGTTACAGTGGACTGGGAATCTGAGTCCTCAGCGAGCTGCCTGAGACACTGGGTTGAGAAAAAATAAAAGGAAGAAACACCCTTTACAGCAGCATTACCTCGTGGTGACAGAGGGCGCAGAGGCTATGCGCAGGCCAGGGTTCCCTGAATGTGGCCCTCTATGCATCCTGACGTTGTAAAGAAACGGGAGAACCAGCCATCCAAGGTCCTTTTCATTTGATTTGCGTGGACTGGAGAATTTGCATCATGTATGAAATGTAATTTACATTCCATTCCAGGGGAAAAAAAACCCAAACAATATGGATAAATACATTTTATGTGTATACAAGATAGATGTGAGCAAGATATAGGAGTCCTGGGGGTGGAGGTGCATTAGGAAATTAGCTTTATAAAAATGGTGTTAATGCAGTGGGAAGGTGATAATGAAAACTCCAAAGGGCCTCAACTGAAATGCAGGATCTGATTGCACCTTCCCCTTCTCCATCCAGCCAACCTGTGCCCAGCATTCAGGGGTTATCTCAGAGGCCACCTCCTCCAAGAAGCTCTCCGGATTTCCCTTTCTTCCTTTTGAAACTGTGCGGCACTCCATTGTTATTCTTTGCCAAGAGTGGCAGGAGATGCTGATACTCCCTTCCTTTCTTCTATCCTTCCTTCCTTTATTCCTGACTTTTGTTCTTTCTATTCATTCATTCTTCCATCCATCCACCCATCCGTCCGTCCATCTGTCTGTTCCATCTACCCATTTTTCTACCCACCCACCCATCCACTCATGCTACCATCCATTCATTCACCCAACCACCAACCCATCCACCCATTCATCCATCCACACACCCACCTATCCATCCATCCACGAATCTGTCATCCACCCGGCCATGCATCCATCCATCCATCCACAGTGCACTGAGGGCCTCCCCCTACAGGCCACTGTCTAAGCTCTGGGATAGAGAAATAACAAGACTGTTACAGGTGCCTGTCCTCTCAGAGCTTTCAGTCCGGTATGAGGGACACAAAACAAGAAACAAATCAACAAATAGGATTCCCAGGTAACTGCTGGTAGGGATAGGTTTTACTAAGGAAATACAGCTGAACCATGAGCAGCACAGGTTTGAACTTTGTGGGTCCACTTACACGCAGGTTATTTTCAGTAGTAAATAGTGCTAGTAACAGACCTGCAGCTGGTTGAATCTGCCGATGCAGAACTGTGGGCGTGCAGGGCTGGCCGTAAGGTACACACGGATTTTTGACTGTGCAAAGGGTTGGCACCCAACCCCCGCATCGTTCAAGGGTCAGCTGTATCTGCAAGGAGACAGGCTGGATGGTGACTGGGGCTCTTTGGTGAGGTGGCCCAGGAGGGTCCCTGCGTGCACGTGGCCACCCTCCTGAGGGTTCTCATGAGGGGACCACTGGGCACATTGTGGTACCGACCTCCAGGATACCCCTTAGCAGCTGTGGCCGTGGAAACTGCATGGCTGTGGCTTATCACGTCCCTCCGATGGGTGGATTGGCTGAGTGTGTGTCTGCACGTGAATCGAGGGAGCAGCAGAGAGGGTCCAGCTGCACGTGGTGTGTGGGGCTGGCCGAGGCCGGGCGGATCTGCAGTGGGGGCGGTGCCCCCAGGGACTGCGGCTGCCAGGAGGACCCCCTTGGATCCCCTGGCCAAGAAGGAGGCTCTGGAGTGTCCTCATGCGGGTGGGCACTGTCTCTCCCCCGAGTGCCGCCCCTCGAGGCCAGGCGGTGTGGAGGAAGGACCGTCTGCCGCCAGCCTCTCCACTGACCAGCGACCTTGGGTGTGTTCCGGAACCTTCCTGAGCCTTAGCTTCCTCTTCGGGGAGAGGCTCCAGGAACTCAGATGGTGGATCAGGCGTGCTTGTCCCCATGGCCTCCTCCTCTCCCTGCCCAGCCGTGGGCCCCTTCTGCCACACTCCACTCCCCCAGCCCCTCTGCTGCTGGCCCCGTGACCCAGCCTCCCCGTGCTGGCTTCCTGGGACGTGAGTGAGTGATCGCCATCACCCCCAGCCTGAAATACGGGGGCCACCGGGGCTCCCCCCACCCTGTCCCCCTCAACAGCAGCCAGTTCATTTGATTTTCTTCTCCATCTGCGAGAGAGGATCCCACCTGCAGTCAGGTGCCCGGGTCCCGCGCCGGTGGGGACTGTCTCCTCGAAGCAGGTGTGGCTGGGCTGTTGGGGGGCCGAGCTGCAGACCAGGAGAGCGGCGAGCGGTGGACCACGGCAGTCGGGGGGGGGGCTACCTGGCCGACCTTCCCTGGGCTTCGGGGTCTTCACCCTTAGATGGCATACGAAGAGTCACATGTGGCGACTCTGGGCTGAGCCCGTGCCCCACGTTCTCCCTTCACTCCCCGTGAGACGGCAAGACAGGATTGCAGAGCACCCCCATTTCACAGGCGGGGAGCTTGAGGCCCAGCTGATGCAGGCTGCAGGCAGAAGGGCTGGGCCCAGGACACAGGCTTCCAGGCTGCAGGGTCCCGGGGGCTTCCCAGGAGACCCAGGAGCTCAGTGGGTACGGTCTGCTCTCAGCATCTCCCAGGAAGCCTGTGCAGGGCAGCCGTGACCTCCACCTGCAGGGACGTCTGCGGGTCAGTGTCTGGGCACCTGAGGGCGAACTGGAAAGGCCTTTTGCCCTGGCCTGCTCCCGTCCTGGGAAAGCCTTGGCCACCAGGAAGGCTTCGTCCCGTGGGGACAAAGGTGACTCCGGCCTGGGCATTTGGGGTCTTGTCCTGCCTTCCAGCCAGGATTGGGGCATTGCTCTCCTTGCCTGGCTGTCGGGGAGGTGAAGGGAGTCTGGGCCTGCCTTCAGACCCAGAAGTTCTTGGCGAAATAACTGCGGCACTCAGCCAGCCGGTGTGGGATTTTGTCATCCGCGTTGGAGGAACTCTGGGCAGTCTGTGGCTGGAATCTTTGTCCCGTGGGGTTCCAGGGACCCGTCCCAACAGTTGACACGTTTACCTGCTGTTCCCAGAACACTGCAGAGAGAACCAGAGGTTCCAGACCCAGGATTGAACTGGGTTGAATCATGTCACCCTAGTGAGCCTTAGTTTCCTTATCTGGGAAATGGGCCCAGTGACCCCGAGAGGGGCAGACGTGTGTGTGCAGAATACCCAGACTGTGGTAGATACTCAGTGTCAGCTGTGTGGATTAGCGATGAGAGAGTTTCCAGTCATCGTTGGAATCAGTAGTGAGGCTGGCCACGTGGTGTAGGAGGGAAACGTGGGGCAGGAATCGGGAGACAGGGCACAGTCTGGCTTCACCCCGACGGGCCTCGGGAAGCCCCGTCTCCGCCCTGGTTGCCGTGTCCTCACCTGTGGAAAGCCTGGCTTTGAGAGGTTGGCAGGATCCTGCAAGGGAGGCCCCGAAGTTCTGCTTCTGTGACCGCTGTGTTAGAAGTTGGGCAGGACACCCGCCCTGGGCTTTGTCATCTTCCCCGTTGTCCCGGGAAGGAGCCGGGCACGTCTTGACCTGGTTTAACCTGCTGTACGTGTGTGACCTCGGCGTGGATTTCGCGTGGTCCCCTCCTGGCTCGGGGATTCTCTTCCCGCATTCGGCCGAGCAGCCTTGCGGGCAGAGGCTGTCACTAAACCCATCCTCTCCACTCACGCTGCTTCTAGGCGGCCATGGCCGGGGGGCCGGCGACCATCCTGGGGCTGCCCCTCCTCTGTGCTGGGGTTGAGGGAGTGGCAGGGTGCACAGTAGACACCCACCTCCTGGGGTTCCTCCAGACCGGGCTGGGCGAGGGGCCTGCGGCCAGGCTCTACTTGGCATTGATGCGGGTCGCTCAGCCAACCTGCCGCGGCCTGTGTCTCCTCCCTGCTGTTTGGCCGGGGACGTCTGGGATGCCGGGGACGCCGGGGACGCCGGGGACGTCAGGGACGTTGGGGACACTGGGGACGTCGGGGAGCGTCGGGGACGTCGGGGGCGTCTGGGGCGTTGGGGCCGTCACGGACGCTGGGGACGTCAGGCGTGTTGGGGACGCTGGGGATGTCGGGGTCATCGGGGACGTCGGGGGTGTCGGGGACGCCAGGGACGTTGGGGACGTCAGGTGTGTTGGGGACGGCGGGGACGCGGGGGGCGTCAGGCGTGTCGGGGATGCCGGAGACGCCGGGGACGTCGGGGGTGTCGGGGACGCCAGGGACGTTGGGGACGCTGGGGACGTCAGGCGTGTTGGGGACGTCGGGGACACTGGGGACGTCCGGGACGCCGGGGACGCTGGGGACGTCAGGGACGTTGGGGACGCTGGGGGCATCGGGGACGTCAGGGACGCCGGGGACGATGGGGACGCTGGGGACGTCAGGCGTGTTGGGGACGCCGGGGACGTCTGGGACGCCGGGGACGCCGGGGACGTCAGGCGTGTTGGGGACGCCGGGGACGACGGGGTCGCTGGGGATGCCGGGGACGTCAGGGACGTTGGGGACGCTGGGGACGTCAGGCGTGTCGGGGACGCCAGGGACGTCGCGGGTGTCGGGGATGCTGGAAACGCCGGGGACGCCGGGGATGTCAGGGACGTTGGGGACACCGGGGATGTTGGGAGCCGGCCGAGAACTTCATTCGTCCACTCACGCTCTCATTCATTCATCCTCCGCACGTGTCCTGAGGACCTGTGTGTGCCAGGCCTAAGGCAGCGTCCTCGGGGCTCCGGACAGGTCGGGGAGCAGACAGGTAAACACAGAGGCAGCCTTGGGCCCCGCGCTGAGATGAGGATCGCGGTGGGGCTGCGGGATGTGGAAGGGGAGCCGGAGCTCTCCTGCCCAGGGAGGCGCGTTGGAGGTGACCCTCGAGCTGCCGTTGTTCAGTGAGTGGGTGAGAAAGAGGCGGCAGGCCGCTGCCCGCACACTTGGCCACGGGCGTGGGGTGCGCGACTCTGCAGGTGTGGGTGCCGCCCCCCCCCCCAGTGGCCTGGCCTCGGGTGTCCCCAGAGCACAAGCCGCTGTCACCTGGACCCCTCTGTCTCCCCCTCCAGCCCTTTGCGGTGGCCCGTGCCGACCGGCTGTGCACAGAGCGAGGGGAGCATCCTCCTTCCCTGGGAAGTGGGCACGCTTCATGTTTACAGATGGCGAGGCTGCGCGGTTCTCGGTGAAGTGCCACGCAGCGCATTTGTTTGAGGGTGTTCTTTTCCTCCTGTGACTGAAAATAGGCGGGTCTCTCCCCGGCCCTCAGACACTGGGGTTGGGGGCAGGTGCAGCAGGGCCCCTCTGACAAGGGAACCTCCTCCACAGGCCAGCGCTCTGCTTCCTGCCGTCCTGCCCTTTGGTGCCCCAGGGTGAGGACCACCAGGCCGGGCTGCCCGGCTGGGACAGGAGGCCCCTGCCCGCAGGTAGAGCCCAGCCTCGGGGGTGGCCCGGTTCTGTTTGCTTCTGGTCTCGCGCTCCCATGTCAGGGTCCAGCCTGACTGTGTTCTTTTCTCAAATGCTGTAACAAAGCACCACACACAGGGTGATGTAAACAGCAGGAATCTATTGTCACCGTTCTGGAGGCCAGAACTCCAAGGTCGGTGCGTCAGCAGGGCTGGGCTCCGTCAAGAGGCTCCAGGGGAGGCTCTTTCCTGTGTCTTCCAGCTTCTGTGCCGCCAGGTGTGCCTCGGCTTGTGGCCGCATCACCGCAGTCTCTGCCTCTGTTCCCGTGTGGCCTGCTACTCTGCCTTTTCCTTTTCCGTCTCGCATAAGGACACTTGTCGTTGGATTTAGGGGCCACCCGGGTAGTCCAGGATGATCTCACCTCGAGATCCTTCACTAACGTCTTAGCATCTGCAAAGACCCTTTGTCCAAATCGGGTCACGTGGCAGGACTGGGGTATTAGGATGTGGTCGTATGTTGGGTGGGGGGCACTTGCCCACCGCAGGGCCTCGTTCTCTCCGCCAAGAGCAGGGGGCTCTGTTCTGTCTTTGTCTTCAGCCCAGGACCGGGGCCAAGGCTGCAGTCGTTTGTGGAAAGCCAGACTCCTCTCCTTCCTCCCCCCAGCCCCACTTCCACAGGGCAGTGGGCTCAGCAGACCCACCCTGCATTTTCCCCCTTTACTGGGGTCCTGCACCCCACCCTCCAAGCTGCTGCAGAGCTGTGTGTGTGTGTGTGTGTGTGTGTGTGTGTGTGCGCGCACGCGGGGGGGCTTTCTTGCCACCCGCGAGTTGGGGTCTCGGCCCAAAGCCTGTGCTCGTCACCACCAGGGCTGCAGAGGAGCTGGTGGCCTGGCCTGGGTGCGCAGCTTGGTGGCTCAGGGTTTCTCAGTGGAAGTTGGGGGAAGGCTGTGGACTCAGTGGCTGAAATATCTGAGATCTGGCCTTGATTTGGGGAATGGCTGTGAATGAATGGGAGGCTGCGGACTCCTCCTCCCGCTCCCTCCCTCCCTCATTCTTTCCTTCCTTCAGGGGACCTCTGCTCAGACCTTCCATGCACGCTGTGCTCTGAGCTGGCTCAGGACGACGTCACATCGTCTCCTGGGATGTGTCTAAGATGACACAGAAACAGCGATTCCTACCCAAAACAGCATTAGGACCTCTTTCTTTGTCTCCACACCAGTCTGCTGTGATTCATTCATTCGTTCATTCAACAAACCCTCCCTGGGCTCCGGTGTGTCAGGCTCCGGCCTGGTTACCAGGGTGTGGAGACGAGCAGGCCTGTCGCTCAGCAGGTCTCACCTCCCGTGTCCTCAGGGCCAGCTCTTCCAGGAGGCCTTCCCTGTTTGCCCGGGACCTATAGGAGCGGCCGTTCAGGCTCTGCTGCTTTGGGTGTCAGTAAAGACACGGGTCACCTTCTGCCTCAGTTGTCCAGCGTTGCCATGCTCAGCCTGCAATGCCAGAGCCAGGCTGCCTGCACTCAAGTCCCAGCTCGACCACTTGTGGTGGGGCCGTTAGGCAAGGTCATGACCCCCTCCGAGCCGCAGTGTCCCCCTCGCTGTGGCTGGTTCACGGGGTGTCCCGAAGTTTCGGTGGGAGGAGGCGTGGCGGGCTGGGGCATCCCTGGGACTGCCAGTGGGCGTGGCTGGTACTGGGGCCGCCACGGGGCTGTAGCCCCCTCGGAGCACTTAGTATTGATAGTTTCTCAGTAAATGTGTACTGATTGAATGAATGGGTTAAACGAGCGCCTCCTCCCTAGTTTAGCTGGAAAATTACTCCCACAAGGGACAGACACAGGGATTGTTAGAAACGAGGAAGCATTTCCTTTCCCCCAAGCCTTTAAAATCTCATTGTTTTTTTAGTATTACTACGGCCGCTAACTTTTTATTCCCTTTTCACCTAAGAGTGGTATGTAAATTCACAGATGTTTATTTCAATTCTTTGCACAAGACACCTGCTTAACCAAGGGCAGAGCCTGGGGTCCTTGGAGAGCTCCCGCCGCTGGTTCCAGCTCTGAGGGTCCTGTTCCAGAGGGGGGATCTGTCTCCCCCTCTTGGAGCCGACTGGGGACATGCTTCCCCACATCTGGTCTTGCATCTGGTCCCGTGGCCCTGCTTGTTGGATAAAGGAGGGAAAGGTTGAAAGGATGAAAAGGTGGGCTTGTCTTGGGCACGGTGGGTGCGGGGCTGTCAGTCCATCTGTCAATTAGTAATAGGAACAGCTGCTGCTGGTGAAGGTCTGCCTTTGTGACAGCTCCACAGGTAGGTGACCTTTACGCTCAAGAAACTTGGCAAACCACCTGCCTTGGGCATGTTGGAGCCAGCTGGCGCCAGCCGTGTGGAGAAGGGGCTTTCCGGGAGGGAACCCGGTTGGTCGTCTACACGGCCTGAAACGTGATCTGAGTAGCGGGCCTGGAGCCCTGCAGGGCCCCCAGAGTGAACCTCATACCCCTCAGGTCTTCTGCTGTCGGGTGGTCCATATCCTTGAAGGACCCCGAGACTCAGGCCCCTGGATGGGGCAAGGTCCACGTCACGTGTCTTGTGTCTGTGTGTCTGTGGAGGGAGGGGAGCTAAAAGGGGGAGGGGTCAGCTGATGCAGGCTGGGAGTCCTTCAGCAAACACACAGGGGATCCTGCCGAGTTGTTTAAAGCTTCCTTTCTTTTGTGCAACCCCTTCCCTTAGTGGGAGCTCCTGGGAGAGTTGGTGAAGGTGCTTTCTCTGGAAGGAGATGATAATTCGCTCCAACAGACAGCTCCCGGTTCATCCACATACCAATCTGTCAGTCACCCTCCCCTACGGCCCCCCTGTCAAGCAATGGCCGCCAACTCATGGAAGGCATTGGCGCCCAGAGCACACAGGGTTGCGTACTATCGTTAGTAGCAGTGACAGCGATCGCTTAGGGCCCGAGGCGGGCACAGCCTTGCTGCTTATCGGCGGGGCTCTGCAGAGAATGAGCCTCAGCGCTCTCCCCCGGGCCTCCCTGATGGACAAGTGGGGACCCGGCTATGAGTGAAGGAAGCTGGGAAGGTGGCGGGAGCACTGAGGAGGTACCGATCCAGCCTGGGGGGACAGAAAAGAATCAGGGCAGTCTTCCTGGAGGAGGTGATGCTGGAACTGTGTCTTAAAGCATATGCAGAGGGTAGCAAGCCCATGGGCTTTCCAGGGAGAGGGGTCAGTGTGAGGAAGGGTCTGGAGGAGACCCCAGTCTGGGGCATGGGGGGAGGGGTGACAAATGATTGTTGAGTTAGAATGTCAGTGGGGAGAGGGGCAGGGGAATCAGGGCATTCTAGGATGGAGCGGGGTTAGTGAGGGAAGGAGAGAGGAGACAGGACTGAGGCTGGCACTCCAGGGAGGGGCAAGTGCAGGGATCCTGGGAGAGGAAGCCTGGCCTGGCAGGGAGACTTCTGGAAGCAAAGGGGTCGGGACCTGGTGGTTGGCAGAGGGGAGGTGGCGGCGGAGGGGAGCAGAGTCCAGGAGCTACACTGGCCATTGATCCAGCATTGGCCACATGGAGCACCGCCTCTTCCAGGCCCTGTGCTGGGCTCGGCGACAGTCCCCAGGGCCACTGCCTGATGGAGCTGATGTCTGAGTGTTGGGGCGAGGACCTGATGACACCAGGGTGCTTGCTGGTGGTGTCCTGGGAGGATGGCATATCGTTCTCTGAAACAGCAGAGGTCTGGAGTAGGTGAGACAGGCGAGCAGCCAGTGGCAGAGGGAGTTGGGGGTCGGTGCAAGGGACCTACGCTCGGCAGGGGTAGGGTTGCAGTGTTGACCGGGGCTCATGTCCCCTTGGCCTGATGGTGGGTGTAGTGAGTTGAACAGTGTCCCCCACAGAGATGTGTTCACGTCCCAACCCCGGTACCTGCGAACGTGAGCTTGTTTGGAAACAGGGTCTTTGAGGAATTAATCACATTAAGGGGGGACATCAACCAGGCCTTAACTCCAATGACTGGTGTCCTTACCTGGGAAAGGAGCGGGAGATTTGAGACACAGGGACATGCAGAGGGAGAAGGCCGTGTGGAGACGGAGGTGGAGATGGGAAGGATGCAGCCTGAAGCGCTGGGATTGCTGGGCGCCACCGAAGACAAGGAGGGGCTTAGAGCTCCGGGAGCTCCTTCTCCCTCAGGGGGCCCGGCCCTGCCCACACCTGGATTCTGCCCAGGGATGCCGCTTTCAGACTTCCGGTCTCCAGGACTGCGGGGAAAAGAAATTTTTGTTGTTCTAAGCCCCCCGGTCTGTGATCATTTGTACGGCAGCGGGGGGAAATGAACATGATGTGGGCTTCAAGCCTCGTCATCCCATCCAGGGACATCTGTGGGTGCTGGGTCACAGATGAACGGTGGAGGCAGAGCAGGCTGCCTGGGAGCAGAGTGCGTGCGTGTGGGCGGGCGTGCCGTGCAAGCACGTTGTGTTCCAGAAATATCACAGCTCCCTCCTGGCGCCTTCACCCTGACAGGGCTCGCTGAGCGGGTTTGATCTAAACTCCAGCAGGAGGAGGGCCTGGCAGCCGCCGTGCCTGTCCCTCTGTCCGTGACATCCGGTACTGTGATGACGGCGTGGCCCGTGGCCCGGCCCCTCCAGCATGGGACCCCGACCCCTCCCTCCGTCCCTCTGACCCGCAGCGTGGTGGTCCAGCCCAGTCACTTACAGGTTCCGCCGCCACATCTCTGCCACGTGGATGCTTTTAAAGTCACGTCTGGGGACTGATAGTTGCTATGAAAAGTGTTGCTTAGAAAACTTAACCTAAAATGAAAATGTGCCTTTCCATGAAAAAAACGATGCTGCCTAGATCCAACAGTTCTCCTTAAAGCCACTGTCAAGGAGGTGAGGACCAAAACAGAGCTCTAGTGTTCTTTTTGTGAAGCATTTTACCAAATGCAAAATAAGTAGAAAGAAGCTTCAGGACGTCAAGGGAAAAAACCCTCTATTTTCTGAGCTAGAACCGTACACCCCACCGAGGAATGAAGTTCATGGTTAGAAACCCAGCCCCTCTGCACTAGCCACGCCCCACCCCCAGCTGAGCTGGCCTTCCTCTTGGGCACCGAGAGACAGCAGAGCGTTGGTTATAATAATGTCCTCTCTGGCATCCCTTCATTTGTTCATCAGTTCATTCATTCATTCACACCTGCGCCTGACGCGGTCACGTGCACTGGGCAGACACTTGGAAGGGTGAAGCACAGTTCTTGCTAAGGGAACCGGGCATTTCCATGACGACAACAGGCCAAACTCCAAATGCTGAGGCTTTTGCAGGAAGCTTTATGATGGAGGTAGGTGTTACTGCGACAGCCTTCCAGCTGGTCTCCGTGCTCCTGCCCTGGTCCCTTTGGTTTGCTCTGTGCTCAGGGATCCTGTGAAAATATCACCCTGAGCACTGAGGATGGCAATGCTCTGAGCTTTCCCCGGTCTCCCCAGTTCTCTCAGAGAAAGAGTCACATGATCCCAGTGGACCACAAGGCCCTACTGGGTCCAGTCTCCATTCCTATTCAGTCCCGTCTCCTGCTTCTCTCCCACCCAAACACACTGGCCTCCTCGCTACTGCTTGAATGTTCCAGGCATGATCCCGTCTCAGGCCTTTGCACTTGCAGTTCTCCCAGCCTGGAATGCCCTCCCCTGATGGCCACATGCCTCCCCTCCCCACCTCCTTCAGGTCTATACTCCAAGGTCACCTTCTCAGGGAGCCTTCCCTAGCTGCTGTATCTAAGATGTCAACACCCCAGCCCTTATGCTTCTTCCCAATGGCTTCACTCCAGAGTGCTTGTTTTCCTTGTGGCTCCCCAGCTCTAGAATGCAAACTCCAGGAGGGCAGGACTCTGCCTGTTTTGTTTGCTGTGGCTTCCTCGGTGCCTGGGACGGGGCTTGGCATATAGCAGGTGCTGAATAAATGACGATTGCGTGATGAGTAGCCTGAGGTCTTGAAGGATGAATAGGAGTTTCCCAGCTGGAGAAGAGCTGAGAGGATAGCATGTGCAAAGGGACTGAGGCAAGAAAGAGTGTGTGTGTGTTCAGGGAAGCGGGGGCTGGGCCCTGGATGGGAGATTGAGGTTGCAGAGCCAGCTCAGAGGGGGATGGGCTCTGGGAGTTTGGTAAGAAGTCTTGACTTTACCCAGGGGCAGCGGGTGGTTTCTGGGGCATTTAAGCACGGAGGCAGCAAGATTGGCATGGGGAAGTGTGTGAACATGTGCTGAGGTCATGTGGATGGGGTTGGGGGGTGTCTCTATGATTTGCCAGGGTCACTTTTGCCACTTTTATTAAGCATTTCTCCCTCCAGTGCAAGTCCATTTTAAAGGACTCCATTCTTGTGACCGCGGAGGGTATGAAAGTCCTGCCGTGAGTTGATCTGGATACGGCAAGGTGGGGTGTCAGCAAGAAAAAGAGGTGCAGTCTTAGCCTTAAGGAATGGCATGGATTATAAGCCACATTGCAATTTCAAAGAAGTTAAAATGTGGGGAAAAAAAAAAGTGCACAGGTCTTAGAATCTATGAGATACGGTAGTAATGGAATGTACAGATATGCGGGGTAGCGTGCCAGGTTTCTTTTTGTAAATGCATCCGGTCAAACTGATGTTCTGGTAAACCAGACCAGACAAGCTAGACGAGCCCTAAAACACTGGGTACATGTGTGCAGGCTTCCTCAGGGTGAAACCTGGCAGGGAGCAGTGGGGCACTCCTCCCGTATGAAGCGGGCTTGGGATTTCCCAGGGATGGGCCATTTGAGATGGAGTAATCCTGTCTGCAGCAGGGGGCCTGAGATAATCGCTGTCAGATCCTGTGCTCTGGGGCGTAAGCTGAACTCCCAAGGAGGCCGGAAGGTTGTTCAGAGAAGCAAAAGTTTCCAGAGCATTTCTACTCCGACTTCCCCCACTGGCCCGGGCTCTGCGAGACGCCCCCCCCCCGCCCCCCCCTTCTCTGTCATCATTTCTACTCATCCCCCTGGGGGCTGGTATTTCCCATCCAGCCAGCCCTGGACCGACATGGCCAAGTGTGGGGTGAGGGGAGCAGCGTGCAGTGGGAGGTGCCGGGCTTCCATCCAGGGATAAGGGATGAGCTGTGTGCTCGCTGTTGTCTTAAGTGGCTGTTAGAACCTGGTGGGGACGGGACTTGTTCAAGAGATACGGGAACATATGTATATGTATAACTGATTCACTTTGTTATGAAGCAGAAACTAGCACACCGTTGTAGCGTAATTATACTCCAATAAAGATGTAAAAAAGAAAAAAAAAAAAAAGGGCATCTGGCCAGCAACTTGCGATGTAATCTCCCGATACCCTTAGGAGTAGTTAGGAGGACACAAAGCAGATGCGAAGGCACAACAGTGAAAACGAAGACCAGCAGGCAGTATCTCCAGGATCAGGGGCGTGAGCTGTCTGGGAAAGGCTGGGGAGGTGGGTGGAGGGAAGGAACACGGGTGCTCTCTGCCTGCTGGGACTGTGGAAGCATGTCCTATCCTCCACACGGTCTTCCCCTGCCCCAGGGACCCACATGGAGGCTTGGCCGACAACGACCTGCCAGTCCTGTGTCTTCCCCATTGTGGTTCACTTCCCCCAGAAGTTAGGGGAGTGGGGAGTGAGCGGCACGCAGGGCCACACGGCCTCTGCTGTGGGCACTGGGTCTCAGTCCCCTCGGGACTTGGGGAGACGGTGCGGAACACGCGTCGGGGGTCTCAGGTGTGTCTGGTCTCAGGTGTGAGGTGAGGCGGAGGGGGACGTGAGGGGGATGCCAAGTTGCTCGGTCCTTAGTCTCGGCATCTCCCCTCTGAGGCATGTAGATGCACAAACTTTGAAAGTGTAAGACGTTGAAATAATGCCGTTTGCAGCAACACGGATGGACCTAGAGATGGTCATACTGAGTGAAGTCAGAGAAAGGCAAATCGTGTATGATATTAGCATATGATATCGCTTATATGCGGAATCCAAAAAATGATACAAATGGACCTATTTACAAAACAGAAACAGACTCACAGACCTAGAGAAGGAACTTACGGTCGGGGGTGGGGGAGGATAGGGGAGGGATAGTCAGGGAGTTTGGGATCAAGAGGTGTGCGCTGCTGTATTTAAAATGGATTAACCAACGAGGACCTAATGTAGAGCACGGGGGAACTCTGCTCAACTCTGCAGCCTGGATGGGAGGGCAGTCTGAGGGAGAATGGATACGTGTATATGTGTGGCTGAGTCCCTTTGCTGTGCACCTGAAACTATCACAACATTGTTATTCAAGCTCTACTCCAATATAAAGTAAAAGGTTAAAAAAAAAAGACGTCGCTTGTGAGTATCACAGTTGCTGATACTGTTGTAACTATGACTGGAGCAGTCGGGTCCCCGCGTGGCCTCCTGCAAACCCCTCTTCCGCATCCGCGAAATGGGGAGATTCAATTCAATGCTGACCGTGACTGTGAGGTAGGAGGGCTTTGTGGGAATGGTGGGGGGCAGCACACGGAAAGGGGGAGTGTTAGCCCCAGAGGATGCCTCGCTCACCTCCCGGTGTGTGCCGGGCAGCAGGTGCTGCAGGGAAGACCCAGGGCTGTGTGCACATTTGGGGGCGCAAAGCTCTTAGAACCTCAGAAGCCACCAAACGGGACCTGCGGGGTAGGGTGGCCAAGTTGCCTTGCTGAACTGTTCCCTCTGGCATCTGATTGAAAGTCAGGCAGCCCCTGGATCTCCAGGGTTTACTGCGTGTGCCAGCCGAGGAGCAGGGGGCCCTTTATCAAGGGGCTTTGGAATAGGACAGCTGGGGGGTAAAATCTGGCTCCATCATTTGAAAGCTGTGTGACTCTGGGCACCGTCCCAGCCTCTCTGAACCGGACCTCGGTGTCCCGTGTGTGAACAGAGTTCTGTCACAGTCCTCTTTCCCAGGCTGTTTGGGAAGATTGGGTGCTTGGTCATAGAAAGCTGGGTGCCCGGTAGGGGGGCGGGAGCCCAAGGGACCAGTGGGAGCACCCTGGTCTCCACTGCTCGCAGGCCTGGCCTCCAGCAGACCCCTCCGGGAGGAACGGACGCCCAGCCACCATGCCTCAGACACCGTGTTTTAATATCCAGCGCTCCAAGTTTCCGAACGAAATTGGATCTTCCCTGGCTGCCCTGCGACCGGGGCTTTATTAACTGCAGTCTTCCCTGCTGTGACCTTTCACCCCCTCTCTGCTCTCTTCTTGGCGTCCGGTCACTGCCCAGTCAGCCTGCAAACAGCTTCGTTACTCGGCGTCCTTTCCCCGTGGCCAGTGGCTGTGAAGTATTGAAGGTTGGAGGCGTTTTGAATTGAATATGGTTGCACTTCACTTCTCCGTCACGGGGAGGGAGGGCTTGTTCGTTCATTCATTTGTTCATCCTAAAATTTTGCGTACAGAGTCTGCTCCACGCGGCACGAGCCAGTGGTCTTCGGAGTGTGAGGTGCGGGCCGGCCCGACCGAGATGCTTGCACTGGGCTCAGAGCCTTGGGTCCGTGTCCTGGCCACACCGCTCGGCACCACGTTCGCCCCTCGCCGAGCGCGGCTTCTTCTTCCCTAGAACGGGTGTGCTGGTGTGCATTTCTCGGGGTGCCCGGGGCCTTGAGGTGAACAGGGCGTGCCTGTGAACCCCGGCTCTCCAAGTGCAAACGTTCAGGGCCGGTGCTTCTTTTCTTGTAATGCCTTTTGCTGACAGTATTTTCAGTAGGCCTCATGTGCTTTTCTGGGAGTCCCGGGGCAGCTCTGTCGCCTGCCAAGTGCGTCCTGGCTCTTATCTCACGCGAGTCACAGCTTCCTCATCTGTAAAGCGGGGTTGAGCGTCTCTAGGCTGTTGTGAGCGTTAGGTGGGCCACGTAGCCTGGGACCCAGCAGGTGCCGGGGAAGCAGATCTCAGCAGGTTGGAGTCTTGTGTTTCTCTGTGGATCAAGTTCACGGGTCGCCTTTCCTTTAGGATGAAGTGGCCGGGCTTTCAGCGCTCACTTCCTGCGGCCTCTGGAGTTCCATCCCCTTGCCATTTTGTGCCTCTGGTCTCCTGTGGTCTGGAAACCTGCACTGCAAAATTTACTATCTTTGTGAGCAAACTAAGAGTACATAGGCTCTGAGGGAGGGTTTGAGGGTTTGAGGTAGTTCTCCCGTGATGGAGGTAGGTGAGCTTCGGGGGGAGTGATGTGACACGCATCGGGCTTCCCTCCAGGGTCTGGCCGCTGTGTCCTGTCTTATTTATTTCCTCATTCTCTATTCCTCGTACTTGCACTGAGCGCCCCAGTGCAAGAATGCAAGGCCAAGGGCGTCCACACAAGTGCCCAAACCCTCGGCTTGGAGAGTGTGACGTGCTGGGTGCAAAACCCCCGGTGAGGGAGGGGTACCGCTGCTCCAACCGCATAACCAGGAGATTTCTGTCAATTACTGGAAGTTAACACTCCCCCCGCCCTGCCCCGTGTGAGCTGAGCACTGACTGTCCAGGTTGCCTTCCAGCCGCTGGACACCCGTGGCCTCTGTTACTCCCAGAGGCAAGCCCCACTTTGCTGGGGGTGCGGAGAATCGTCCAGAATGCCGCTGAGATGTCCTAGGACATTGGAAAGACTGCTGTTACCCCCTGGCTCGAAAGGCAGCCCCCCCTACACCACGTGCAGGAGACCCTGGGGTGCAAGGGGCCCCGGGCCCCGCATCCGGTGCTGCCCCAGCCGGCAGACACGGGTAGGGCTGAACTCCCAGCTCCAACTCAGCAGGAGTCCCTGCACCCACCCGAAGGGACTTTATGTCTCTTGGTCCTGGGTCATTCCCCAGACCAGTCACTTCTGATAACCTCCTGTTTATCAAAGCCGTCTCCTACCCGCCAGCCCCTTGGCCCGGCATCTGGTGAAGGGCTTCTGCCCCAGGCCCCCAACTGGTTCCCGGCCTCCCCTCCCTCCAGGAACCTGGGGGACTCAGGTAGGCCTGGTTCTCGCCCACAGAACTTACCCTGCACCCAGGAAGCTTCTAAAAACCACTTCTCTGCTCGGGACCTTCCAGCCCCGCATCCCATGACCTCTGGGTGTACTCTCCACACTGGAATGACCAAGTGCCTGGTACCTGCTCTGGGCCTTTAAACATCTGGGCTCTGTTAATAGCTCCCCTCCAGACCCAGCTCAGCGACATCTCCCTCAGGAATCTTTCTCTGCCCCCCAGGCATGGCGAGGGCTTCCCCAGGCTCCCTCAGCTGAGTGGAGGGTGGATAGCGGGTGAGTGGTTAGTGCATGGGTGGGTGGAGGCCTCTTTTGGCTTCCAAAAGCTCAGCTTATAGTGGGAAGCAGCCGCATAGCACAAGGAGATCAGCTCGGTGCTTTGTGACCACCTAGAGGGGCGGGATAGGGAGGATGGGAGGGAGGGAGATGCAAGAGGGAGGAGATATGAGGATATATGTACACGTATAGCTGATTCACCTGTTATACAGCAGAAACTAACACACCACTGTAAAGCAATTATACTCCAATAAAGATGTTAAAAAGAAAAAAATCCCAGCTTAAACCTGACTGCAGAGGCAGGGGATTGAGGAGGGAAGCAGAGGTGAAGAGGGGCCAGGGCAGGGGTAGATTTTCTGACATACAAATGTACCATCGAGGAGAGGGCGCTTTAAAGCCGAAGGGTTCTGTGACCTGGGCCGAAGGCGTTCCATCACCAGCTGATGGCTGCTGCGTTGCCCCCAAATGGAAGCAGATTCCTATGTGGGCTGCCTGCCGAATGCAGACAGGTTTGACGTGAGGAAGACAAGAAAAACAGCCCTGAAAAGGTAACCGGGAGTCCCAGGGAGAATGTAGAGCTTTGAGGATCTGACATGCCCTTTGTGTTTCGGAATTCCTGGGGCAAACCAGGGTCTCATTATCCGCCCAGGAAACTGTTGATTTGCTTGAAGGTCAGAAGGAAAGATCATTAGATTAGATTAGCCTGGGCTCTGGACTCTGCTCTCCTCAACTCTCAGCTGAACTTCTGGAAGCAAAAAAGTCCCTGTCCACCCATGCCCCCTACCCCACCCACCAGGGAGCCCACACTGCCCACCGCATAAACTGGAGCGGAAGCCCATGGTACCAGGCCAAGGGGCTGGGCTGGGCAGTGCCAGAGTCTGGTCCCAGCCTGTTGGACCCTCCAGCCCCCCTCCTCTAGCCCAAGATCCTCACAGCCTTCTTGGCACCATACATGAATCCTCTCCTGCAGTAGCATTTGCTCTGGGGTTTTCTTTTTTTTATAGAAGATTGCTCTCTGATCTGGAGGCTGGACTGAACACGTACTGTGAGCAAATCGTGTCTCATTGAGACCCCGCGGGGCCTGTCGGCACACTCACCTGCCCGGGTTCTGGCATCCTCCCCATTTCACAGAGGAGGAGACTGAGGCCTGGGTGTAAATGGCTTTGCCTGAGGTCACCAGGAAGTAAATGTAAGCGCAGGATGTGCTGCAGGCAGCGCCTTGTGCTTGGGGGCTGCTCCCGAAACTTCCCTGGACGTACACAGCACTTCATGAGCCTCCCCTCACGTCCAAGGTCATGTTCATTCTCACGGTGGCCTCTGGGAGAGCGACACGGCCCCACTTTACTGGTGAGGGGACTGAGGCTTGACAGACGTCACACAGCTTGAAGGTGGCAGCGGTGCTGTCCTGCTCAGGACCCGCTCTCACCCCTGCAGCCTCTGAGTTCTCACCTCCTGTGAGCACTGGTCCCCTGGCATCCTGGCAGAGGCGCTCACTGAGCCCCGAATCCAATCAGGCCCCCTCCTGGGTGATGCCGACTAGCGTCTTGGTGGGATGTCCCCCTGCCATGGCTTGTGGGGAGGCTAGGGCGTGTCATCCTCTGGGCCAGGTCTGCAGACTGATGGCCCGTCCTGGGACGCTCTGAGCCAGCCTGTCCACCTGCCAGCTCCTCCCGCAGGGCAGCGGTGTGGTGGTTCCTCCAGGGCCCAGCTGTGCTCGTCTGTGCCCTGGGGCTCTGGCCCCCAGAGGGCTGAGAGCCGAGCGCTGGCTTTCTGGCCTCTGAAGTGTTTGTGGAGCGGGGCTATGGGGGGACGCACCTGTGCCCTGGATGCCTCTGTGCACACCTCAGGGTGTTTCTCTTGTCCCTCACCCTTGGGAAGGAAGCCCTGTCATTATGCGCGTGTGACAGGTGAAGCAACCGGGGCGGCGAGGCTCAACGACCCGCTGACGGGTGTGCAGGAGTGGGAGAGCCGGGCTCGCGTCCGGGCGCTCCTGGGCTCATGTCTCCCCGCAGACCCCTGCTGCATCCCGGGCTGGGCGGGAGCTGCAGCCCTCCCTCCCCTGAGCAACCTGGAGTCTCAGTGCTTTGCCTAAACTGGCATTTATCTGGTGGGAATTAATTCCCTGAACGTGACGGGGTCTCCATAATCATCATCTTCTCGGGCATCGTGCTGGCTTTGCATTTACTTTTAAAGAGAGAGAGGCCAGGACTATGGCGATGCCTCAAGAGAGCTGTCCACGAGGAAGGCGGTTTCTGAGAGATGCCAGCCACCCACGGTCCTCTTAGCCCTTCCTTTCCGTGGGTCTAGCCTGTCGGATAATGTTTGAAACAGGGCAAGGTGCTGGGCTTGTGATGTTAGAGGTTCCAGAGTACAGCTGTTTATAGATCCAGGGACATCCCTCCCTCCCCTCCTTCAACAGGCGTTATGGAGTGTCTCTGCTGTGTGGACCCGTATTCACAGCCCTGGGGCAGCTCTGCCCACCAGGCATGGGGCGTTAGAGCACAGAGAGCAGCCTGGCATTATGCTTTGCCTTTGCTGCTACCACAGGTTCCCTCTTTTCGCACCAAATGGATCAGTCGGGATGCGGCTGCAGAGAAAGGAGGCCCTTCTATCGGACTTCCTGAAAGGATATCTAACGCAGGGATTACCTGCTCTCAAAATCCATGGAAAGGCTTGAAGAGCGTGCCAAAGCTTGGATCTCCAAGATGAAGCTTCTAGAAAACTCCCTTCCTGGCCCGCGGTCAGGAAGCCAGTGGTCAGTAAGCCCATCTGTGGAGCCACCCTCGCGGGTCACCATCCACCCCTGCAAAGCAGCTGCCTCCACACACCACCTCCGCCCGCACCCAACTCAGCCACTAATTTAAGTTTTGCTGAAGTGCTTCTGAGAACTGACATCCCAGCTGTGACCCTAGCTGTAAGGGGGGGGGGGGTCCTAGAAATGTATTTTAAATGTTTCTGTTTACTAATGTACCTTCTCTTTTTCTGGTTGTTTTTCGAAAAGAGGAATTGAGGTAGCTTACAAAAATATAAAAGCAACATAAAATCAAACTAAGCAAGGGAAAAAATGAGAAAAAAAGATGGAGCTAGGGGGGCTTCCCTGGTGGCACAGTGGTTGAGAGTCCGCCTGCCGATGCACGGGACATGGGTTCATGCCCCAGTCTGGGAAGATCCCATGTGCCGTGGAGCGGCTGGGCCCATGAGCCATGGCCGCTGAGACTGCGCGTCCGGAGGCTGTGCTCTGCAACAGGAGAGGCCACGACAGTGAGAGGCCCGCGTACCACCAAAAAAAAAAATGGAGCTAGGGACAGGCTCAGCGCATAAAATACTTGCCGTATTGCTAAAGGGGGGCCAAAGATGTGGCTCTGAGCTTCCTAGCAGTGAGAGTAAAGAGGGAAAGTAGAACAGATGCACGTAAGGAGAGCTTTTCTGAACTGAATGGTGATACCAGTGACTGTTGGGGTGATCCCATATCCTTGCAGAAAATGCAATGGTCAGTTTCATTCATTTATTACCTATAAAGGCTCAAAATGCAGTTTGGTGGCTTAATCCCCAATCCCAGTTTAGCAGGGTGGCTCTGCCAGAAACCAGGACAACAAGTTGAAAGGCAGCAGTCTCTGCGTTGTCAAGGGACGGTGAAGGCATTCCACTCCATGTGGTGTAGGAAACGTAGGTGGTAGCTGTCCAGCCTTGCACCACAGGGAGACACACCGGAAGGATCAGGGGATAGGTGCTGCGGGAGCCCGTATCCAGGGATACAGATCTGCCGCATTTGGAGACACGGATGAAGAGAGCACTCTGTATGCCCATCAACCTGTCGTGGGTTACGTTTGTATTTATAGCTAGTAGGACAAACTCAAAATAAAATTTGGTTTAAAAGTGTTTATTTCTGGGTCTCCCCCTCCCCTCCAACTTGCCTCCTGCCCGATGAGTCCTCCGTGTTGCATTTCTGCAACTTTCAGCTCCAGTGTGCGATCACTGCCCAGGAGACATTGTCTTCACACTCACACTACAAGCTGCCCTTAACCTTCGAACCTCAAACCTTTCTGAAAACAGGCTGCACACAGATCAAATGGCCGTCTGCTGCAGCTCCTGACACGTTTGGGACGTTCTGGGTACTAGGAAGTTACCTGGAATTCAGGCCTCTCTCCTCCTCTTTGGGTGGCGTCACTCATATTCCCTAAGGACTAGAAGTCGGAACTCGGGCGGAGAGCGACGAGCACACCTGGCCACCCACCCCACCCCCCGCCGCAGTTTCATATCAGGCACCCACAGAACAACAGGGACTCCACGTGCGTGAGGTCACCTTCTTATTTCTGTGCCCCTTTAGGAAGAGGATTGGTGGTGCTGACATATCTTTAAAAACAATTGCATTCTCAAGAGGTGAAGATGGACGGATTGGACCAAAGTCAACCTTTGAAAAATGCCTGGGTTTTGGAACCGTGGTTGGCATTTCCAGAGTTTATATGAAAGAGTGTCTTTATTCTTAAACTGTGGCCGAATGGGTATTTGGGGATCCCCCTCTCTTTTCCTTCTTAAAGCAGGATAACACCATCTTTCACTCATTGTCTCTCTTTTGTCCCAAATGGGAGGGAACCTTGCTTCTAATTCTGGGAGGGCAATGTTTAGTGGGATATTTGGGTCTGATTCAACGTGGCGATGTGGGTGGAGGTGGATTGGGATGTGTTGGGGGGCAGTTGCTGGGGTTCAGTTAACTTGACTAAGTCACTTAACCTCTTAGTGCCTCAGCCTCCCCTTTGTAAAATGCAGAGATGACCGGTACTGACCCTGTCCCGTTGTGGTGAGGAAGGAGGGATTTAACCCGAGTACAGCGCTCGCCCAGCGCCTGGTACCCAGGGATTGTCACTAGCAGGCAGGCAGCAGGCATCCGAAGAGAGCTACATAAATGAGTTAACCTGCGACCGAATGATCGAGGCCGTCCGTCCCACCTCCTGCAGAGCCTGGTGCGAGAGCTTAATTAGTTCCGTGGAAACAGGGTGGCCCTGCCGCACCACAGATCGAGCCACTCTTAGAACTGTGCCCCCATCCAGAACGTCCCCGAACTGCAGGAACACAGCGCTGGGGAAGCAGGCACGTGGTGAAACGCAGCAGAGGACGATCAGAGGCCTTCCGCCTTCTACATGCTGCACAGAACTGTTTTCACTTGTCAGTCTTGCTGATGGAATCGGAGTGTGAGGGTCCCTCTTGTGACAGCTGCCGCCCTGCTCTCGAGATGGGAATGCAGTTTCGGCGAGAAATCATTATCTTTCGAGTGGACCGGTTCGCCTGTCTCTGCTTGTCAGCCGAGTACTGCCTGACATGTTTGCAAACCTGATTCCTTTGTAGCCCCCTCGTGTGGGTTTGGGGTGTCATTTGACTGCTGAAGGTCTGAATTAATTCAGCGGCTGCCTGCTGGAAGCCCAGGTCCCCCTGTCCTGCCCTTGCCCCCCTTCCCCTCAGCCTCTGAGCACAAGGGCTTTCTCTGGACTCTCCAGCTCTGGGCTGTTCGTGGATCTGGTCATCTGGCTCTTATTCTAGAACTTTCCATCCTCCCTCACAGACCCGTGTCGTGAACGCTCATTTCATGCCAACCGGTTCTTGCAAACCTGGAGAACTTTCAAGCCTCCGTTGAGCCATTTGCGTGGGCAGTGTGTCCAGACCGTGGTGATGCAGCCTGGTGGGCTGATCTGTTGGGAATAATTGTGTCGGTTCCTCCCTCCTCTCACCTGTTGTCCCCTCCCTTGTGGCGTGAGTCCTCATGTGCTGTAATGGCAGGGGCCTCTGAGGTTCAGTGCTGTCCGCTGGTGGGGGCTGGGGCATCTGGTTCCTTCTTATTCCTTTTCGGGCCAGAAATCAATGCAGAGGATCCTCATCTTCAAGTACTCATTGTGCCTCAGTGGCTGCGTTTGCTCCAGGCCTCACAAACACATTCCAGCTCTGACAGTGCCTCCTTTGCTCAGAACTGGGGCAGCTGCTCTGCCCAGGGGCTCCATCAGGAAGGGAACCTGATCGGGCTCCCCTTTTGCTCTGCAGTCCTTCTCACCACAGAGTCTGCTTACGCTACCCGGTTCTTCCCGTGTTACTCAGCCCTGGGCCACCCTCCTGGCCCCATGCCCAGGCCTGGCCAGTGGCCCAGAGATGAAGGTTGATGTTTCTGACAGGGTGATGTTATCGCCGCAGGTTGCTGCCACATCTGTGTCTGGCCGGGGGGGCCTTTGCCTCCCAATGCATGTTTAAATATCAACATACAATTATTCAAGCACTTTCTGGAGGGCTTAGAGCTTTGTCAGAGCTATGGACATGTTTATGAAACAATGTCCCCCCTCCACCCCTTACAAAGTAGATCATGTGATGACATTCGGGGAAAAATATCAAGGTTTGAATGCGTAAGCCCGTATACCTTGTTAATTCTGAATGCAAAGGACTTGGGCTTACAAGGTATAAATGAACTCAGTTTGTATTACTGGACTGTTTGGTGCCATATACTATTCTGACTTAATGAGGATGTGGCTGTATATTATAGGGGACACCAAAGCAGCCTGGATCACAGAGTCTATTCTCAGCTCCTCCTGGCAAGAGCTGGAGGTTAAGGGCAGCAGTGCTTGTCTGTGTGCGGTGACAGTCACGTCAGGGCCTTAGGCCCCCAGATTGGATGTCCCCAGTATACAGATGAGGAAACTGAGGCTGAGAGAGGTGAAATAATCTCACTGCCAGGCTCACCCAGCAGCAGGTGGTGAAGTTGGGATCAAAACCAGGTGGTCTGTCCTGAGGCCTCTGTTCCCAGCCCCTGGGTACACGGCAGCCAGGGCCTCCGTCAGCAAACACCACCCACTAAGCTCGCCTGTCCCTGCCGGCCCCGGGGAGGGAGGGTGTGAACATCTGCGCTGGAAAGTCAAGGTGAGGATTCATTCCTTGATGCGTGGATTCCTTCACTCACTCATTCACTCACTGCCTCAGTAAGTGGAGTATCCGCTGTGTACCAGGCACTGTTCTAGGACACCGTGATGAACCAGACCAGGTCCCTGCTTCTTTGGGCTTTGTGTCCTAGTGGGGAGGACGGATAGTGGACAGGAGCACGGGGGAGATGGTGTAGGGCAGCTGTGGGCTGTAGGGAGTGCGAGTACAAACGCCCAGCGGGAGAGGATGGGGGAGAAAGTGGAGTGAGAGGTGGAGCCGGCAGTGGAGTTCTCATCTGGAGTGGCCGTGGGCTGCGGGGGAGGTGGGACAAATGTCTGACGCTTAGTGCCTGTGTCTGTGTTGACTGAGTGGAGGGAAGGTGCCGTGTTCATCTGTTTGGGCTGCATAAGGAAATGCGACAGGCGTGGCGGCTTATCAACAACAGAAACGTACTTGTTCCCAGTCATGGAGGCCGCGAGTCCCACAGCGTGGTGCCAGCACGGCCCGGTTCTGGTGAGAACCCTCTTCGGGGTTGCAGACAGCTGCCTTCTCCTTGTATCCTCACGTGGCGGGAAAGGGGCGGGCTAGCTGTCTGGCCTCCTCTTATAAGGGCATTAATCCCATTCGTGAGGGCTCCGTCCTCATGACCTCACTAACGGCGCCCCCCTCCCCGGGTCCCACCTCTTAACGCCATCACAGTGGGGATTAGATCTTAACACGTGAATTTGGGTTGGGGGAGGCACAAACATTCAGACCACGGTAGGCGCGGTGAAAGGGTGAACGGAGGCCGTGAGGCATGAACGGGTGAACGAATGAATGTGTGAGTGAAGGGCACGGTGAATGGATGAATAAGTGGAGGGCACTCTGAAGTCCAGCCACCCAGGCTCGGGGTGGCAGTGGAGGGGCTGGAGTGATGATCCATGTCTCCCAACTCCCAGATGGGTTGTCTCTCGGGCATCCGCCTAGGGAAGGCCTCCCTCCTCCAGGCTCATTTCGTTTGGGCCGTCGCCTGGAGGTTTGCGGAGTGGCCTCCTTCCCTTTCGGCCGTGCCCACCCCTGTGGGCTGAAGTTAAGTCAAAGGTAGGTTTTGAAGCCCAGGGGCTCAGGCGGGCGATTCATGCCCATCCGTCTCTCCTGCGATTGCCGCCAAATGCAGGGCAGGCACCCTCGGGAGCTGAGAGGAGCCCAGTCTGGCTGGAGCACCCAGGGTGAGGAGTCCAGGGAGAGGGAGGTGGGAGAAGCGGGCGGGGCAGGGATGTGGGGAGCCTTGGAGGCCAGGTGTGGCTCCTCTGATGGGGCTGGGAAGCCGTGGAAGGACCTGGGCCACGGAAGTGAGGGGATCCTTTTTGCGCTGTGGGCCTCATCCTTTGGCCTCCAGGGATCTGTTTGTAGGTTCCTTCACTGGCCGCCCTGATGGGGGCCAGTAGAGTGCGGCTTGTGTGCTCTAAGCTGGGGAGGCCCGAGGCGCTGGTGAGCCATCGCAAGGTGAGACGGCTACCTTGTACCGTTCTGCCTGGGTGGCCTGTGAGCAGCTACAGGAAGGGGGCAGGACACTGCCCTGCTGATGACTTGTCACTGGATTCAGGGCCCACCTGAGAAGCCAGGGTGCTCGCGCCTCGAGATCCTCCACTAACATCTTTTTATTTATTAAATTTTTATTGGTCTATACTTGCTTAACAGTGTTGTGTTAGTTCCTGCCATGCAGCAAAGTGACTCCGTTATACGTATACATACACCCCCTCTTTTTTGGATTTCCTTCCCATTTAGCTCACTGGAGGGCACTGAGGAGAGTTCCCTGTGCTGTACAGCGGGTTCTCATTGATTATCTATTTTATACAGAGTATCGATAGTTTATATAAGTCAATCCCAATCTCTCAATTCATCCCACTGCCCGCACTTCCCCCTTGGTATCCATATGTTTGTTCTCTGTGTCTCTGTCTCTATTTCTGCTTTGCGACTAAGACCATCTGTACCATTTTTCTAGATTCCACATATATGAGTTACTATACGATATTTGGTTTTCTACTAACATCTTAACATCTGCAAAGACGCTTTGTCCACATCGGGTCACATGGCCAGGGTCTGGGTCTTGGGACGTGGACGTATCTTTGAGGGGACACCATTCGGCCCACCACACCTGCCTGCCGTCTCACACACCCTGCAGGAGCTCCACGCTGCAACAGCCTGGCCGTAGTGGGGGATCAATTTGAATTTTCTGCAGCTTCCCTCCCTAGAGACACGGCTGCCAGGAGCCACGGCTTGGAGCCCCGCCTTCCCAGGCTTTCCCTGTGCTTTGCAGCCAGCCCTCCAGGTCCTGACAGCTGGCCAAGCGGGGGCGGGGAAGCCCAGGAGGGGTGGTGGGGGCGTTTGCCTCGGGGCTCAGCCCTTCCTTCTCAGGGAGACAAGACCGCCAGCAGAGCCTTCTAGAGCAGTCCCAGCCCGAGTCAAACCCCTTTTTCTTTTGGTCTGGCTCAGGCTCCGGAGTCCCAAGGGGGCCGGGAGCACATGGGCCACTGGCTTTTAAAGCAAAACTGAGAGCAAATTAAAGTTTCTCCTGCTGAGGTGGTGAGTTTCTCAGATGTGTAGTGTGGCCCTGATGAGCCTGGGTGGCTCAGACGAGGCTCCCGGGATCCAGACCTGGGGGTCCTGGTGCTGGGACTGGCCCCCCATTAACTGTCACCATGAGCAGGTGCCCTTCCCGTGCCCTGCTGAAGGCCAGCTGCCCTCGTACTGTCCCGCATCCATCCTCCTGGGTCCCCTCCTGGGTAGGTGTCACTGTCCACCCCTCCACTAGCCCGTGGGCTTGTAAACAATTTCCTAGAGTCACCAGCGGGTCCCCAGGCCTGTGCTTGTTCTCACTGTACCGCTCGGGCCCTCAGTTTTCTCCTGTGTGACGGGGGCAACATTGCCCTGCCTCCTGGGAGGCACCGGGACAGGAGATGCTGCAGGAGAGAACAGGCCAGGGCAGCCGTGGAAGCAGCCTGTGCCCGGGGGGCAGGCGAGGCAGCCGCCCACTTGGGCTTGGCCAGGAAGGCGGGCGCTGTGGGAAGCAGAGAGGAAGGGGGTGTATGAGAAAGGAGGGGTCCTGGAGAGGCCTGAAGTTTGAGCCGCACTGTCTGCCCAGGCCGGTTTCCCTTCTCCTCTTACAGGTCCGAGGGGGCCAGGCAGGACAAAGGGTGGCAGGCTGGTCTGGCCTGGAGCTGGGCTGGTTCCAGGGCCAGAAGGGGGCGTGGCCGCCACTGGTCCCAGGCCAGCCCCCAGTTGCAGAGGTGGAGAACGCAGGCCCGGAGAGAACCTTGCTTATGGGCACAAAGGTCCGGACAGAGTCGGGACTGGAACTCAGGTCTCTGAGTGTTCATGGGCCTCGGCTGACCAGAGCAGAGCAGGCCCGGGCAGAGAGGATGCTAACTGAGGCAGACTGGGAGGGGCCTTGGGTCCCAGGCTGCAGAGATGGGGCATCTCAGGCATCAGGATCCACACAGGCTGTGAGAGGCGAATGTTGTGAGAAAGCTTCGGGAAGGTGAACTTGGCGATGCACATGGGTCTGATTGAGGAGGGACTGGTCATTGTGGGCAGAGACGGGAGCCCGGGGACGTTGGTATGGGCCCTTCCTGCTGCCAGTGGCTGCGGCCCAGCCTGGGGGCCTCCTCCTCCATGAAGGCTTCCCTTCTCCTCTGGGGGGCGAGCTGCCTGTGCTGTCCTGGGCCCCAGCCCTCTGTGTTGACTTGATCTGCACACTCCCTGAGGGCAGGAATGGGGGTGTCTGTGGGGGTCCCCAGGTTTCTCTGCTGCCGTGGGAAGGCCAGTGCTGGAGCCCCGCTGCATGTCCACTGCATCCACGGAAGCAGCGCACGGGCCCGGACACCAGCTGCTTCCCGCCGGCCTCTGGGGAAAAAGTCTAATTATACAGGTTTAGAGTTCATCCAATAAGATTATTTGTCTTTCCTTCCTTCCTTCCTTCCTTCCTTCCTTCCTTCCTTCCTTCCTTCCTCCCTCCCTCCCTCCCTCCCTCCCTCCCTCCCTCCCTCCCTCCCTCCCTTCCTCCCTTCCTTACTCACTACAATACTAGTATTGACTGTCTTTAATTTGACACTTGACTGAGAGAAAAAAATACCATCTTAGGAATTCAGAGTATTGATCCTCGTTGCAGGCGGAGGTGGGTTTCCCGTCTTAGGGCATAAAAGAGCGAAGGACACAGTAGACTTATTTAAGGTGGTTTTCGCTTTGAAGGTAAGGCCGCTTCCTCTGCTCTTTTAAAAATGGTGTCTTGTTTGGAGGCAAGCATTAAACTGTCCGTTGAAAGCCCCATCAGATCCCCGGGGCTCCGGAGCCTTTCCTGATGGCTTTGTTGTGGCTGCTCTGGACGTGTGGAGGGGGATCCCGGGTTGTTGGCCCACTAATCCAGCTCAGGGAGGCAGGGGGCCTTTATGAAAACCAATTCATGCCACTCGGCTGCATCCGATGGTTTCAGACAGCCGTCCCTGGGGCTCTGATGCACTGCTTAAAAATTCAAGAGTGCGGTGTATTAATTAACGAGTTAATCCACGGAAAAGCTCGATGAATGAGCCAGAATCGTCACCCGTGTTCTCAGACCAGCACCTGAAGGAAAAGGCCGACTGGACCGTGAGAACCTGAACCTTCCACCCGGCCCCGGAGGCGCCTCTCCCACCGCAAGCAGGTGCCCCGCCGGGGACCCTGGCCTCATGGTCCCCCTCGTTTTCCAGACTGCTTTTGTGTTGGAGGCCCCTGGAGGCAGAGAGGGGGCTGAGGGGGGTCGGCCTCAGTCTGCTCGGGCTGCTGTGACCGTAACTGGGGTTCAACCACAGACAGTTATTTCTCACGGCTCTGGGGCCTGGACGTCCAAGATCAAGGTGCCTGCCGATTCTGTAGCTGGTGAGAGTCTGCGCCCTGATTTGCGGACGCCGCCTTCTCACTGTGTGCTCACATGGTGGAGAGAGATCTCTCTCTTCCTCTTGTAAGAACACAGTCCTATTGGTTTAGGGTCCCAGCCGAGTGACCTCATTTAACCTTAATTACCTCAATCATGTTGGGGGTTAAGTCTTCAGCATATGAATTTGCGGGAGGACACAGTTCGGTCTATCGCAGAGTTGTGGGTATGAGGCCCTCCTTGCTTGAGGTGGCTGCTCTGCAGCCCAGGCACCACCACCTCCAGGAAGCCTTCCTTTCTCTCCTCTAGGCTTCTGGGGTGCCCTGTGCTGTCCTGGGTTGTGGCCTTCTGTGTTGACTTTTTTTTTTTTTTTTTTTGCGGTACGTGGACCACTCACTGTTGTGGCCTCTCCCGTTGCGGAGCACAGGCTCCAGACACGCAGGCATAGCGGCCATGGCTCACGGGCCCAGCCGCTCCGCGGCATGTGGGATCTTCCCGGACCGGGGCACGAACCTGCGTCCCCTGCATCGGCAGGTAGACTCTCAACCACTGCGCCACCAGGGAAGCCCTGTGTTGAGTTTATGGGTCAATTAGTCCTTCACCCTCTGGGCTTGGCACTAATGTTAGACCCCGAGGGGCTAACAGTTGGAAATCACCATCTATCTAGGGTGGATGGTACACCGGTATCTCCCATTCAGACAACCCAGATGCAGTTTGGGGAGTATTCCTGGAGATTTGGGTGCTTTCAGGATTAGTGATTGAGCTAATCTGGTTCTGTGACGCTCTGGACACACTGTGAGGCTTCATGCCTCTGGGCCTTTGTCTGTCTGCCTGGAATGCCCTCTTTCCCCTCCCTTTGGCCCACTTCTCCTTGGGACTCGGCCTCATGTTTCTTCCTCCAGGAAGTCTTCCGGAGTGCACGGCTCAGAGCCCACCATGCTGCCTTTGAGCAGTCACTTATCTGTCTTCAGTGCCTTGCAGACAAGGTCTGGCTCTCCTCCCCGTTGTTGTTCAGTGTCTACCACCGAGTGGGTGCCGGGTAAATATTTGTTGATGGAAGGAAGCCTCCCCTCACGCCTGGAACTGTGCCTGACACCTAGTGGGCACTCAGTACGTGTTTGATGAATTGGATTCATTGAAGTCGGCAACGTGGATCCGTGGCAACCTCCAAAAAGATAGAGCTGCAGTTAATAAAGCCCTCCCAGACCTGGGACGTTCGTAAAATATCACAATTTATGTAAAGCTTTTCATTATAACTCTGCAGGGAGTTTCCTCTGGTATTAGCATTTTTCAGACTCTCTTATCAGCAGCTCTTCAAGGATGAAAGCTGTGAGCTGCAGAAGGCGGGTGTCAGAGAACAAACACGGGCTATTTGCACATCCCACATAGAGATGGAAGTCGGCACAGCCGGCTCCTCCGGAGATGCGGCGAGGCCCCGCCCACGCTCGGGCCTGTAAAGGACCCTTAACACATAACTTCCTCGCCGCCACCGTGACCTGGAGCCACCTGATTGCTACTGGAGGAGGACAAGAGCCCCCTTCCGACTGCCAGAAAAGCAGCCCCCAGAGTCGGCTCCTGACCCTCCTGGGGATCTGGGGGAGGGCACTGCGTGGGGGTGGGCTGTAGGCAGCTGCGTGACCCCGTGCTGCAGGGTCCTGACGGTTGGCCCCAGGGGAGGCCGGTCAACTCCGTTATGGCCCAGCTTTGTGAGCCCCAAGATGTCTGGGATTTGGCGGGAATTACTGGGGAGTCCACGAGGCTTTCATCCCCACTGTCACTGAGAGCAGGGTCAGCAGGACCGCAGAACCGCAGCTCCGGGGGACGAGCTCGAAGACTTAGCCCTGTCCCCAGACCCCACCGAGTGGCCTCTTTGTCTGATTTCCTGCTGTCGTTAGAATAATTGTGTCTGCTCACAGAGCAGCTGTCCCTTTAAGGCTGACGCAACCCCTGTTACCATCTCGGCGGTTCCCCCTTTCCCCCAGCCCTTTCCTATTTTGACGGGGGGGGGGGGCGGGGGGGGCGGGCGGGAGGGTGTGTGTCAGACTTTACTGCTCCAAACTTGGGCCAGACTTTTAGGTTGTCACAGGACTCTTTCTTCTGCCTCTGTTGAGAAAATTTTATTTATTTTCCTTTGTTCTGTCTGTGTGTGAATTACATAAGTTTGTTTTTCAAACATTAAAGTAATCTTACGTTTACGGGATATGCATCACTCGTTAATGACACACGTTTTGTGTATTTTTGCATTAATGTCCTTTTTTTATTTTATTGAAATATCACTGATTTACAGTGCTGTACAGCAAAGTGACTCAATTATATGTATATATATGTGTGTGTATATATACATATATACACGTATATATACACATATATATATATTCCTTTTATAAAAAATATATTCTTTTCCATTATGGTTTATCACAGGATATTGGATGTAGATCCGTGTGCTGTACAGTAGGACTTTGTTGTCTCTCCGTTCTCTATGTGAAAGCTTACATCTGCTAACCCCAGACTCCCACCCCATCCCTCCCCAACCCCCCTCCTCCTTGGCAACCACCAGTCTCTTCTCTATGTCTGTCACAGGATTTTTGATATTGGGGTGATGGGGAGGGGCTGAGGCCTGCCCCTCCCTCGCCAGCTGTGGTCGGGTTAGAGTGGGGCATTGGCGTGGGGTGGGTGTGACAGCCACTGCCATTTCCAACTTTCTTTGAACCTTTCATCCTTGTGAACCTGGACTTCTTCTCTGTGCTTGTTTCGTACGCTGAATATGGTCCCTCCTCCCCCTCCCCGCGGAGGGCAGAGTCAAAGGGACAACGGAGGAGAACGTCCACGCTTACCACGTGGCCTCGGCCGAGCCACTGAACCTCTCCAGGCCTCAGCTTCTCCATTTGTAGGACGGAGACAATGGCCCCTACTGCCTAGTGCGGTTGTGAGGGTTAAGTACAGCAGCGGCTGGAAAACACAGGCCACGGTGCATGGCAGGCCCACAGGGAGGGCCCTCGGGGGTTAGGGTTACTGCCGTCTGTTGCGTACTAGTCAGGACAAGCAGCGCTGGCTGCTGTAACAAGCATCTCTGTGTGCTGACACGGTGACTGTTGACTTTGCTCTCGTGCAGGTGGGGAGTGACCGGTGACCTGGGCCCCTCCGTCGTGTGGCTCCAGAACCTCGTGGCCTTGACTTCAGCCCTTTAGACAGCAGGGAAGGAGGACAGACCATCACCTGGCTGTGCACAGTGTTGACTGTCACGTGATCCCAGGGCTGTGAGGGGGACCTACCGGGGCTTACACACATCCCTTCACCTGAGGACAAAGCCCTGTTCCTGGGTTCATTTCCCACTTGTGGGAGATCTTTTTTTCCCCTTCTCTGCCTTGTGGGCAGGTCCTCCCTTCATTTCCTCTGGTCCCACCCTCCCTGCTCTTCTGTCCCTGGGCTCCACAAGCCAGGGCCCAGGGGGCAGAGGGGCCTGGAGAGGGGAGACGTGGCTGCTGACTCTGCTCAGATCTCAGTTTCCTCACCTGTGAAATGCTCACCTTTCCGTGCTCACCTTACAGCCAGTGGGCTCTCCTCACTAAGGCTTCTCCACGGCTGCCCCCCTGGGCCGTCCCCACCTGTGCCTACTTCCTGTGCGGACTGCTGGGCTCTAAGCTCCCGAGGGCAGGGTGCATCTTCCGCACCGCTGGGTCCCCTGTGCCTTCCACAGGGGTTTTAGCATCGTCGATGGAAGCTTAGTGCTTAGAGGCCCTTAGGGATCCCCTGGTCCCACAAACCCATTGGCCAGATGGGGAAACTGAGGCCTGGAAAGGCCAAGGGCTTGCTGCGAACCACAGTGACTCAGTGAGAGGTTGGAGCCCGGAATCCAGGTCTATGGACTCCCAGCCGGTGTCCCTCCCGTGCTGTCACGTGTGAGCGCGTGTGCACGTGCGGGGCAGTGGGGGCAGGGGCTGGTCTCTGAGTTGATTTGTTGACTGAAGTGGCTGTACAAGCCAGCATCTCTTCTTCTTTCATTTGTTCAGTGAGTGAAGGTTGAGGGCCTGCCCTGAGCCTGGCACCGCTGAGCAGATGATGAGGAACAAGGCAGACGTGGTCCCGGCCGGACCTGCTTGGTAGGGGATGCTGACGTTAAAGAACTAATTTCACGGTTAGTGATTTAATTACGCCAGCCTTGAGCACTGCTGCAAAGGAGCACGGTGCTGGGAGAGCGGTTCACCTGGGGGTCAGGAGACCTCTCTGAGGAGGGGCCGTGTTAGCAGAGACTCCCCAGGGACGGAAGAGAGATGGCTGAGTGAAGCGGCACATGGAGGAGTGTTCCAGGCAGAGGGCGTGACATGTGCAAAGGTCCTGAGGTGGGAACGACCATGGCTGTTCAAGGCAGAGGTGGCTGGAATAGAGTCGAAGCAGTTGGGGCGGGAGAAGGGGTGCAGAGCACGAGGGTCACGTAGCCAGTGAGAGAAGTTTTAAGCAAAAGCAGTAAAAAGTAGGGAGGGGGTTGAACAGCTGGACGGACGTATGATCAGGCTTGCTTTCCGTACGATCCCTCTGGCTGCAGGTGCACAACCGGTGAAGTGAGGCCTCGGGAGGAGGCCGGAGCCCTGAGCCCTGGGTGTGAGGCAACCACTGCTGTCCATCCAGGCCTGGGGCTTGGGCCAGCCTGGAGGCTGGGGGTATGGGGAGAGGAGGACGGGGTGGAGAATCCACGGGACTGGCGATGAGTGGGGGGCCCCCTGAAGGAGGAGGCTTCCAGGACGGCTTTCGGGTTTCTGACTGGACCCCGGGTGCATAGTGGTGCCCTTCCTGGGAGAGAAGAGTCTCGTGGAGATTGAGGACCGGGCCCCGGGGTATCCAGGCCAGCATTTCTTCTAGAGCAGCGGAAACGCCTCGGCGTGAGTGGAAAGGGCCAGTGAACTGCGTCTGGGGAGGGCTAAGAGCTGATGTACCAGAATGTCTGAGGATGGAGAGACATGGAGGAAGGTCACTGAGATGCTGCAGTTGCTGTGTCCCCATCACGGTCGGGCCTTCGCGTGTGATTCTCACCAGGGCCCAGAGAATGCAGCGTAAATTCTGTCTTTACGGATGAGGACGCTGATGCCCAGAGAGGAAGGCCACTCAGCTTGTCCAAGTTCACCTAAATGCCTCCACAGCCGGGTTGGGGATGTGTCCACACTGGTCCCACAGGGCCGAGGAACGGGGCAGGAGACAGTGTGTGGGGACGTGGCGTGTGGTCTGGGGAGGATGTCCCTCAGGGCCGGGACTTGCCTGGAGAACCGGACCAACCTCGCAGGCCGAGGGATGCCAGGACTCGGCTTTCACACACCCAGTGTGCTCTGGGTGCCCCCATCTACCGCAGAGACAGGCGAGCTGAGCCCCTCCTCCCCTCACAGTAGATGTACCGAGGCCACTCTCTCCTGCGTTTCCCAAGCCGGCCACTGTGGAGGCCACGATTACAGACAGACTCACGGGGACCCGGCTGCACCTGGGAGGGACAATCTCTGTGTCTTCAGGACGCGCAGGAGAAAAAGGCTGTATGTGTCTGAGGTTGTCCTTGTTTCTTTTCTCTGTTATCATCCCACGTAGCTTGTGAAGGGAGAGGAGGTGGGCCACTGAGGAAATGAGCTAACGAAAGGAGGGGTTTGCGGACTTCCGTGACATCTGTCTGCCACCCAGTTGCAACCTGCTGGGCTGGCCAGAGCTGGGAGGGGGCTGCATGGTGGTCCTGGTGGGCCGCCAATCTCCAGTGCTTCCTGGAAAAGTTGTCCTGGTGCCGGAAATGAAGATGAAGTTGCCATGAAACTTGGCAGGGTGCTGAATGTGTTTGTCCAGAAGACACTTAGTAATTAAAAAAGAAAAACAGTGTGTGCTCATTAGGAAATACAGAAAAGCAGGAAGAAGGAGGGTGGCCATGGCAACCGCATGCAGACAGCCCCTGGCCGGTTATCTTTGGTAAATTTCCTTCCAGTCTTTCTTCCTTGCAGGAGTCTGGGGGTTGAGACTTTCCTGACCGCAGGCATTTGTGTCCTGACTTATTTTGCACTTCGCTTTGTATCATATACATTCCCCACGCCCCTCCAAGGTCCTTGCAGATACTGTTTATGACAGCGGCCTAAATGTCCATCTAGTGGATATTCCACAATTTTTTCCACTGTTCCTTCGCTGTTGCTTATTTTTAGCTCTCCACGAGTATGGATATACCACTTTTGGAGTTTAAGACTCATTCCTTAGGAGAGATTCCTAGAAGTGGAGCCACCCGTCACAGGTGTGACCATCTGGGGGATGTGTGTAAAGCCCACCTCCCCGGAGGGCTCTGTCTCACCCGGGCTGCCGGACATGGGCCGATGTTTCTGATGCTGGCGCAGGCACCCTCCTTCCAGGAGCTGCTCCCTGGATGGCCCCCGAGGTCGAGATGCGATACTTTCTTTGGCCGAGAAGGACAACAGGGCTCATTTCCCACGAGCGGCTCTCCTTAGCACTGCTGGTGTAAACTTCTTAGGTCTTAACCATGCCGAGGCCTCCTTCTGCAGGTCGCGTTGTACGGCCTGGCCTGCTGGGATCTTTCCTTCCTTCCAAAGGCGCTCAGCATATCCTCATTACTGCTGCCGGGCGTCCACTTTGCTTTTGTTCATGGTTTCACGTGCTCCGAGGCTGCAGTGCTGCCTTCCCGCCAGGCCCGGCTGTCGCCTTCAGATCCACGCAGCGGGTGAGGAAGGCTGGCTGCGGTTCATTTGCATCCTCATTGACCGAGAGGTTCTGAGCATCACATACACGCACACACGGCTCACTCATCCATCCAAGAAGTGGTGCTGGGGAAGTGGAGAAGGGGTGATCTGGGGGGGCTTCTTGGAAGCGGTGTGAATGGACAGGTATGAGGTGGGTTTCTTTTTTCTTTTCTTTTTTTTTTTTTTTTGTGGTATGCGGGCCTCTCACCGTTGTGGCCTCTCCCGTTGCGGAGCACAGGCTCCGGACGCTCAGACCCAGCGGCCATGGCTCACGGGCCCAGCCGCCCCGCGGCACGCGGGATCCTCCCGGTCCGGGGCATGAACCCACGTCCCCTGCATCGGCAGGCGGACTCTCAACCACTGCGCCACCAGGGAAGCCCCGAGTGGTGGGTTTCTTAGAGAGAGAAAATCTGAAGCAAAGGGTTTGGATTTTACCCTGTAGGTCATGCAGAGCTGTTGACGGTTTCTGGATAGAGGTGTCTCTGAGTTTGACTGCAGGTGTCAAACATGCTATCAGTGTGCTCTCTGGCCTGATTTGACTTCATTTCCCAGAAGTTCACTTGAAAAACAAATAAACCCCTACCCCGTTTCTTTATCCTCTAAAACCACTGTGGTTCCTTGGGCTTCCTGGCCCTCCGGATTCTGGATGAATGGGAGTTGTTCTGGTCTTTAACCGTCCAGCCGTCCTGGACCACGTTGCTTGCACATAAAGCCCGCAAGGGCCAGAACCAGGTCTCCCACGGCCGTCGTCCCCCTAGAATGGAGACCCTGGGAGGTACGTCTGAGGCCTTCTGGGAGGGGGCACGGAGACCTTCAGATCACCAGTGTGGCTTCTGACAGCGTCCAGGGAGCACCTTTGTCAGGGAGCATTGTCACCCCAGCCTTGTTGGTGGTGTGGGTGCAGGGCTCTGGAACTGTGGAGGGGAGAGTCTGCTCTGCCCTCTGGCCCAGCCAGTACCTAAATGCCATGGGAAAGGGGAAGGCCCTCACCCAGCTGCTGGCTCTCCCTCCCCCCTCCTCCATCTTCCTTCTCTTCCTCCTCCCCCTCCCTTCCCATTCCCCTCCTCCCTCCCCTCCCTCCCCATCCCCCTCCTCCCTCCCCTCCCTTCCCTTCCCCCTCCCCTCCCCTCCCCTCCCGTCCCCCTCCCTCCCCTCCCCTCCCCCTCCCTTCCCCTCCCCCTCCCCTCCCCTCCCCCTCCCCTCCCCTCCCCCTCCTCCATCTCCCTCCTCCCCCTCCCTCCTCTCCATCCCCCCTCTGTCCCTCCCCCTCCTTTCCTCCCCCCTCTCCCCCATCTCTCCTCCCTCCCCCTCCTCTCCTTCCCTCCTTCTTCCCCTCCAGAGACACCATTATGGCCACCCACACAAAGAGGCAATTGTGAATCCAGCCCCACAGAAACCCCCGGAACATGGTGGAGGCCTGATTTCCATGAACAAGCGGAGTCCCGGCCAGGGCCATTGCGGGCAGCAACCTGAGCTGGGGCGGCCGGCCGGGTGGTTTGCTCTGGGGCTTTGTCTGCGGATGAAGAGCCCTGGCTGGGTGCCACGTTGCCTTGGCAGTGGGGGCTGGATGCCCAGCGGAGGCTGAGCCGCCCTGCCGTGGGAGTGGTCCGCAGGGGCCGGAGCCCAGGGCAGGGGTCTGCGGGTGGGAGGTGTTGGTGAAGCACTGCACGCTCTGGTTTGAGACTGCCTGCTCTGGTCCTGTGCGTGGGGGCACCCGCAGGGCGGCCCCGGTACACGCGTGTGGACAGGACCATTCCATCACCCTGATTTGTCATGGTGGCGGGGGGGGGGGGTAGGTGGTGGGATGTGCCCAGAGTGGGTGTGGTGCCCCCGCTGTGCAAGCGAACACTTCCTGCTCCCAAGCCTCAGTTTCCTCACCTGCCAGACGGGCCTCCTAACACCTCCGCAGCTGGGCTGAGGTACGCCCGCCTGGGTGGTGGACACAAGGGACCGAGCACAAGGCAGGTGCTCTGTTAGGACACTTGAAGGCAAAGCTGACAACCCTTCCATGGCCGGGGCAGTTCTGTCTTGCAGACAGGAAGCAGCTCCCAGCCTCCCCTGAGGTCAGCACGGATCTGATCAGCATGGGGATGGACGGGGGATCTCCACGGGGGAATTGGAACCCAGCGCCTGCCCAGCACTGTGGCTGCAGTGCCACCTGCTGGCCAGCCCCGGACTGACCCCGTCGCCGGGGCTCCTCCATCTGGTGCCCAGGAAGCCCCCGCTGAACCCCTGCCCTATCATGGCCACTAGGAGCCGGAAGTCTCTTCCTCTCTGGCGGACACTGTTTCCTCTCCAGTGGTGACAGTGGTGAGCCTTGTGTGCGGCCTCTTTTCCAAAGGCCCTCCAAAGGCCCCCCTAGGACCCCGAGTGGCCCCCTGTCTTTTGCCCCTGCGGACACTCCACACTGGTGGAGTGTGGACCTTGGGCAGGTGATTGGATCTCTCTCAGCCTCGGTGTCCCCACCTGTCAAATGGGCATCCGTATCACAGCCACTCAGGGCTGTGGGGAGGCGGTGAATGTGTTAATACTTGCAAACATTAGACAAGGCCAAGCTCCCTCCTGCAGGTCAGCAGCCGAAAACAGCAAACTCTGTCTAGAGGCAGAGCCCGCAGCGGCCTTCTCAGCACTCGGCAGCCCCTGTCTGTTGGGGACAGGTGGGGCACGGGTGTCTCTACTTCTCGGCCACCACGTGCCTGGCCGCGTCTCAGATGCCCAGAACCAGCTTTGTGGCTGCTGGCTCCCCACACATCAGTGTCTTCAAGGCCCTGGATTCACACGTGCAGGTGCCCCTCTGACGCGCCCCTGCTCCACTGTCTTCTGGCTTCAAGACTCAGCTGACCTCTCTCCTTCTCTGGGGGTGTCCTCCCCACCTCCCCGGACGCCTGTGAGCTCGCTCTCCGGGCCTCCGCTCTGTGCCTGGTGGAGGGGGCCGGGATTCCTCATGCCAGCTCCCTACTTCCTGGAGAGCGAACACCCCGGCTGAGTCACCCCCGCACTCCCGCTGCCATCTCGGGGTCCCACGCGGTGCTCAATAGCTGCGGGAGGAACCAGCGAGTCGGGCTGGGAGGAGAAGCCGGCCATCCGCCCGCCTCTCTCTCGTCATCAGGCTGCAGCCCCGTCCCTGCATGAATGCTGCTTTTGTATTTGTCCTCCCCGGGGATGTTGCTGGGTGGGGTGTGCTGGTTTGGGAGGGGGATCCCGACTCTGGTCCTGCTGACCCCTAAGGCTCTGGGGCCCTGGGTCAGCTGCTGCCACTGGCTGAGTCGCAGGCAGAGGTTGTACTGAGTGACTCGAAGTTCCCTTCTGGGTCTGGTGTTCACGGGGCCCACTTTCCCAGGTCCCTGTCTGAGCTTCTGGAGGCTTAGAATCTGTGTTTCCAACCCAGCGACAGAAGACCTGCCGAGGAGGGAGCGTGAGACATATTTTCTGTGAATCCAAGGGCCAGGCCAGCCCCAGACTTAGGCCCTGTCTAAGGAGTTGCGGGGGACCCATAATGCCCCTTGGGGGGCCCAGCTCTGCCTTTCCTCGAGTCGTGACCTCTCTGAGGGCCAAAGAGTCGGTGGGAGCCGGGAGAATGGGCCTCCTGGAGATGGTCCCTCTTCCAGCCACAGCTGGGGTACCTGGGACCCTGGGATTCTGTGCCCAGATAGTCCGAGCTAGCTTCCAGGGCCTGAGAAACCTATTCTCTGGGTCTGTCCTCCCAGAGTGGGCTGTGCAGCCAGTGTGTGCCCCTGCAGCCCGGGGTCTGGCCGAGGGAGGTTACAGATGGGTGCACAGGGGAATGGAGTTGGGGTCCATGCCGGTGTCCACGCGTGTGTGTGCAAGGCCGCTCGGGGTCCAGGCCGGGGCTGTGGAGGGAAGAGAGAGCGGGGGTTTGGGGGCATCCACTTGTCCTCGAATCCAGGGCTCTCCCCATGTTTGGGGGAGGCAGGGGTGAGTTCCAGGCACAGAGGAGCCCCAGCAGGGGTGAACGAGGAAGGGCTGGGGTGCTGGAAAGGGAGTTATGGGAGGCCAGAGGTCAGGCTGGGTCTCTCCTGGGGTCACATCTGGCTTCTGGGTTGAGCGTTGAGGCCAGGATACCCGGAAATCGCGGGCAACAATGCACACTTTTCTGGGGAGGGTGGCCGGAGCCTTCTCCGGCTCCCGGAGGGATCAGCGGCCCAGGCCAGCGTCAGTACCAGTGGCCTGGAAGCCCCATGTGTTGGAGCTGGGCCTCTGTGGGCAGTGTGTTTCTCAGAGCCAATGGCCTCCCTTCCCACAAGCGTTTGTCCTCCTCCCGGACGGGGCCTGATGGGAAGATAATTAAAAGTGACCCAGCACTGCAGAGTTGTGCAAATTGCGGGATTAGCGGGGCATTAGCGGGAAGCCTCACAAAAGGGCCACCCTGGCCCTGCCACCCCTCCCAGCCCCCAAACCCCAGCTCAGCACATAAAGCCGAACGGTGGTGAGCCGGTGGGGAGGTAAGCAGAAAAGGGGGCAGGAGGATTGAGCCCTGCGGTGGTGGGATTCACTGTGATTTGGTCTGCAGGGATGAATAGGGACTTTGCAGACAAAGTGGGTGGCCTGGCGGGGGGCAGGGGCTGCCCTGGCAGCTGGGAGCCCCCGGGAGGTGGGCGCCGGGTGCGTCTGAGTGGCTGGCGGGCTGGGCCGTGATGAGCAGTGGGTGATGAGCCCTGCGCCCCAGTCAACTCACCGCCTTCCCCTTAGAGAGGTTCGCCTCAGCTGGCTCTCCCTCCGAGCAAGGCTAAGTTCCTTTCGGTATGGGTTGCGCGGCCCCCGGGTAAATCTCTCCGAGACCATCTGGCCTGGAACATCAAAGAACAGCTGGAGATAATGTTATTCCCTTGCTTTTAAAACAAGGCGAAAGCACCCACACTTCTGTGAAGTGAGAGTGTGTTAGAGCCTGGAGAATTTTCTACCCGGTTGATTTCTGTTGTTCTTCTTAAAGGTATACGGGAAAGGCGCCGAGGGCCTTTAGACAGCCCTGGTTGTCTAATTGTCTGAAAAACGTGGAATCGGGAACCCCGTGGCCCAGGACTTCTGCTCGTGGGCACCCCTGATTCGAGCACTTCATCTGATCCCCTGGGGCCCGATGGGCCGGGCCGGCTGCCTGCGGTCCGTTTGTGTTGCCTGGGCTCCAGCTCGGCACACCCACCTCTGAGCCCTCCGTGATCCCATCTCACCACCCAGCCAGGCACGTGAGCCAGAGAGCTGGCCTTGACCTTGACTCATCCTTTCCCCAGAGACGCCAGACACCCACCCTGCCCTGACTCCGGCTGCCCTCGGAGCTGAGGCAAAAGTATAGGGCAGGGGCGGCAAGGTAGATTCTAGAGACCCCTCTGAGCTAGAAGGGCAGGAGGGAGGGTCAGGTGGAACCGGCTTTTCTCGTTGGAAGCTGATACGACAACTAAAGGCTGGCAGATTTGGGTCAGGTGAGAGCAACCTGCCCTCTGCTGGTCCCCGTCGGCTGGTAGATGGGAAAGGCATTGTCCCTTCGTTCAGAGCCACTGACTAGTGTGTTGATCAGGAGCTGAGCTGGATTCTTGTGGTGTGGGAGCCTGGAGATCTTCCTGGAGGAGGGGGCCCAGGAGTGGGAGGGCCTGAGGGAGGAGAGGGTCCTCTCCAAGGGATGGAGCTGGAGGCACTCTGGGTGGGAGTGGAGGCCCCTTTCCTGGGGGCGGGGGCTGGGCACTGTCTGGCTCATCTCTGGGTCCTACGACATAGCCCAGAGCTCGGCCTTCAGTGTCCTTTCACCTACCTCATTCGTTCATTCCACGAATATTTGTTTAGCACCTACTATGTGCCAGGCATCAAAGATACAGCAGCGATCAAAACAGAGAACCCCCCACTCTCACGGCGCCTACCTTGTGGTGGGGGAGTCAGGGAGCCGGTGCTGAATGCTTCATCCTCTACACACACTCGGGGTGACCAGGGGTATGGAAATGGGGTGATCACACACCCCCGAGAATGAACAAACAAACGAGCGAATGGGCCTTGGATCAGTGTCACACAGGGTTCTCAGAGGCTGTTCTCTACGTCCCAGAGGGCTGAGCCCGGGGCTCGGGGGGCCAGGCTGACACCCGGCTTGTGGTCCCAGCTGTGGCAGAGATGCACACTGGCCTGGCCTAGGGAGCCCTGTGGACAGAGCTCGCCGACCCCTCCACCCCCCAGGCCAAAGGCCTAGGCTGCCCTCGCTGCCGCAGGAGCCCAGGGGCTGGTCGAAATCCACCCAGCTGCCCCCTCCGCCTGCTCTGCGTGCTGTGAATCCTCGGGGGGGCCGCAGGGGAGAGTGCTTCCTGAAGTAATCAAAACGAGGCGACAACAGGCAGTTTCCACTCTTTTTCCATTAGCTGAGCTGACCTCCCAGATGGGTTGTCACTCAGCACGTTTCTGGATTGCACTGTAGGTGATCTGGAGGGATGTGGTTAACACCTAGGACCCTTCTTCCTGCATCATTCACTTCCTTCTTGGGCAAACCAGACGGACACAGCACCACGTACGTGCCGCGCTCTCCGTCCTCACCTTCCCTCGCCGGCCTCTCCCGTCACCCCTGCGGGGGCCTCTGTGGCCCACCTGGGAACCACAGGCGGCACAGAAAGTGGGTGGGTGGGCCAGCCTTCTACACTGTACTGTCTCCACCTGCAGAACATCTTTCCCGGCTCAGAACTCAATTACGTGGCATTTCGTTCACTATTTCCTGTCCCTGGTCTTGTCCCTGGGGCCCGGTTGCAGGCACCATCTCCTTTCCCCGGGATGTATGGGGCAGGCATTTGCAAGGATGCTGGTTGCAGGTGGAGTCAGCTGTGGTCCCTTCCGTCAAAGAGCTTGCACGTGGCTGGAGAAAAGATGCATAAATGACTAATCTCTGTGCAGTGGCTCCCATCTCAGAAAGACAAGTTCATCACCGGGCCTCTGAGATCCACACCGCCCCCCTTTGCCTCATCTCCTGTGACAACCTGCTCCAGCCCACGGGCCTCTGCTGACTACACGCCTGCCTCAGGGCCTTTGCACTTGCCATTTCCTCCACCCAAATGCCCTTCCTGCAGCCCAGTGTCTGCCCGTCCTTCAGGCGCTGTACAGGTGTCACTCCTCAGGAAGGTCTCCCTATCTCCTTATTTAGAATCACAACCCAGGGCCCACCCCACCTGCTCTGGGCCTCTCCTCCGTTCGGTTTTTCTCCGTGCGTTTGCCAGTTACACATAACCATGTCCCGTTTGTTTGTTTACCGTCTGTCTCCCCCAGTGGACGAAAGTTCATTTGTCCATTTTGTCTGCTGTCGTACCCACAGCTTCTAGAATGATGTCTAGCACACAGTGGGCAATCAATCCGTGTGTGTGTATATACGAGTGTCTCTTTTTATACGCTATATCATAAGGATATCAAATAGCGTTTTATGGTGTCGATAAATATAAGACTATCATCTGATTGGCACTTCAGAGCTTCCCTAATCATGCATTAATAGCTCAGGTTCGTGTCCCCGACTGTGTGAGGGTCTCAGCCAGACAGTGATTTCACCAGCAGATCTCTGTGGCCGAGGGTGTCCGTGGGCTGGGTGCCGTGTTCATGATGAGATATTAACGCAGCAGGCGCTCGTGGCCCTCCTTCCCGTGTGCAGAACAGAGCTTAGACAGAGTAATGGAAAGCAAATCTAATTCACTTTTCCAAAATTAGTGTCCTGGAGGACCTTTTCAAGAAGGAGCTGGTGCGGTGGGTCAGAGAAGACGGCCAGAGCAGGGGAGGCGCCTCCCCAGGGACACACAGTATCCAAACCAATGAGACTTCCCCGCCTTCATTAAGTAAAGACGGCAACTTTTTTTTTTTTTTAACATCTGTATTGGAGTATAATTGCTTTACAATGGTGTGTTAGTTTCTGCTTTATAACAGAGTGAATCAGTTATACGTATACATATGTTCCCGTATCTTTTCCCTCTTGCAACTTTTTTTTTGGTACGCGGGCCTCTCACTGTCGTGGCCTCTCCCGTTGCGGAGCACAGGCTCGGGACACGCAGGCTCAGCGGCCATGGCTCACGGGCCCAGCCGCTCCGCGGTATGTGGGATGTTCCCGGACCGGGGCACGAACCCGCGTCCCCTGCATCGGCAGGCGGACTCTCAACCACTGCGCCACGAGGGAAGCCCCCCTCTTGCAACTTTTAAGTTGTGTTGGGAACTCAATTTTAAGGAGTTGTTAGTGGATCTCATCTTTGGTGACGATGATGTCTTTCATGCTTTTTCTCTTTTCCTTTCTCCCGTTGTTCCTCTTCTAAAAAGAAAGCCAGCTCCTCGCTTTCTGTTGCTTTAAGATTCCTCCTCGCCTCCTGCTGGTCCTTGAAATGCATTAGGTGTGAATTTGCGCCATCCCGGGATGCAATCAAATCCTCTTGGTCCCTTCTCCTTCGTTCTTCTTTGCATTTGTTTTTTTTTTTTTTAATCTGGGCTGCGGTGACCTAGTGCCACTGCCAAGTCGAACGAGACTTTTGGAAGAAGACTTCATTTTGGCATTTGGGGTGCCCTCCGTACCCCACAAACTCTTTGGGGAGCTGAGGGTTTGTGGTACTGAATTCTGAGTATCTTTTCATCATCCACCGCCCGCTCCTCGTTTCTGGGCCTTGAATGGGGCCAGCACAGTAGGCGCTTAATCATCATTTGCTGAGTCATGGACAAAGAAAAACACGATGTAAACCAGCCGAGCCCTGGGCACAGAGCTCAGCAGAGCTTACCACCCTGGCAGGTGACGGCGACGTTCACTGTGGGACCCGCTGTGAGAGCACCCTGGGGGAGGGAGGCCAGAGGCAGGAGGGGGAAGGGGTCACCGTGGCTGGGTACTCCCGGTTAGCCAGGCCCTGTGCACAGTGATTTCGGGGGCTTTCTCCTAAGAACTCTAGGGAGGAAATGCAATTGTCAGTCTCAATTTATATCTGGAAACCAATGCACAGTATGTTTACTAAGACTCCATATCGTTCATTCATTCACTCACCACACACTTATAGAGCGCCTACTGTATTCCAGGCATGGTCTCAGTGCTGGAGATGCAGCGAAGGGCAAAAGACCAAACCTTTCCTGTTTTTTTTTTTTTGGCCTCATATTCTCATCTGGGGATGGAGGACACAGATAAAAGACCAAAGGAATAAAGAAACAATCAACGGCTAGACAGGTGGACCTGTCGGACTCAAAACCCTCCTCCTTGTTAGGAATAGGGACGGTTTATGGTCGATACTCTGGGGAGAGAAGACGTCCTTCCTCCGTCCCTCTGTCTTCTCTCCCTCCCTTCCTTCCTTCGTTCATTGATTCACAAACACGTGTTTAGCATCTTTTCCAGGCTCTGCCGGTGGGAGGATTGATGGGGAAGAGGTGGGATGTGGGTGGATGGGCGGCCTGTCTTCCTCCCATCTGTGCAGTGTGCTCATCGAACAGATGGTTCTCGAGGCTACGTTGTCCACGGGCCCTGTTCCTGTCCTCAGGAGTGTGTGAGCGGTGTGGTGTTTGTGATGCGCTGTGAGTATTCAGTGGGGGCTGGCCCCCTCTCGGGTTTCTTTTCCAAAGAGCTGGACCTGGGCTGGGTAGAGGGCAGAGACGCTGGAGCAGAGCAGGGCCGGGATTCCCGGTGGGCCCACAGGAGGGAGGGCTCCCGGGGCTGGGCGTATGCATGGGGGGTCACTCTCCGTTCCAGGAGAAGGGGGAGGTCAGATGTGTTCTGTGCCGGTCTGGGCGTCATTCCTGCAGATAAGGGCTCTGCTCAGGGTGCTGTGCAGAGCTGCTCGGAGGCCAGGGGTGGCCTGGTCCCTGGAGGGTGCGGGCACAGTGCAGACAACCAGGTCTGATGTCAGGTCAGCGGGACGGTGGGCGGGAGAACTTGTAGGGGACCCCTAAGATGCGGGGGGGGGGGGCTTTCCAACGCCCAGCGCCTAGAGTTAGTTCCTTGACAATGGAGGGGTCTGTCTGACCCTCACCCCCTGGGGGGTCAGAGCTATTTTGATGCCTGGCGGTCACGCTGTCCACCTCCTGGGTTTCCCAAGACAATCCAGTTCTCGAGGGTCTGCTGTGTTTTGGGGAGGCTGAGGCTGTGGTAGCGCGCAGGGTCTGACCAAAGATTCCCAGGAAGGGGCAGAGCAGCTGGCTGACCAAGTCCGAGGACCTGTTGCTGTGCAGACCCCTTCTTTCCCGGCCCCCGACTGCTCTCAGAGCCAGACAGAGACCATGCTGTGCTGGAAGGATGCACACAGGCCCCGGGAGGGGATTCCGGAAGATTCCATGCACGACTCACCTCTCCTTCACTTCCAAGCAGCCTGGAAGTACCTTCCATAACTAATTCATCCAGAAAAGAAGAAAGGCAGCCCCTTGGATGTGCACACCTTCCTGTGCATGCTCTCAGACCACTCCCGTCGGGGAGCGTCGCCTCGCGTTGCCGGTGAGGCAGTGCAGGCTGGGGGGCCAGGTGCCTGCCGGAACACGCGGGCCACCCAGGAACGCGGCACTGGGCCTCGACCACTGCTCCCTCCAGGCTTTGCCCCACTTCTTCCCTCGGTGCTGAGCTGTTCATTGTTTCCGCATTTTCCTCACAGGAAGGGAACTTCTGCGGGTGGGTGCTGACAGCTGCTCTGTAAACACCGGGGGAGGAGAGCAGAGCTTCAGCCGGGCTGGATGGGCATGGAGCTGAGACCAGTGAGTGTGTGTGTGTGTGTGTGTGTGTGTGAGTGTGCGCGCGCGCGCGCGCGGGCTAGCGTACTGTGAGGGTGTGGGCTTCTGCCTTTTTGCTTTTTCACCAGCTGTCTGTGGCTCCCCTCTAGTCCCTCTGTTCATGCCTCTGGTGCAGGTAGGACGTGTGGACCCTGCTCCAAGTCGGGGTGTCAGGGGAGCCGCCCCTCTGGCCCCTCTCACCCCCCCACCCCATTCAGGGGCGCTTCCTCATCTCTGGCCCAGGCGGCTCCCCTGCTCCAGGATGGTGGATGCTTGGCTGGCCTCACGTGGGAACCTGCCCCCCACCTCCCCTCTCCCTTCCTCTGTGCCGGCCTCACCTGGTGACCTTGGGCTCTACCTGAGCAGCCTCCCCTGCTGCTCAGCCGCCTCCTGGTCACTGAGGACCTTTGTGGGCACCAGGGGGCAGCTGGGTGTTCTTCCGACCGACCCGCATACTTGGGGTTAATGGGGTTGAGCCCCGCCCACCTCACCCCGCCATGGAGGCCAAAGGGGGGCGCTGGGTTCTGCATTTGGGGCGAGCGCCTGCTCGTCTGTAGAACAATATTGGACTGGCTTGGTACCCGGAGCACTGCAGAGTTGGGGACTTTCTGTGGAGGGTGATGGAGTTGGGGTTTAGGCTGCAGACCCACCAGCAACCTCAGGGCTGGATGCATCTCTGTCCCTAAAGGAGTCAGTTGGCTGTCCCGCCTGCCCCCAGCTCCTGCCGGCCCCCAGCACGTCTGGTCCTCGTGTACCACCCCTCCCCCTGCCCCTGCCCCACCCTCCTGTCTCTGCCCTTCCTCCTGTCTCTCCAGGATAAACCCACAGACCCTGGCCTGGTCCGTGCGAGCGGCTCTGTCCACACGCCCATGACCTTTCACCTTCTATGTCAAGGCCTCCTGCCCCCAAAGCTCCTCCTGAACCCCGGCGCCCACTGTTCACAGGACCCTGTGTTTTCTCCTCCTTCGCGAGGCTCACCTGGTGACCTCCTCTGTTAATGGAGCATTCCTGGAGCCCCCGGCGAATCATCCCTCCCTCTGCCACCTTCCACCCATCCCGGCCCTGCACGTTGGGTGGTGGGCTTCCAGGTCTAGCATCCCACCAGCCTGGAGGCCCTTGATGGTGTGGTCACTAGCACCTGGTAGGGTCTAAGGCACTATGTGCACTTTGGTGCACGGCTATGAACTCCCTTGAAGTTCTGGGTGCTTTATCTCCTGTGTACAAATGTGCAAGCAGCCCAGAGAGGTCAAGTGACTCACTTAGGTGGCCCAGCAAATAGGAGGCACGTAGGTGATGGAGTTTAGGCCTGACTTCTGGGTTTGTTTCCTAGCAACGGGGGACTCGGGGATTCAGAGCGCTTTTTATGCACCTGAAAACTACACAAGGACTTTGACCCTCCTGACAGCCAAAGATCAGGCCTCTTCCTTGTATGATGCCCCAGTCAGGGGCCAGTTTGAACTTCTCATTGACACCAGGAGAGCAGAGAGGGTGGGGCTTTTTTTCTGAAGCATTTGAAAGGGGAGCGTGAACTGAACCTTCCACATAGGCGCGTTGCTTCTGCTTTGCTGCTAAATGTGTTTGAGACATTTTTCTTTGAGTTCTTCTGAAGTGGAGCTGCAAAGCTGTGTGAATTGAATTCTGTTCAATCAGGGGTTACAAATGCATCTTCTGTCCTCTCGGCTCTGGGCTGGGTTCCAGGGGGAGGCAGGGACTCAGCCCCACCTTGCGTAGCTCCGTCTTGGGCAGAGGGACGGAGCTGTGTAACGCGGTCCAGATCAGATCATCCAGGGAGCACCGCTGGCACATATGCTCGGTGAGCACCAGGCAGGCGGTTTTGTGTGTCTGCTTGTTCCCTCTCTGCAGCAGCTCTGCAAGCCTGGGGTGTCACCCCAAGGGGCAGAGGGGGGAACGGGGCTTCAGGGAGGCGGCTGAATTGACCAAGATCACGGCATTGTGAAATGGTGGGAATTCTTACACGTGGATTTTCCACTCTATGGCGCGGGGAAGGCTTCCTAGAGAAGGCTTAAGGATGGGCGGATTTGGGGAACTTGGAGTGGGGAGAGAGGCATTGGCGGAACAGGGAGCAGCGTGGATGACAGCAGGACGTGGGAGGGCCAGAGGGATGTTGGCGTGCAGAAGTAACGGTTATCCAGCCCCACCCCTGGCCTGGTCTCTGCCAAGCCCTGCACCTGTAGCATCACATTTAATCTCAGCAACTCATGGAAACTGATTCACAGAGAGGTTAAGTCAGTTGTCCGAGGTCACACAGCTACTAAGTGGTAGACTGAGATTTGAACCCTGGCCTCTTGATTCATTTACAAGAGGTGCTAAGTTGGGAGAAGAAGGAAGGGCCCGAGGCGTCATTCCAGGGCTGCGTCTCACGGTGCCCAGCCTGGGCCACCATCCCTGGGACTTGTGCTGTCACCTCCTGCTGCGGTTCTGGGCAGGGTGTCTGTGGAGCCAGGATGTGCCGAGGGGGGTCCCCACCCTTTATCTCAGGGAGCCTCTCTGTGCCCCTTGTTGCCGCCCGGGGCCCGGCCGCGGGGGGTGTCTTCCCATTTCCACACAGCACCTGTCAATCCTTCACAGGAAGAACTTGCTGGAACTGAGCTTATGGGCCCTGTCTATGTAGAGGTGCTGCCGAATTCCCCCCAAAACCCTGGGCCCGCTTGGGGACACCGAAACCTTCACGTCTACAGGGGCCACGGAAAGGTCAGCCAGAGACCACAGCTGGGATCCCACGTGGCCTCACAGAGTTGGTCTGGCCACGGCCACGAGGTGCAGCTCCCCGAGGACAGTGGTGGATGTGAACAGCTTCCTCCTTGGCAAGGAGCCTCCCCTCCAGATGTCCCAGAAAGTTCCAGATATGTGGGGACCCCAGTGGAGCTGGAGAGTCACCAGCTCCCCCCGTGAGCCCACCTGAACTCTGGAAAGGAGGCTTTGGAGCTCTGAGCTCTGGGAGGGGACAGACGGAAGACCTCTGTGGGGAGGCTGGCGGGTGTGACCGAAATGAGCTCCCCAGCCGTGGAGAAGCCTCTGTCTTCCATGTGAACGGTCCAGCGGGGACCAGGGCAGGCAACAGTGTTTGCTCACAGTAGCAAACAGTGTTCCCCGCAAGTTCACATCCACCCGGAACCTGTGAGTGTGACCTATTTAGCAATAGGGCCTTTGCAGATGTGATCTAGTTAAGAGGGGGGACATGCTGCAGTAGGGGGAGCCCTAATCCGATGACTTTATAAGAAGAGGGAGATTTGGACGTAGACGCAGAGGGGAAGCTGTGTGAAGATGGGGGCAGAGGTTGGGGTGATGTGGCCACGAGCCCAGGGACGCCTGGAGTCCCCGGAAGCCGGAAGAGGCAGGAAAGATCCTCCCCGAGAGCCTGCACTGGCAGCCTGGCCCTGCCAGCACCTTGATTTGGGGCTTCTGGCCTCCAGACTGTGGGAGAACACATTCGGTTGTTTTAAGCCCCTAGTTTGCGGTGTTTTGGTACGAGAGCCTCGGGAAGCCGCGATGGTGCCTAAAGCCACACGTGCAGCAGCCACTTCTTGTCTGCGTGTCCCTGGGCAGGCGGCTTCCAGGTTCTGAGCCTCAGTTTCCTGAAGTTGGGCTCACGATACCAGCCCCGTGCAGACGCTGTAAGGATCAAACGAGCGACACAGACGGAGGAGGTGGTTGGTGCTCAGCCCACGCCGGTGTCCTGCCCTTGGACCCTTCTGAGTTGGTAGGGGATGAACAGATGTCCTACTGTGCGCCACTCTGCTGCCCACCTGGGGGCCCGATGGGGCAAAGTCACGACCCTGCTCGGCTCTGGCACGGTCCCGGCCGAAGCCCCAGACCTCTAGCTGGCCACTCTGCTGATCAGGGGCCCTCCTCCTCACCGTGACGCGGGTTCTGTGTAATTGGACATCACGAGACTCCAGCATCGGCGCCAGGTGTCCCCGTGGATCTCCAGGCCTCGGGGCTGAGCCGGAGCCTGCTGAGCAGTAAGTGTCCCGCACAGCTGGGCTCCGGGCCGGCCGGCCTCCCCAGGCCTCATGAATGGGGTGTGCAGCCAGGTGGAGTCCTGCTGGGGCCCGAGGGGCCTCAGTGTGGTTGTTTAGGGTGCTGTGGCCGCCAGGCCACCCTGTAATTGTGGATCCCTACTGCGTGCAGCACCCACACTGGAGGAGGACAGGATGGTTAATGTCTCTCAAGCAGATGAGGTGCCCTGATGATGGATTCCATGTCCGACACACTGATCGCACTCCAGTGTGTGGCAAAGCAATGGTGTAAACACAGTTGGTTCAGATCAATACACCACGTGGCACCAACTGGGTGGAATGCTCATATAGCACCCATTCAGTCATTCAGAAATCGCGGAGCACCTACTGTGTGCTGGGCCCTGGGAATACAAAGGCAGCAAAGGAGGGCACAGCCCTCCTTTTTCAGGGAGGAGAACAGCACAGGAGAGAGAAGTACTTGGGGATGAAGGGCAGAGGAGCTGACCCTGGGGCGGGCAGGGAGTGGAGGTTGGGAGAGGATGCCTGGCAGGGGGATGGCGGGGGTAAGATGGAGAGGAAGGAGGGGGCGAGCCTTGGGGACAGAAAGACCCCTTTGGCCCAAGCTGGAGGTCACTAAGGGCAGTCTCTGAGAGGTGATTAGGTCACGAGGATGGAGCCCTCATGAATGGGATTAGTACACTTACCAAAGAGACCCCAGAGAGCTCTTTTCTGGACACATGCATGGCTTTGTCTGTTTGTTTGCAGCAGCCTCACTGATTCTGCAATGCAATGGCTGGGAGAAGGACCTCGGTATTTGTCCTTGTGTTTTTTTTTTTTTTTTGGCTGTACTGCACGGCTTGTGGGATCTTAGTTCCCCGACCAGGGATTTCCTGACCTCGGTCCTTGTCTTCTTTGAAGAAAGAATTCAGCAAAGAAACCACAATTGTGAAATAGAGACAGTGTTTATTAGAAGCAAAGCCTGTGTGGAAAAGCACATGGGCAAACTCGGAGTGAGCTGTGTGCAATAGGGGTGGCTTAGGTTGCTCATATGGGGGCAGTTTTCTGGGTTGTCTCTGGCCAGTCATCTCGCTTATGCCCACGTTTGGTCTGACTCAGGGTCCTTCCTGGTGGGTGCACGCACACCTCTCAGCCAAGATGGATTCCAGCGTGAATATGTCTGGGAGGTTGGCAGGACGTATAATGGGCTGGCGTCTCCTCCCTCCTTTGGTCCTTCCCCTAGACTGAGGACCTCTTCCGCACATGCGTCGGGCGGGGAAATCCCCTTGACCACAAGAGTGGGGAAGTTGCGGTGGCTTTGTCTTTCACCTAATCGGGGCCCAATGCTCCTGCTGGTACCTGATGCAGCAGGAGACCAGTGGCAGCTGCTCAGCCTGGGACCCATCTATCTCCTGCCTCATCACCACTGGCCTTGCTGCTCCAGCCTCCCCGACATTCACGCTGTCCCGGGTGATGTTTCCAAAGATGGCTCTGGCGATGTCACTCCTTTGCTCCAAGGCCTTCAGTGGCTCCCCAGTGCTTATGGGATCCAGTCTGGGCCCTGCCCGGCTTTCAGGACATCTCCCCGCTCAGTCCCTCCTAGGCACCAAGTTCCCCTGGTCGTTCCCCACAAGCCTGCCTTTGACGCACCGTCCCCTTAGCCTGGAAGACCCTGCTTTTCCTCCTTGGTTCAGCAAACTCCAGCATCGCCTCCTCTGTGGGGCATCCTGGGCCCTCCGACAAAGCTGGGTCCTCTCCCTGGTCCGCAGCAATGAGTCCACACACCCGTCACCTGGGCCAGCCAAAGGTCTCTGACTCCTCAGAGCCCTGGACCTCTTCCACAGACTCAACATTTGTGTCCTCCCGGTTCGTGTGTTGAAATCCCAGTCCCCAGTGTGATGACGTTGGGAGGTGGAGCCTTTGGGAGGTGGTTAGGTCATGAGGTTGGAGCCCTCGTGAATGGGATTCGTGCCCTTACAAAAGAGACCCCAGAGAGCTTCCTTGCCCCTTCCACCATGGGAGGACACAGTGAGATGGAAGCAGGTCCTCACCAGAGGCTGGGTCTGCGGGTACCCTGATCGTGGACTTCCAGCCTCTGGAGCTGTGAGAAATGGATGATTGTTGTTTAAGCCACACAGTGGTGGAATTTTTGTTGTAGCAGCTCAAACAGACTAAGACATCTTCTTGGAAGCAGGAATGGCAGCATGTTTACCTCCTCCAGACCCCAGAGCCCACCCCGGCGGGCGCTCAGGGGTGACAGTGAGAGGGGAGGCCAGGTAGGCTGGCCTCGTCCACGGCTCTGCACTGATGCAGGACGGGGCAGCAGAACGGGATGCGTGGCTCATTCACACAGCTCCTTCCTCCGGCATTCCTGAGGCCATTATGGATTTTCTTAATGCGTCCTGCCGAATCGTTAGGAAGTGTTGAGTGGGGCGGGAGCAGGGCCCCGGAGGTCCTGTAAAGTGACGTTGCTGTGCCGCACAGGGGTGGGCGTGAAGGCCAGTGTGTAGCTGTGCTCGGGCCTCACCGCTCACCCTGTTCCTCTCCTGCCCCCGTCGTAGATGGTCGGGGGCTTCCAGCCAGCCAGCCCGGGCTCCGGCCCAGCCTCTGCCAGCCCCTGGCCGTGTGGCCCAGGGCAGTAAGTCCTCACCACCTGTCAGCGCACTCCCTGGGTCAGGCCACACTGGTGCTGCTGGAGGAGAGGGGCGTGAGTGGACCTTGACCTACAGGGCTCAGGGCCGGGGGAGGGAGCCAGGTGAGGAGGCTGGTGACTCCAAGGTGCATGTCACCTCTCTCCTACCCTGTCACCTTGCTCATGTCCTCCTTCCTTCCAGGACGATCCTTCCCCTAGATCTCTCGGTAACTTTTATAGGTGCAGCCCGAATGCCGCCTCTTCCAGGAAGCCTTCCTTTCTCCTCGTGCTGAGGATTCTCTCTCACCTCTGAAGGCTTGGCTTTTTGTCTCCCGTGCGTCCCTCAGCTTCCTCTGCCCTCTACTCCCATGAGTCCTCTCTGTGGCTTCTGAGTGGTGTCCCTGAATAACTCCCGGCCATTCTGAACGTGGTACGGGAAGTCCCAGCCCCAGTCCCCTGTGCAGGACACACAGCTGGGTAAGAGGGGTGTCCACCTCGTGTGGAAGGGAGGTGAGACCCCAGAGGCCGGTGACCCCTCAGGCTCTGGAGCTTTCGAATGAGGGAACTGGGGTCTCTTCAGGCTTCCATTTTCATCACTGGAACTGGCTCCTTCCGAAGCAGACAGACTTCCACCTCGAGTCTGACTCCTTCATGCGGCCACAGTGCAGTGACAGGGGTGACAGTGGCCGAGCCAGCCCGCCCTTCACAGGAGACCCCCGGGTCAGGAGGTTTCACAGAGTCCTTGTCACTCTCCCCGAGCAGCCACGGCATCAGAGACCCTTAAGGGCACCAGAGCAGAGCTTCAGGGGTCTCCAGTGCCCTGAGAAAAGAGTGTTTACAGATCAACAGATTGCTCATTCAATAAATATTAGCACACCTATGATGTGCCTGGTGCCGTGCTGTGGGCCGCGGGCTCGGCAATGTCAGAGCTGCCCGTGGCAGTAGTAACACCCGGAGTGATGGATGCACGTGGGATGGGGGGGCCCGGAGGAGGGCCCCAGCCTGGGGGCCTCTGAACTAAGACTAGATGGATGAATAAGGCATTGGCGGGGAACGGGCTAGGGCAGGGGATGGCTCCTGCGGGTGGTGGGGGGACCAGCATGCACGGAGGCTGGCATGTCTCCTTCAGGCCTGGGTGGCGACCGCTGTTGGGGTGGGCACAGCTGCACGCAGCACGGTGTCTGTGTGTCCACGAGGCCTGGCATCACCCAGCACTTTTGCCCCCAGCCTGATGGCAGCCCTGACTTCCAGCGCCCTCTGCACCAGCTCTTCCTCTTCCGCATAAGTAGGGGGTGCCTCTTGGGGGTCTGTCTGTTTCCCCAACACACTGTGGGGATCATGGCTTCTTCCATCCTGTTTTTCCAGGGCTGAAGGTTAGGACTTCGGGGACCTAAGTCTCCCCCTTGTCTTAAACTGTCTGGGAGGCAGTGAAATGTGGGTTTTACCCGTGTCCCTTCCAGGTCCCCAGGTGCATGTTCTGAAGGCGAGAAGGGGTTCCCAGTCATGGGACCGTCCTAACCCCTGGCACCTCAGAATGTGACTTTATTTGAAGTGAGGGCCTTTATGGGGCGATTGAGGTAAAATTTGTCACTAGGGTGGGTCCCGATCCAGTATGACCAGTCCAGGAGATCAGGACACACACACAGGGAATTCCATGTGAGGACCTGGGGAGAGGGTGGTCATCTCCAGGCCAGGGCGAGAGGCCCGAGGGAATCGTTCCTACCCACACCTTGACCTTGGGCTTTCAGACTCCAGAATCAAGAGAATCAACTCCTGTTGTGGGAGCCACCTGGTCTGGGGTACTTTGTTGCAGCAGCTCTGGCAAACTGATACCCCTGGGCCCCAAGCCACGCTCTCCAATGACAGTTGGGCCGGAGCACAGTTTACCTGGGCCTGAAATGCACCTGCTGGTAGCCGCTGACGGTTAATGCTCCCTCACTGTGCTCCCCTCTCACCTACGACCTTCTCCAGGATTCTCTCCATCTTCTGCTGGAGAAACTGAGGCACAGAGACGCTGAGCCACTTGCCCCAGGCAACCTAGCCGGTGGGCAGGGGAACCAGGATTGGAGCCTGCTACCCGGTCCACACTCCTGAGTCCAAGATGGCCTGGCCCTCAGGGCGGGCGTGATGTGACACCCCCATACCACTGGGTGGCCAGGACCCTCGTTTGAGAGCCCGGGGCCTCCCCACTTCCTGTACACTGTGATGGGAATGTGGGTGAGCAGAAGGCCCCCAACACTTCGTTCCTGACTCGGTGTCTCGGGGGGGCGCTCCATGGAGCTGCCCCCATGGGTGCACGACAGCCCTTTCACCTTCAGGACGGGGCTTCTGGAGTCTGTAAATGACACAGGTGGGATTCACACAGTGGTTCAGACAAGCTCCGGGTGCAGGGGGAGGCCCAGGTAGCTGGTGGAGGAGGGGTTCTCCGGCACATCTGGTACATGTCTCGTATCCACCCACCCGCCCAGCGCGAGCGGTCTTGCGGGAGCCTCAGCCCTCTGGACTTGGGGAGGGGAGGGGAGGGGGCACAGGTCATTATTTCTAAATTCACCAGCAGGCAAGGCTGCATGTGGCTTGCCTGTCTGGGGTAATTGATGCAGGTGGTGGTGTTGATCAGGGTGAAAGGTCATGGCCATCTAGCATGACTGTGTTGACCGCACTGTGAATTCCCTCCTGCTTCAGCCCTTATGGGAAGTTAACCCTTCTGTCCCTGCCCAGGTCTTTGATGTTGTAGAGCCTTGGGCTTCAGTTATTTGGAATTTCCTGTCTGTACAAAGTTCAGGAGGCTAGGTTGGCATAAACCTCCAATGACTCCAAATACAGAAGCTGGGAGACCAGCCATGTCTTCAGCAAGTAGGTATGGAGCACGTACTGTGTGCCAGAGCACCTACTGTGTACAACCAGGCACACAACTACTGATTTGCTTTTTGTCTGTAGTTTTGCCTTTTCCAGATGTCGTGTAAGTGGAATCTATGGCATGTAGCCTTTGAGTCTGGCTTCTCTCACTTAATACAATGCCTCTGAGATGCATCCATGCTGTAGTATGTATCTGTTGTCTTTTTCTTTTCACTTCTGAACAGTGTTCCATTGTACTGAGAGACCACAGTTTGTGCTTTTCCATTCACCATTTGGATTGCTTCTATTTAAAAAAAACAAAAACAAAAACTTGTCTTGTAATTTTTGATTGAGTGCTAGTCATTGTTTGTAGACTGGAGGTAGATAGTATTATACCTGGAAATGGGTCTGCCTCCTCCTTTATCAGGCTGCTAGTGTGGAGTGTTCAGTCCTTCTAGTCAGGAATTGAGTTGGGTTTGAGTTTTGTTGCTTAAGGACCAGACTGGACCCTCTGACTTGTCCTAACCAGCTAGTGTGGCATTTTCCAGCTTTTAAAAAGCGTGAACTTTAACATAAAAATTTGGAATTCTGGTTTCTCTTGAAAAATCAAGAGACTGGTAAGTCCAGTGTTTCGTAGCACTGGTCCTTCATTACCACATGTCAGCTTGTGCGGTGTAGTGGCCACCCCACACTGGGCAGGGCCTGTGCTCTCTGCTTTGCTGCAGGCCCCCCTACTCCCTAATGTGCCCTCCCACCCTGCTTCTCCTCTAGGCTATCTTCCTGGTCCTCACAGATGGTTGGGTTTGTGGTGTCAGATACTGAATGATATTCCGTGTACTCTTCTAAAAAAGAAAGGGAAATACATGCATCACTTAAAAATAGATTTCCACCACATTGGATAGATTTAAAGCAATAATTAGAGAGGTTTATGCCGGAGGCGTTGGAAAACTCAGCTTCAGGGATCCCTTCTTTCCATACAGTGGAGGCTCAAGGGAAGCCTCACTTTCTTGATTCTCTCTGGGTTGGCTCGGTGCAGAGCACGGGTGATCGCACACCCTCTGCCATCCAAGCTGAGGGTTTAGGGATGGACCCCGATCCCCACAGAAGAGAAGGCTTTTTACTGATGTCTGGAAACAAAGAACACGGAAAAGCCCGGGCTTTCCACCTCCACCTGCCGGGAAGACCCACATTTGACAGTTTATTTAGAGGACGCAGCTTTTTGAGTCTGCTGCCAGATGGCTGGAGACACGGCTGACGTATGCCGGACGGCTACTCGTGGGGGATTTAGAAACGCAAGCACATCCACGTGTTTGGATGAGCCTCTGTTTCCGGAAGGAAGGGCAGAGTGTGTGACTCTTTGATGACGCTGGCCAGAGGTACTCTGAACACCATGGAGATGGGGCCCCCATGTCACTGTCACTTGCCAGCGGAAGGTTGGAAAGGGTCAGGGGCGGATTGGGTGGAGCGATGTGAACACCGGTCTGCTTGTGCCGTCCGGTCACCCCCGTGCGCTCCGTTCGCACATTCTCTTAAAGAAAGCGCCCCGTTCTTACTGTTCTTACATAATGGTGAACAGAGCAAAGTCCCTGCTCTCACGGAGCTCATGTTCTAACAGGGAAAAGAAAACAAGGAGGCAGACAAGTCAGTGAACAGGTAATTTCACATGGACTTAAGTGCTGTAGAAACTGAGGAGCAGATCCGTTGATCCGAGCTGAAGGGTGACCAGCAGGGCGGGGTAAGGAGGGGGTCTGTGGTTCCGCCAGACCCGGATGAAGCATAGCCAGCACCGCGGATGTGGGGCGAGACTGTCCAGGTGGGGGCACTGCTTGGGCAAAGGCCCTGTGGCGGGAACATGCAGTGTATATTCAGTGCCAGGGTGCGTGTCTGGGGTGAGTCAGGGTGTGAGGGGGGTTTTCATCATGTGGAAGGTGCTCGATTTTATTCCAAGTGCAAGAGGAGGCAGTGGGGCAGTAGCATGACTTACGTGCTTTTCACTCGGGCGACTCTGTTGACCTCTGCTCTCGGGTGAAAACGACAAAGCGGTCGGGGCCACTCGGCTCATTCCTGGTGAGATTTCACCAAGAAACAGGTCATTGCCGTGCGTCCCTGCCATCAGACGGGCTGGGCCAGTGGTGGGCTGGTCAGACCAGAGGCTGCTTGGCCGGAGGGGATGAGATCTGATGGCCAGACAAGTGACCCGCCGCTCGTCCTCAGGAGCAGAGAGGGCAATGAAGACGAGGAAGCGGGTGTGGTGGACAGAGCGGGTGGCCAGAGGGCAGTGTCCAAACGGGCAGCAGGGACGGGGGCGCATGGAGCCGAGAGGGCAGTAGGCAATGCGGAGGGACTCTGGGGGGCACAGCGAGGGGGCCCTCGGAGACGAGCCCTCGAGGCCAGGCCTTTTCATAACTGGACATGCCTGGGAGTAATTCAGACCGCGTCCTTTATTCGCTTGAAGTGTGGCTCTCTGCCACTTGCAGAATGAAGCTATGGTTCCAGGGAGCAGCCCGCCTCCCCGCTGCCCTGTTCGCTGCCCCATGGCACCCTCCTCTGTCCTGGGCCCTAGCACAGGCTCTTCCTCTGGACAAAATGTGTTCCCTCCCTCCCTCTCTCCGCCTGGCTGCACGTGGCTCGGCGTGTTCCTGACTCCTGTCTCCTGTCGGCCCTGCCCCCGCCCCGTCAGCCTCATGGCCTCGGTGTCTGTGACGTGCCCAGCTCCCCACTGCATCGTGGCTTCCTCCAGGGTAGCCCGTGTCTGGATCATCTCGGCTTTGCCAGGGTCTTGGGAGTTGTGCCCTCGAGGACCGCTGGACGGACGTCATCAAATGACTAACAGGGAAAGGAAGTTGGAAATGCAGGGAGGGGGCAGGGATGTCCTGGGAGAGGCTGTGACACCCCACTCCCGCTTGTCCAGCCCCTCAAAAGTCGCAGCCCCTGGGCGCTCCCCAGTCTGCACGGACTCCGTTAAGCTTTGCAAAGAGAATTTTTTCTTGGAGAACTTGTGCTTTGGATTCAGATAGAGGAGGACCTGTTTTGACTTGCAAATCAGGTGCTGAAAGGAAGTCTGGAGCTCCAGTACCCTCCGCAGAGCGCCAAGGCTTGGGGGGCACCGAGAAGCCCCTGCCCGCCTTAAGCCTGCCTGCTACCCCCCACTCCACCCTGCGGCCAAGGGCTCTGTTGCCCTTGAAACCTGCCACGTCCTTAGACCCCCTCGACCTTCTTCTTCCACGACGTCCTGATAGTTCTAGTCCCCATAGCTGTGCATTTGCTGGATGTTGCAACATGTAGGAAAAGTCTTTGTAAATTTTGTATCATTACACAGTTTGCAATGATATTGAATATTATTTACGTATTCATAACTGCCTAGTTCCACAAGTGGCTTTAGGGGGCTTACTTAAAATATGCATTTATACTTGAAAATAGCAAGTAGTTGAGGGAATTAGTACGGAGGGCACGTAATGGTAGGAAAAGAACAAAAACCAAATGTAAGATGAGCATCCTAGAAACCAAAGCAAAAAGGGTAACGGGATTGGTTACAACATCCTGGGGCCCATAGATAAAGCAAGCTGACTGTCCAGGAGAAGCATAGCTTTTTCGGACACTGGGCTTGAGTGAAATGCAGCCTGTGGGCCTCCTGATGGGGCACAGTGTGAAGTTGCTCACGATGCACCGTTAGCCCAAGGGATTAATTAAGAGGTAGCTCTTGACTTTGAAGAGGCAGGTTCAGACTCCCGCATGCGTGGCTCTGGAGCTGAAGGAAGGCGAGGAGGGCAGAATATCAGGGTGGCTGGGAGGATCTGGGGAGGCTCCTTTGAGGAGGCAGTGTGCCCCAGCCCACGAAGGAGGGACAGGGTCATTAATAACTCCGTCTCAGGTTGATTCCTGGATTCCGGCCTAGGAATCCCAACAGTCACAAGGGAGCCCACCGCCAGGGGCCAGGGGAGTCAGCCCTCTCCCCACTGGTGCCCGGTCCTGGTCTGCTACTTGCAGGTGAATTCCCCCCCAGAGCCTCCCTATCTGGGAAGTGGGAGCAGAACCCCCTTCTCCTCCCAGGATGGGACAATTGTCTTCAAAGGTCAAGGAGACTGAAAGCATCATTCGGCTTAAGTGCTTGTTGTTTGATGGACTGTGCTCTTGACATAGGTGTGCACCACATGTCCTGTGGGAGGGGACAGGACTGACTTTCACCAGGGGCCCACTGTGTGCCACTTGTTGTCGGAGGCTCACACTGACCTTGGGTGGGGTGCCTCCCTCGGGGATCTCCTGTGTGATGGGTGGGGTGCTCCAGACTCAGAGAGGTGGGTGCCCAGACCCCACAGCCAGCAGGTGGCAGGGCTGGGATTCAAACCCAGGCAGTCTGGCTCTAAAGCTCTCTCCCTTTCCACTAAGCCAGGCTGCCTCGGCAGAGTCCTCGGTGAGACAGCTTTGGATTTTGCTCTGGTCCCTATCCCGTCCCCCGCCCACCTGGGAGTGTCACTGCACTGATGGCCTGTCATATGGCAGGGGTGAGGCAGGGCTGCAGAGCGGGGAGGGATTCAGAGGTGCTGGATCCTCATGGGGCCAATGAGCAGGGCTCCTAAATGCTCTCCCAGCGTCAGAGAGGATATCAGCTCGGAGCTGCAGCTGAGCCCTTGAAGGGGGATCTCCCTTCTTTCCCTCTTCTCTTCTCTTTCCCCTTCTCTCTCTCCCCCTTCCCACCTCCCCGCAACTGCCTCATTCTCTCAGCAAAGCATAGCAGTGAAGTAGGATGGGACAGGACAGGACAGGACGGGACGGGGACAGGACGGGACAGGACAGGACAGGACGGGACGGGACAGGGCAGGACGGGACAGGACAGGACGGGACAGGACAGGACAGGACGGGACGGGACGGGACGGGACAGGACAGGACAGGACAGGACGGGACAGGACGGACAGGACAGGCGTGTTCCCCTGCCCTCGGGGCCACTCCAGCCTGGGTGCCGTGGCACCAGGGGTGTGACTGACTGGTTGCCAGGAGCTCCCCTCCTTCCCCTCCCTAAACAAACCCATCTTGAGTTCCATTTGCTTTTAAAGGCAGCTTCAGAGTGAGGGTATGGGGGTGGGAACCAGGGTTTAGAAAGTCACAGACTTGCCACGTGTGAGTGACAGGTGCAAGAGCTGTTGTCTTCCTCCGAAACAGACGGGATGGAGGTTTGCCCTTCCCTGGGCCTGGGCCTTTGTCCCCGTTTGGTGGCAGCACGGTGCGTGGCTGAGCTCTGGGTGCTGGTGTCCTGCTCCTGGGTTTGAATCTGGTTCTGCTGAGCTGCATGTCCAGGGAGGAGTGGGTTAATCTCTCTGAAGGTGGCAAAGAGGATGGGGTGGGTTCCTACCCCTGTCAGAGGAAGTGGGTTGGTGTAGGTGAAGCCAGGACTGGCCGGCTCACAGGTGTGGTCCCCGGGGGTGGGGATGGGCTTGCTGGTACCATCTCCTGGACCCTCTCAGCTCTTGGGTGGGATGGGTATGAGCTCCACTTATAGACGAGGAGGCACAGGGGGCCCGGGGCCTGGTGGAGGGGCTTTTCCACCAGGACAAAAACCAGCAGATGCTGGGAGGATGGGGTGGAGCGCGGGGGTAAGATGGGAGTAGCAGGTGAGGCAGGTGTGGCTCCAACACCTACCTACCCCCGCAAGCCTCAGCGTGTCCGTCTGTAAAATGGGGCTTGTCGCCATTATAAGGTTTAAATTAGATGATGTGGGCGAAGACACCTTTTGTGGTCCCTAGCCCCCGGGAATGAATGAATGAATGAATGAATGAAAGTGGGCGGGAAGGAACAGGCAAAGTAACTGGTTCTCTGTATCTCGGAAGGGAGAAGTTTAGGGAATCCTGCTGGCCTCACAGATCTACACAGGGGCCTCTGCTGAGTGCCCTGAGAGCCGGGGTGGGGCTGAGAGGAGCCGCTCCATTGAACCGTGATTTTACAATTTTAACTCTATGGATATGGACTAAGCTTTCCTGGAGAGGGAGTGAGCTCACCATCCCTGGGATTATGCAAACAGCTCTGGAAGCACCCTTGGCAAGCCGTCTCAGGCACAGTCCTTCTCAGATCGGGAGACTGAGTGGCCACCGGTTTCCCCCCAGCCTGAGCTCTGGGGCTTTCCCCTCGTCAGGCACACAGATGCGGATCACCCTGCAATGACACCCGTCACCGTTCAGCCAATGTGTGCTGAGCACCTACTGTGTGCCAGGCGCTGCCCTCGGGGGTCCACCCCTGGGGGTGGCAGGGGAGGGTGGGAGCCCTGACACCCCCAAGGAGAGGCATGGGAGTGAGCAGGGAGGGCTTCTCAGAGGAAGCATCGTTTGACAGCCAGTCGGCCTTCATGGGATGTCGAAGCAAGGGAGGGTGTTCTGGATAGAAGGCCTGGCGCTTGCAGAGGCTCAGAGGCAGGTGATGAGAGTCTGTGTCCTGTGGTTCCTGGAGCAGTGTTGGACCGAATCACAGGCTGAGTAGTGGGAGCCGGGAGGCTGCAGGCAGGTTAGGGCCAGGTCACTGGGGGCCTAAAACAAAGAGACCTTGTCCTGCAGGTAGGCGTGTCCATCAGGGGACCTTGAGCTGAGGGGTGTCAGGATCTGTTTCACCGAGTGACTCCCGAGCAGACCCTGGGATTTATTTTAGTTTCCTCTCCCGCCAAATGGGGACAGCAGGGCCCCCACTGTCGGGAGGCAGCAGTGGAGCCCAGGGCGTGTGGCCCCGAGCTGATGGCCGTTGACTTTTCTCCCTTCCTCTGCCTGAGCTTGTGACATCACTGCTGCTGAAACCGACGCGTACACTGGCCTTTGCGCAGGTCTTTTTCCTGGGCAACTTGGTCACTTGAGCTGAATCTCTTGTCTCGGTCAAAGTGGAGCTGCTGTCAGTCACTTGAGGGGTACTGGGGCTCAGAGGGACCTGCTGTCCTGAGCTGGGTGCCAGCATGGACCTCCCAGCCCAGCCCCAGGGCCCCCAGCTCCGAGATGCGATGTGTGAGCTTGAAAGGTGTGTTCACTCTGCCTCTACTGGGGGGCTGAGTATTGGGGTGCCGACTCCACGCTGGGCCGTGGGGCTCCCGAAAAGGCTCTGCTTGGCATCCAAGGCCACAGAGCTGGGTGTCCACAGTCGCCCCTGTGCCTTCTCCCCGGGGCGTGAGACACAGGGGCTTTTGTGTCCTGTGCTGGACACAAGGCCGGGCCCCCGGGATGGGGGATGTCACGGTGGAGGGTTCTTCCCAAACAGACGTCATGGTTCTCAGCATCCGGCGTCCGCTTTCTGGACGGCGAAGGTCGGCTCCATAGCGTGTGAGCTTGTGTCCTCTGGAGCCATGAGCGTGTGTCCTCGGGAACCGTGGAGCCATCATCCAGGCCCCTCGACTTGGGTTTTACAAATAAAGAAACCGAGGCACATGGCGGCAAAAGAACTAGACGTCCCGCGTGTGGGGCTCGGGAGGCCCTGAGTCTGTGCTGCCTCTTCTGATCCCGGCAAACCCTGGACAGAGGAATTCTCCCCGTTCCACAGGGGCGGAAACTGAGGCCTGGGGCCCACTACACTGCCTGCCCGAGGCCTGACCCCAGCCTCATTCACTTTTCCCCACCAGGCCCCTCTAGACCCTCAAGGCACCCAGGCAGGCTGGTGACGACAGTGATGACAGGCTGATGTCCTTGTCACCCTCCTGGCCTGGGACAGGAGGGATGCTGAAGTGTGGTCCCACTGGGTCTGGCCGGAGGCCAGCCTTGCTTCCCCGGGCTGCGGAGGTGGAAGGGCAGGGTGCTGGAGCGGGGCCAGTGGGCCGCTCGTGAAGGGCCCCATTGACGGGTGGGAGGTGGGAGTGGGGACACGGCGGCCTTCCTGCTGTCCTCCATCCCCCGCAGTTCAGGGGCCTCTGGGCCTCCGCCCTGCTCACAGCTGCTTGGCCAGGGCTCCCGGGGCTGCGTCCCCTCGCCGCAGACCCACCCATCCTGTTCCTGCTCTGACCTGGTTCACGTGAGAGCCGGAGGCCCGTATGAACAACCCCACAGCTGGGGGCTCAAGACAGCAGAATTCGTTCTGTACAGTCCGGGGAGACGTCTGAGACGCGCTGTCCGACCCGCGCTCCCTCGGAGGCTCTGGGAAGCATCCCTCCGTGGCTCGTCCGGCTTCTGTGGCTCCCGGCCTTCCTGGGCTTCCTTGTCCTGCAGCTGCGTCATGGCTTTCCTCCCCCAGGGCCTGTGTTCGGGACCCCCGCCCCTTCCACCGTCCTCGCTCTTATGAGACTCCAGTCATTGGATTCAGGGCCCACCCTAATCTAGCACGGACCCATCTTAACGTGGTCACATCTGCAAAGACGCCATTTCTGAAAAAGCTCCTGTCCTGAGGCCCCGGGTGGACACTCAGCGTCCAGACCCAGGCCCGGCGGCGTCGCTGTTCCTTCCGCCCTAGACCGCTCTGTGCTCTGGAACCACCCGTGCGCTCTCGCTTTCCCCCTCGGGTGGCCTGTCGGAAGCTTCCCTGTCCTTTGAGGCTCAGTCTTCACGTGGCCTCCTCCGTGAAGCCTCTTTTCTTTCCCAGGCACGTGAGGGCGGACCCTTCACGTGTGAACGCCCCGGATCTCACTCTGGCGTCTGTGGGGCCGCCGCCCGTACTCTGCCCTGTTGAAGGTGTGCAAAGGTTTCTCTTGTCTCCCTCTGGACCACGGGCTCCTGAGGCTGGGGACGCACCCTGACATTCTCAGTAACTTCCTTCTCCTCCCCATCCGCACAGGTCCAGCACCTGCTCTGAGCCGGGCATCGTACCAGGCTTTTGACGTATGTTCACTGTTGAGTCCTCATGGCCACCCCAGGAGGCAGGGCTATTGTCCTTCCCATTTTACAGATGAAGAGACTGAGGCTCCGAGAGGTTATCACTTGCCCAGTGGGGTTGAGGCTAGCAGGTTCGACACTCAGCTCTGTCCAGGTCCATCAGTGAGTGACCTTCGTGGGCTGTCTTAGGACTAGCCCCAGGCAGAGAGTCTGGAATTGGTTCATTTATTCAAAAATTGTTTTTTGAGCGCCTTCCGTGTGCTCTGCATTAGGGACCTAGCGGGCAGCTGGCAGCCCCTATCCTGCCCTCATGGACTTACAGTCTGTGAGGGTGGAAACACAAATGCCTTATCATTAACCACACTGTGGAGGGCACTGATTTTGCCACTGACCACTTCTGTGAGCTTGGCCAAGGGCAGCCCCTCTGGGGACCTTGGTCCCTGATCCCCGTGGGCCCTTTCGGCCTGAGAATGAGCCTCGGGCATCCAGCAGCCCTGCTCGCTGCATCCACCCTGTCCTTTAGCTCAGGCAGGACTGGAGTCCTGCATCTTGAGAGGCTCCAGACAGACTGATGCTGGCCGACAACAGTGGTCAGGTGGGGTGCATTCTCCCTGAGTCCCTGGCAGACTCGGAAGCCTCACGCACAAAGACCAAGTTGGAGCAGAAGTGGCTTTTGAGTCCCTCCGGGCCTGTATCCTGGCTCTGGGAAAGAATCCGTAAGCTCTTTCCAAGTCCTGTGACTCAGAGCTCCCCAGCAAGGCCACTGGGTCAAGCTCCAGCACTCAATAGGGGCTTTGAGAACTCGCCTGCACTGGGACCCGGCTGCTGGGAGGGCAATCTGTCGGCGGCCCACACAGGGAAAGCAGAGTTAACACTTGGCTTACCTGGGAGGACCCATGGAGGGTCCGGGAATTGAGGGAGTGGGACGAGCTTGGGGCGGGGCCAAATGTCAAAAGGAAAGTCCGCCACCCACCGAGGACAGCTCCCGCCAGCCGCACGGAGCCACGTGCAGACGGTTAGAGTCTGCGTTGCTGGTCATGTATGCAGCTGAGGGGTCTTCTGAACCACCGGTCATGGGACCCCCCCCCCGCCACTGTGAACACGGGAGTTTAACCTGTGGGAGAGCCCAGTTCACATCCAGTTTTCTTTTATTTTTTTAATTAAAAAAATTTTTATGGGGGTATAGTTGATTTATGATACAATGTTGTGTTAGTTTCAGGTGTACAGCAAAGTGAATCAGTTCTACATATACACACGTCCGCTCTTGTTTAGATTCTTTTCCCATATAGGCCATTACAGAGTACTGAGTGGAGTTCCCTGTGCTAGACAGCAGGTTCTCATTAATTATCGATTTACTATATGGTAGTGTGTCTGTGTCAATCCCCAGCCAGTTTTCTTTAGTGAAAACCTTCAACCCAAAATCTGGTGCCAAAGTCCGTTCAGGAGGGAAACGTGAAGAATGTATGAGTTTCCTGCGGTTGCTGTAATAAGTGACCCCAAATTTAGTGACTGAAAACAGCACAGATCTCTTCTCCTGCGGTTCTGGAGGCCGGGAGTCTGCACTGAGTCTTAAGGAGCTAAATGCAGGTGGTGCAGGGCCCGCTTCTTCTGGAGTCTCCAGGGCAGAGCCTTGCCTTGTCCAGCCTCTGGTGACGCCTGCATTCCTTGGCCCCTTCCTTACACTGCTTCCATCCCCGAACTCCATTGTCACATGTCCGGCTTTCTCCTTGGTGGTCAAATCTCCCTCAGCCTCACTCTTGTAAGGACACTGCGACTGCATTTGGGGCCAACCTGGGTCATCCAGGATAATTCCCTGTCTCAAGATCAACTGCATTTGCCGCGTGAGGTGACATATTCAAGGTTTAGGGCATTAGGATGTGGACATCTTTGGGGCCATTAGCTGGCTGCAAAGAGCCTCTTGGCCAGCTCCAGGCCAGGGCAGCTGTACCAGAAGTGTCTGCATTTCCCCCTGGAGGGTGGGACTCTGATTCCACCACCACTCGCGCGCCTGGCCTGTGGGGCATCCGTGTTGGACACACCCAGTCCAACACCGTCTCCCCGATGGGGAAACAGCACGTAGTGTGCCAGCCAGGCCTCGGATTCGGGTCCTCTGCCTCCTTCTGCTTGGTATAGTGCCCCCAGAGTTTAGAAGCAAAACAAGAATTTAGAAATAAAATGTAGAATTTGAAAGTGGAAATCAGTACCGCCGTGGACAGGCCTCTGGCCCCTGCAGTGCAGTTTGCATCCATGCCAGCCTGGGAGCCCTGCCCCTGCCCTGAGAAGCAAGTTTCGTTTTGCCCATGATACGGACGAAACAGCCTCAGAGAGAAGGAACGTTCTCAGAGCCCCCCTGGTGAGCCTGTGCTGGCTGGGTTTCTCCCACCATGTTTATACCACAAGTGGGACCCAGAGGGAACAGCAGATCAGAGGCCTGAGGGAGTCTGTGCTTGGTGTGTTCCAGAGCCCGGATGCTGGGGGACAGGGTGGAGGAGGGGGGAAGGTCGGGGCACACGGTGGAGGCTTTGTCCACACGGAGGAGTCTGGGTTTCTTTCTCCTTGGTCTGGAAACCGCCGGGGTCGGGGGGGGGGGGGGGGCGTGGTCAGTGTGGGACTCGTGTGACCCCAGCCCATTCATGCCAGCAGCCTCGGGCTTAAGAAGGTTCTTTGGGCAGGGCTGGGGCAGGGTCTTTCTCTCCGAGCCCAGGGCTGCTGGCGTGAAGCTCGGCCAAGGCAGCTGGGAGCTGGGGCCGGTGCCTGGTGGGTGGCAGTGTGTGTCTTTGCGCAGCTGGGAGTGACGGGACCCACACGTGAGGGGCTTGGGGAATTGAGAGGTGCTTGTAGAGCTGAGGTGGAATCCAGCCACAGGTGGGAGGAGAGGGCTTAGGAACTGGAGTGAGTCGGGGATTGGTTTCAAACCCAAGCGTGGTGTGAGAGGGAAGGGCCCACCCTTTTGGGTCTTCCTAGCAGCACTTCTCAGCCCTTCATGCGCCCACCATCCCCTGGGATCTCGTTAAAACGCAGGCTCTGATTCAGTGGGTCCGGGTGAGGCCAGATTCTGTTTCTGATGAGCTCCCAGGTGACCGGTGAGGCTGCTCTGTGGGGCTCTGTGAGAGGCCGAGGGTCAAGCGGCTTCAGTCCTTCATCTGGTGTAAACCTCCAGACCCTGCTGGGTGGACCTCTGGAGCCCCATGTGACGGATGGGGACACGGGGGCTCTGAGAGGGGAAGTGAGTTGTTGGAGATCTCACAGGAAGGGGTGGGCTGGGGGCTTGAACGCAGGACCGTCTCCAACGTCCACCCCCCACCAGGCCATCCTGAGAGAGGATGCCTGCCCAAGTCGCCTGGTCAGTCCAGGGGGGCAGGTGGGAAGCCCAGCAAAGGCTCTTATGGTGGCGGGGGACGGCTTGCAGGGTGTAGCTTTTGAATGAACCAACATCCACAGGCTTACCATGGCTCTGGAGAAGCGGGAAGAGAACCGTGTTTAATGAGCGCCTACTACGTGCCAGGCCCCTTGTGTGTTACCTTGTTGATCCTTGTTACAGGAACAGCAGCTTTCTCTTGGCTCCTGCAGCGTCCAGCACACAGTAGGTGCTCAGGAAAGGTCACGATGACGGGGCATCTCCCAGCCAGGCCCATGATGGCCAGAAGCACCTGCTGGACGTGCCAGCAGCCTGGGTGACTTTGTCAGATGCTTTGTGGGCCTCCCGGCTTCTCTGATGCCGTTTGCTTCCCGAGGATCAGTGCCGCCCAGGCGCCCGTGGTCTCCTGCAGCTGGTGGCCGTTTTCCAGATGAAATGGTGGTGTCGCAGGGGAGTGGGTCGGCTGGCTGTCACACTAAACTTGCCTCCACTCGGGCTCAAGGGGAGAGCCAGGGGGTCACACGGAGCCTCGAGAAATCTCCTTCCCCACCTGCTCGCAGCCCTGGGGCCGGGTGACTGGAGTACACACCTCGGTGATGTCACAGTGGCTCTCCTGGCTGGGCACCTCCTCCGGGGCAGCTTTCAGCCCTGCAAAGGGTCTGGAAGGACATGGGGAGGGCCCCCTGTGAAGGACCTAATCCTCACTGCACCCACCAGGCCCAACTGGACAGAGGCGGATGGGGAAAGTGCGCCACGGGTGGGGCTAGAACTTCTAACCGAACACGCCGTCACGAGCACAACCTGATCGCAAGACCCTCAGCCTCTCTGGTTGCCTGTGGCCCCAGGCACTGCCTTTTACCCAACTCAGCCCTTGGGCCAGGCTCAGCTTCTATATCAGCAAGACCAGGAGAAGGTCATGCTTGGTGGCAGCGTGGCGCCGGGGGCGGGAGTGACCCACGCAGGGTCGTGCTGGGAAGTGCCGTCCTTCACACGGTGCATCGTCCTGACTGTGGTCATTACACCAGGACAGGAGGCAGAGGGAATGAGTTGGCCGAGGCCATGCAGGCAGGAGGGCAGCTCGGCCCACGGCCCCCAACCCAGGACTCCCACCAGGGCTCCTGTTTCCGACTTGCCTTGGGACTAGAAGGAGAAGCCAGGCCAGGACCCTGCGCCCACACCTGCCCGTGGAGGGTGGAGTTAATTTAAGGAAAGTGCCCTGCGGGCTGGCTGGGCTGCAGGGCCTGCCCGTTACCCATGCAGTTGCAGAAGGTGGTGAGTTCCTCCATGCGAGGCCAGCTCCCCTGGTTGCAGGCCCTCTAACAGCCGGCTGGCGCTCCAGCCCAGGGACGGCAAGTCCTTCTCTGCTCTGTTGGGGGCTGCTGGGACCCCCGTGTGTCTGGGTGGGAGGCGCTTGCTGGACTGCTGGTCACACATGACCCTGGCCCTTGGGGCTGAGCCAGGGCCCAGACCCGTGTGCCTGTGCTTCCCTGAGACCCAGATCCAGCCTCCGCCTCTTGGCCCCCTGCCCCACGGTCCAGGTTTCCCCCACCGAAGGCTCCAAGACAGTTATTTCAAACCATCTGAAAGTAATAGGAAGCAGCTTACAGATGAAATACCTTTAACATGAAGTTGTATCTTGTGGTCAGCATTTCTTTCTGTCAAAACATTTCTCCTCGCTGAGCTGGGCTGGGGAGGGGGGCCCGGGAAACTGTGGGCCTGAAACTGGCGGAGAGAAGCCAGCTTTGCATTTCATGGGGCGGGAAACGGCAGGGCTGGCCTTTGAGCTAACATCCCCCATCTCTGCCCCTTCAGTGCCGCCTCCACACAGCCGAGGGGAGCTTTCTAAAACCAGAGCTGACCGGACACGGTCTGGTGTTTTGGACTGACGTCTGAATCCCCCATCATCTTGTTCCTATCGACACCCCCTGCCCCCCCCAAGCCTGCCCGGGGTGAGGCATCTGGGGCACAGGATGCGAGGAGGTACTCACTCAGGGATGGAGCCTGGGGGCAAAGGTTCCCCTCAGAACGCTGCACCCTTGCTGCCTCGCTGTCCTGGCCCTGGTCCTGGCCCTGCTTTTTTCTCACCAACCCTCCCCTCCCTAGCTCAGCCATCCTGGGGTTCCTTTCTTGCCCCGCTTTCTTCTGTGCTGGCTCCTTCACCTGGAACCCCCTCCTCCCCTTTCCCTTAGCCAGTCATGACTGCTACTCCTGATTCCCCAGACCCCACCAGGTGCCCGCAGCCCCCAGGTGGTCCTGTCAGGCGCTCATTGCACCCTTCGATTCTTTGTTGTCTGTCAGACCCTTGAGGCTGTGAATTCTGTGAGGGCCAGGACTTGCCTCTTGTGTTTATCCCCCAGGCCTAGCACAGGGTCTGGTACATAGTAGTTGCTCAAGAAACGTGTGTTGGATAGATGGTTGGATGGATGGGTGGGTGGACAGATGGATGGATGGAAGGTGGATGCGCGGGTGAATGGATGAAAGGTAGGTGGGTGGATGTATGTATGTATGTATGGATGTATGTATGTATGGATGGATGGATGTATGTATGGATGGATAGATGGATGGATGGGTAGATGGATGGGTTGATGGATGGATAGATGGATGGATGGTGGATGGGTGGCTGGCTGGCTGGCTGGCTGGCTGGATAGGTGGATAGATGGTTGTATGGGTAGGTGAGTGAGTGGACAGTCTCATGGCTGAGCTTTATTTGTGAGTAATTTGGAGCCCTTCATAGATGCACATGGATCCTGGGCTTAGCCAGGTAGGCGACCTGGACCTCACTGGTTGTTGTAGGAGGCCACGTGGCCCTGGGCCACAAACAAAGCATCAAAGCTGAGGAGATGTGTCCAAGGCCTGGGGATACAGAGCAGAGCTGGACACAGTGCCCGGCCTCTTGGAGCTCACCGTCCATAGTGGAAGGTGGGACGAGGCAAGATCATGGTAGCCCACTGTGATCAGGTGGTAGTGGTGGTAGATAAAGTGCCCTGGGACACGGAGAGGGAGGGACCTATTTTTCAGGACATGCTGAGGAAGGCTTCACGGAAGAGGTGACATTTGAGCAGGCTTTGTAGGATGAGTAGGTGTTGGCTGGTGAAGCTGGTGGGTGTGGGAATTCTTGGCAGAGAGAACAGTGTGGGTCAGGGTACCAGGCATTTTCTGAACAGAGAGGAGAGCTCTGTGGCTGGAGGTTAGGAGGAAATAAAGCTAAGGAGGTGAAGTGAGATGCAATCTGCCAGCTTAAGGACTTTGAACTAGATTTTGGCGGCAGTGGGGAGCCATGGAGGGTTTTACACAGAGAGCATCTACATTCCTTCACCCAGCCCAGAGCTGGTAAACGGTGCAAAGGCAGATCCAAGTTCATGCTTGAAATTCCCAGATTCCTGGAAACTCTTGTCCAGGACACTCCTCACCCCCACCTCTCTAGTTCTCACTTCCTTGCTCTTTGAGTTTCAGCCCCTGAGTCCCAACAACAGGGCACGAGATGTCTCGTTTTTATACAGGTCTCCGCTTAGTCCGGGAAAGGGGGGAGAAGAAAAGAGAAAGAAACCTGCTTTTTGTTCTGCACCCTCCCCTGGGAGTGAAGGGAGTTTTAAAGGGTGGGAGGGTGCTTTGATAACCTGAGCATTTTGCAGAGAACCAAAACACGTGAGAGCAGCTCCTCCATCAGACCCCAGACCTGCTGAGACCGCCTCCCGGGCGACGCTTCTCTCTCCCTCGTGGGCCTCACGCTCGGCTTCCCTCTCCTCTCGCCACTTTCTCGTCTTCCTGCAAACAGGAGGTGGCTGTTTCAGGACGGCAGGTGTGTCCTGCCAGAGGCTGGTGGGAGGCGGAATTTCCAGGGCCATGCATCAGCTGCCCTCTCCTTAGACGCACGCAGCCCCTCCCGTCTTTCTAAGCCTCCCGCCCTGTGGGCTGCGTTAGCCCATTCACCTGGAAGCAGGTTGAGGCTTGGTGAGGTCAGAAGATCCAGGTTCTCAGCCGGCTGGGCGCGGCCGAACGGCTCTTCCTGCAGGTAGGGGTGCCTGGGGTGGTGCAGGGGGCGGAGGACGGGCTGGGGCCTGGGAGGGGACCTCAGCCGCTGGGTTTACAGGCTGCCTGACTCACGTCTCAGCTCTGCCCGCTACTGACTGGGGTTGGCCTGGCTTCCTTGTGTGCGATTTGGGGGATGGTAACTGATAACCCACTTCTTCCCCACCCGGGCTGTGTACTCAGGTCCACGTTTTAACTTGGAGTCTCAGACAGGGGACAATTGCCTCGTTCTGTGCCCCGATCTGTGCCGTCATCCGAGGGCGTGGACGGCGGCCTCGGGAGCTAAAGGCCCTCCTGTCCTGGAGGGGATGGACCGCCCCACCTCCCCAGGGAAGAAACTAGATGAGCTAGGGGGGCCCCTACCCACCCTTCTGTGAACCCCCTGCTCTGCTGGAGGAAGGGAGGTGACAGTGTATCTGGCAGAAAGTTCAGTGATACTCACTGGCTCCGACCGGGTGGGGGGCTCCTGGGAGGAGGGGTGAGCATGGCCTCCCTGTGACGGCTGTGCTCCCGGGGTCGGGGGAGACCCTAACCTCTTGTAATCCCTCCTCGGGGCTGGGGAGGGAGGGGCGTTTGCAGGGCGTTGTCCTGGGCCAAGAGGATCCAGGCGGCTGAAGGGCTCTCGTCTCCCAGGATGGGGTTTCTCGGGTCACAGGATGTTCTCCCAGATCCTCACGGAGCCGCCAGGAGCAGCTCGAGTGAGCCGGGCCCCAGGTGCTGTTCCGAAGCCCGAGACGTGAGGCAGCTTTCAGAGTTCAGACGATCGCTGTGCTTTGGGCTCAGGGCCGCACTGGCTGAGTCAGAAAGAGCATGGCGCTGGGGGTAGACCGCCCTGGACCCGGACCCATCGCGAAGCTGCCCTGAGCCCCTGTTTCCACCTGAGAAACAGGAATCATGGCTGTTACGGCCGGCGCGGTGGTGGCGATTATTGAGATGATGTGTCAGAGGGCTTGAGCACACACGAGGAGTTTCATAAATACGCCTGTCTGAAGCGGGAGGGAGGCTTAGTTTGACAAGATCCAGTTCTACACGTCAGAGCCCCATCTGCCTGAGGATTACTGTACGACAGACATTGTGTCACAGAATCTCAGAATGTTGGGACCAGAGGGGTTTCCATGAATCCATTCGTTTCGTCCATGCGTTCATTCACTCACAAGGATTTAGTAGATACCTGCTCTGTGCAGGGCCTGGTGGGAGGGGCCAGCACACAGTACTGATGGGAAGGCGTGTGTCCCTGCCTGTCTGGAAAGTGCAGTCTGGTGGCCGGGAGGGAACCTAAGCAGGTACTTACTTGTGCAGGTAATTGGTGACATAGGGATTGGTGCTCGGAGGAAGGAGAGGATGCAGCGGTGGGGCAGGAGCTGGACAGGGAGGGCTTTCCTGGGAAGGTGACCTGTGGACAGATACGTGCTAGAAGTTCAAGCAGAGTCAGGAGAGGGGCATTCGAGGCAGCAGGACTACAAGTGCAAAGGCCCTGTGGTGGGGAAATCTGGCTTGTTGGAGGCACCGGCAGGAGGTCAGCTGGCTGGCCGGGGGGTGGCAGGCAGGCCATGCAGTGTGCCTTCCAGCTACAGTAAGGGGCTTGGACTTTGAAGATGGCGTGGAGCCCCTGAGGGGCTCCTCGTGTTGTGACAGGGCCGGCTTTGCAGCCTGGCTGCGGTGCGGAGAACGTTTGCAAGGGTGTAGAGCCTGATGGAAGATCGGGGTCTGAGCGCCCTCAGCCGGCGTGTATGGTGAGGTCTGCACTCCTTAGCAGGGGGTCTGTGGTGGCCCGAGAGCTGGCCCTGCAGCCTTCCCTCCCGTCTTCCCCTCCAGGCACCGAGGGCTCCTCCGAGTTTCCGGAGGAAGCATCCTCTCCGCGTGTCTGCGTTTGCACATGCTGTTCCTCCACTGTAAACACCCTTCTCTGACCTGCGAGCTCTCCGTGGGGTCGGGTGTGTGGGTCCCTGCAGATGTTCTGCAGCTGCCTTTATACCCCACCCCACCCTGTAGTTGGGTCCCTGTTGGGATCTGAGTTCCCTGGCACTGGGAGGGGCACCGTGCACGCTGGTTGAATGAAGGAAGGAAGGAAGGCTGCAAGGTTGAAGGAAAAGCGTGCTGAACAGAGCTCACGGACGAGGACGCCATCTGGTCCAAGCGTCTCTGAACTGCTGTGGAAACCGAGGCCCAGAGTCACCCGCCGGCCTGGGCGGGGCCGGATGCGAGGCTCTGGGACTCCTGGCCCAGTGCTCTTTCTGTAGCACTTTGCTGTCCACCCCTCCCCCCATGCTGCTGTCCCCATCTCTCAGCTCGCACATAAAATGTCAATACCCTCACTTATTCTTTAAAAATTAATTTTGTGCACTGCCTCAATCACAGTTGGAAGCCAGTTATTTAATCCCAAGTGGCGGGGCACCAGACAGCCGCCGTGATTGGTTACAATTCCTGGGCCCCCGTGGGCTGTTTCAGACCTGCTGTTGGAGGTGGGTCTGCAGCTCCTCCGGAAGCACATGGCCCGTGCCGCCCCGAAGCCCTTCCCACAGCAGCAGCCGTTGCCTCCATGGAAGACACGTGGAGACCCAGCCAGACCAGACGCGATGCCTCCGGGCAGAGTCTGTGGGGACACGGCAGCGCCCGTCGGCCACCCCCATGAAGACCCCGTCTCAGAGGGGCCTCCCCAGCTTCCCTCGGCCCACTTGAGGGCTTCCCAGCAGGTTGGACTTTGCGACTTGGATGCTTCGTGCGTGACCCTGGGGGTCACCTGTCGTTTTGCTGCAGCCTGGAGTTGGGGAGCAGCCCAGAGGGGCTCAGGGATGGCGTGTCGATCTGCTGGGGAGAAAGTCCAGCCACCGCTGTGCCAGTGCCGCCTGCCCGAGCCTCTCCTCACACGGTCAGCAGCTTTGTCCTCGAGAAGCAGCCATCCCGCGGGGGAGGAGGTCCGTGCAGTTGACCAGGCAGCTGTCACATGACCCAGGAGCACGACTTGCAGCCGGAGTGTGACCGGGGGTGTGTATCCATCTGCCAGGGCTGGGTAACAAAGTGGCTCAGACTGGGTGGTGTAAACCAGTGGTCCTCAACCTCTTTGGCACCAGGGACCGGTTCCGTGGAAGACAATTTTTCCACGGGTTGCGAGCGATGGTTCAGGTGGTGATGGGAGCGATGGAGAGCCGCAGGTGAAGCTTCACTCGCTCACCCGCTTCTCACCTCCTGCTGTGCGGCCCGGTTCCCAACAGGCCGCGGAGCAGTATCGGTCCGTGGCTCAGGGGTTGGGGACCCCTGGTTTAAACTACAGACATTTACTGTCTCCTGGCTCTGGAGGCAGAAGTCTGAGATCAGTGGCGGGGCTGAGCGGGCTCCTTCAGAGGCTAGAAGAATCTGTCCCAGCCTCTCCCTGAGCTGACAGGGGTTTGCTGGCAAACTTTGGGGTTCCTTGGCTTGTACACGCATCGCCCTGGTCTACGTGGCCTTCTCCCTGTGTGCCTGTGTCTAAATGTCCCCTTTTTATAAGGATACCAGTCATATTGGCTTAGGACCCACCCTAATGATCTTATTTTAACTTGATCACCTTGGTAAAGGCCCTGTCTCCAAATTAGGTCACGTTCTGTGGAACCGGGGGTTAGGGCTCTAATAGGAGTTTCAACCCGTAACAGGAGAAAGCCAAAAACCAGCTCAGACTTTTCCATATTTGTAAATTTGGGGGTTGGGAAGTCTTGGGATGAATGTCTCCTAAAGGCCAAGGGTCTAGGAGGGAGGAGCAGGGCAGGACCCACGGAGCAGCTTAGGGCCGAGACAGACCTGGGTGGTCACGGAGGGCATGGGGGTGCAAGGGCGGCCTTCGGAGCAGAGTTGCCCGTTGGGCCGTACGTTAGGCTGCCACCTACAACAGGCCCACGGGGCGCCAGGAGCCATGTCAGCCCTGCCACGCTGCGTCTCTGTGACCCAGAAACGCCTGCAAGATTGATTGGTGCCCCTATCTTCATCCGATAGGCATGGAGACTGGGGCTGGGAGGCAGATCGCCAATGCCCGGGGCCCCACTGTTAGTAAGAGGCCGGGTCAGGACTCGAACCCGAGACCCACATGGCGCTTCAGTGGAGGGTGAACGTGCTCACCGGTGCTGTCGTGGTCGGGGGGCTGGGCGGGGGCGCTTTGCCGGGACTGCGTGGTTCTCAGGTCCCAGGCGGACAGGGACAGTCGCCTGAGCCGCGGCAGTGTTTCTGCATCTCCTCGTGTTTGTGGGAGAGGCCCGGCTCTCAGCCGGCGCCTGACCTGAGAGATGCCAGGTTTCCCCCTTGGAAAGGTTCCTCCCGTGTGGGTTTCGTGAATTTCGTCGGTCTCTGCGGCCTTCCTCACTCCCTGCTGGGTCTGAAGGCGACGTCCTCCCGATGAAACAGATGTGATTATCCCTCTGCAGGCTCGCTCTCAGGCCCGTGGTACGTGCACACCTTTCCCCTCCAGCCCTGTGGGTGTCGACGCCACGGGGCCTGGCTGCAGGCCCACCTCGGGGCCAAAAGTGAGGTAGAGGCCAGGCAAGGAAGAGGCGAATGTGTCCCTCAACAGGAAAAGTGGGGTCCCACGGACATTCAGTGACACCCCCTATTCCCGTCCTGAGCTCGGGACCAGTTGAGTGATAAGACGCAGGAGGCAAACGTCAGAGATCAAATGGCAGCTTTACTGCTGTCAAGGGTCGTTGCGAGGATGTGGTTTTAGGTCTGTAGCCAAGAGGACCTGCTCCTCTCTCACCCCTGAGCCCTGTCACTGGACAGTGGCGGCCCTCAACCCTCCTGCATGGCCAGGGCAGCTGGAACAAACCCAGCCTGTAGGCCACAGCCGCGAGCAGCAAAGGAAGCATGAAGAGCAAGGAGGAAGTGGTCCCACCTCTCAGAGAGGAAAGCCATGCACAGCCCGGGAGGGATGGTCTTGTTGACTGTTGGGTCACAGACCCTAACTCCTTGCCTGGCACTGCATCTGTGCACAGGAAGTGTTTGTTGAATGGAAACGTGTCAGTGGCGTGGGGTTGACCCCGGAGAGCATCTGTGGGAAACCGGTGAATTCTTCCAGCGTCTAGCTGGTCCTTCCCCCTCTACCTGTCCAAAGCCCAGCTCCAAGGCCCCTCCTCCAGGAAGCCTTCCTGGTTCTGCGTCTGAGCATCGTGCACTATGACTTTCAGAAAGCTTTCTCTGGGCCGGGGATGGGCAGAACCAAGTGGTCATCTTTCAAAAGTGGTCTGTGGCCAGAGCACCGTGACCCTGGCTCTAGGCAGTACTTTCTGTTCCCCTGTCAGGGCTGCTCCACCTGCAGACTGGGCTGTCCTGCAGGTCCCTGCACTCAGGGGAGCCCCACACGTGCGAGGGCCTAGTTTACGCTACTGTTGCCATCTTGACGCTCACAAGCTATGCAGCCGGCCCTGGATGGATCCAATGGGGCCGTATGACCGCCTTCGTGTCTTCGGTCTTCCTTCAGCGAACGATAGCCAAGCGCAGTGTGTGGCGGTGATGCGCGGAAGGGGCTGTCTTGCAGGCCAAGCTGTGTCCCGGTGTCCTTGGAGCTGTGGGTCTGAAAGGGCAGTGCGGGGTGCCTGCAAGGACCCTGGCTCAGCCCCCTCGGCATTCCGGAGCGGAGTACCCAGAGCAGGCCTCGCGAGGCTTTTCTCATCCTCCCTTTTCCAGACTTCCCTCCCTGCCGGATTTCTAAAGCCTGGGTAATGAAGCGTCCCCTATAAAATTTCATATAAAGTAATCTGCCTTAAAGAATGGCCCGAGCTGGGTAATGGACCGCTGATGTGGGCAGTGATGATAACGCTTGTTAACTAACCCTCGGAGCTGTGAGCAGGAAGACGGAGCCGATGTGACATGTTCAGTTGGAAATTGCAGTCGCCAAGGCAGGAAGAAGACGCAGTGACCTTGAAGGTGGAGACGCCTGCTGCCTGGGGTGCCGGCCTGGCGGTGGAGGGGCCCGGGGGCGTGTGAGGTGGATGCCGCGGACAGGTGTGGACCGGTGTGGGAAAGCGAAGGTGGGGCTGGGAACTGAAGGACGTTTGACCACCGCCGTGTGCATCCTCTTCCAAGGCTCTTCCCGTCACGTGGCCCCGCCGTCAGGACAGAGTGACACTGCACCTGAGAAAGCTAAGCGTCCGGCCCAGGATCGCCCGGCTAAAAGGACAGCGCCAGGCGTGAGCCCGGTCGGACCGTGCCGTTTGCAGGGTCGGTGGAGAGCACGGTCAGGAGCGCACGTTTCAAAGGGATTCGGATGGTCTGGGCAGTTCTGAGTGGCAGTGGCCAGGGTGACGCTGCACCTGGGACTTTGCAACCAGCGGGTCTCGGTTCGGCTCCCAGCATGTCCACTCGGTCAGCTGAGTGACACAGATTGAAGCGGGTGACATAGCTGAGCCTCAGCCTCGGCATGCGTAAGGGAGACGTAGCCGTCCCAACACCCGGGCCGGGGCCGGTGTAATCCGGCATGTGGCCGCCACAGCCCTGTGCCCGTCACGGGAGGGGTGCTCATGAATCCTTCTTCCTCGCTACCTCTGCAGAAAGACTTGACCTCCATCGGTGGCAGGCGGTACAGCACAGAGAATGAGGCCTCCGGCTCCGGCTGCAGAGCCCGGAGTGGCTGTTTCTACCTGGGTGACCCTGGGCACGTTTCCCCACCTTCCTGCTTCAGTTTCCCCATCTGGAAAATAGGGCCACTAGTACTAGTACCTACGTCCATCGTGTTTGGAGGATTCAGTGAGTCAGTACACAGAATATTCAAATTGGAAGCTTCTCTCCGCTTACAAAGCACCTTGCCTTGTCACACCTGTGTCCCTGAGAGGGGCAGACAGATCTTGTTAGGGGGGTCGTGAGGTTTCCAGGAGCAGTGACTGGTTCGAGGCCTGCCGCTGGGAAGTGGCACTGCCAGCAACCCCCGAGTGGCCATCTCTAAAGTCTGTACCTGAACAAGTCGCTGGGGCTTGGTCAACGATCAGGCCAGTGAGATTGCCCCCACCCACCCCCAACCTGGGGGTCTCAGTGAGCTCTCTCTTCTGAGTCCTCAGTCATCGGGCCTGCCCTCAGAGTAGAGGCTGAGTGTCCTCCAGGGGACACTGGGCCCCCAGGAGGCTGGGCCTGGCTTATCGCATGGAACCTTGTAGAAATGGAGGAAAACCAGGCGACTTGCCCAGCACCCCCAGGCCTTTACTGCCGCTGCTGGCCGGAAGGAGAAGGTTAGACAGGGTCAGGGTCAGGGTCAGGGTCAGGGTTAGGGTGCCGTTCTGTTATGGCGGGGGTCCGCCCTAGTCAGCTGGGGGTCAGAACAGCCCTAGTAGATGCAGCAGATGGCAGCACCCCTCCCGCAGGGCTGGGGGCAGCAAGGAGCGGGCAGACGACTGAGACAGGTATCCCCGCTCAACTCTCCTCGCACCGGGAAAAGGCGGAGCTGTCTGGGTGGTCCCTGCCACCCTTTGGGCCCAGGGGGAAGCATGAAATGAGGGGCAGAAACGTGCCCTTGCCCAGCCGGCCCTTTCCAGACGGGGGCAGGAGGTAGGGAGGGGGCACCGTGCCGGATGAGAAGTTGGGAGAATGGGTTCTGGTTTGGAAGTGAGGCAGACGCTGCAAAGCTGATAGAAAAGCCCCTTCCGCTTACACCCGACTCCCCGCATCCCGACTCATCGTTTATCTGCACAGACAGCCGTTCGGGACCATTTTCTATGAGGAGCCCGGCTGAACCGGGGTGAGGCCCAGGATTCTGGGGTGGGGGTCGAAGGCTTCGGAAGCTTTAGGCTCTGCCTTCCAGCTCCGAGGGCCACGCAGAGCCCGCATCACGCCGACGCTGTGGGAGGGGACGGCGTGGTGGTCCTTCCCGAAGCCCCTCCAAGCTGCTCTTGGCTCCGGCGGTGGGGGGGGCCTGGGGCCTCCTCCGCCCTCCTTTGTGTCCCTGGCTGGGAGAGTAGGCTGTGACTCTTCTCCAGGGATTTGGATGGATTCGATGGGGATGGGTGGGGATTTTACCTTGTGATAAAAAGGTCCCTTATACCGTGTGGGGGCCTGATTTTCCGAGGAGAACTAGGGAGCCACTGAAGCATGTTGCAGAGAGCAGAGATTGTGGTATTTATTCTGCTTGGTGTCTGTTTTGAAATCTTAAAACCTCATAGCGTGTGGCACAGGAAAGGTTGAGTTGTGCTGTGCTCAGAAGACCAGTGTAAAGCCTGCAAAACGGATTAAATATGATTTCAGGACAGCAGAGCTGGTCTCTTTATTTAGAATTGTGCATGACGGTGCTGGAAGGAAGGGCCGGAGCTTTGCCAGTAGCTCCATCAATCTACAGTCCGCCCCAGTGATGGGTGGTGACCTGGGGCTCTCCGGACTGCCCCTCCAGTACTCTGTCCAGGGTGATTCGTTGGAAATTGCTGTGTGCTCCAGCAATGCCACTGGCCAGCTGCGTGTCCTTAGGCAAGTCCCAAGACCTCTCCGCGTCTCAGTTTCCCAACTTTGAGATGCGATGACCATAAAAACCTCTGACTGTGTCTCTTTTCTGCTTAAAACCTTCAAGTGATGGCTTATGGCATTTGAGGTGAACCTAAGCACATTGACAAAGCCACAAGACTCAGCCTTCTCCCCTACCCCGTGCTTCCGTTTCTGGAGTGTCACCACATCCCCCATCCTCTCTCGTCTCTGGGCTTTTACTCTAGCTGGTTCCTCTGCCTGGAACATTTTCTTCCTCCTTCTTTCTTCATCTTCTTCCTGCTCTCTTTTCTCTGCCCAGTTCTTTCTCTTTCTTCAAGGTCACTCTAGCTAAAAGTTTATCATTTCTAATTTTCTTCAAGAACCATCTTTTGGTTTCATTGATTTCTTTCTGTTGCTTTTCTGTCCTCTATTTCATTTATTTCTGCCCCTATCTTTATTATTTCCTGCCTTCTTCTTACTTTGGGTTGGATTTTCTCTTCTTTTTCTAGCTTCTTGAGGTGGAGCTTAGATGGTTGATTTCAGATTTTTCTTCCTTTCTAATATAAGCGGTTAAAGCTAAAAATGTTCCTTTTCACATTGCTTTAGCTGCATCCCATACGTTATGACGTGTTGTCCTTCATCTTCATTCAGGTCAAGATCTTTTCTAAATTCCCTTCTGATTTCCTCTTTGATCCATCGGTGTTTAGAAGTATGTTATTTGCTTTGCAATATTTGAGGGTTTCCTAAATTTCTTTTTGCTGTGATCTCTAATTTAGTCCCATTGTGGTCAGAGAACATATTTTGTATGGTTGCAACCTTTTATACTTACTGAGGCTTGTTTTACAGCCTAGCATATGAGAGAATGTTCCCTGTGCCCTAGAAAAGACTGTTTTTTCCTGCTGTTGTTGGGTAGAGGGTTGGATAAATGCCAATCAGGGTGGGTTGACAGTGTTGTTCAGGTCTTCTATATCCATACTGATCTGTCTAGTTGTTCTAACTGTTACTGAAAATGGAGTCTTGAAATCTCCAGCTGTGATGGTTGAATTTACTTTTTCTCCTTTCAATTCTGACAGTTTTGCTTTATGTATATTGGGGCCGTGTTTTTAGGCGCATATACATTTGTACTTGTTATGTCTTCCTGAAGGATTGACCCTTCTTATCCTTCAGCCTAACTTAAATGTCCCTTTTCCGGAGAGGTCTTCCCAGATCTCGATGGCCCCAGTTTCCTCTGCCATCATTGCCTATGACTTCTTGTATTTTCCCCATCATAACATTCACCAAACTGTATTATAATTGCTTGAAATATCCATTGGGCCAGGGAGCATGTCAAACCTATTCAGTTCTTCATGCCCAACACCTAACATAGAGCCTGTACGTAGTCATAGGAGCTCTGTGAATATCTGCTGATCAAATGAATAAGATAATGTCTATGAGGAATATTTTATTAATATTGGTTATTATTGGGCTTCCCTGGTGGCGCAGTGGTTGAGAGTCCGTCTGCCGATGCAGGGGACGCGGGTTCGTGCCCCGGTCCGGGAGGATCCCACATGCCGCGGAGCGGCTGGGCCCGTGAGCCATGGCCGCTGAGCCTGCGCGTCCGGAGCCTGTGCTCCGCAGCGGGAGAGGCCACAATGGTGAGAGGCCCGCGTACCGCAAAAAAAAAAAAAAAAAAAGAAAAAAAATACTGGTTATTATTATTCCTGTCATGCAGCATTGTCTTCACCTACAAACATGTGAAAAAAATTAGTGCTTGAGCACAGCTATGACCCAGTCCACCTAGGTGCCACATAAATGCTTCTGGAACAGAATTGAGTTAGGATAAAGCCTTAGTCCCGAGGGAAGCTGTCAGGGCAGCTCCTCCAGGTCTCCTGTGTTTGGGACCACTCAGTGTCACCTGTCTGAGGTGGGGCACCTGCCCCAGTCTCCCCCACTCTCTCTTTGGATTTGATTTGTCATTGGCTCGTCTGTTGATGTTGTCCATCTGTCTCTTTGCACGTGGTCTCCTTGGCAACCCTGGATCCATTTAAAGTGGACGTCCCATGTGCCATGCCTTGTGTCAGTTATTGGCAATGCGATGGTGAATAAGAATAAAAAGTACCTACTATGTGACAGGCATTCTGCTGGGCCGTCTCTGTACCTGTTTCAGCCTCATGACAATCCAGTGAAATAGGGATTCCTGCAGCCCTTTGCAGATGAGGAATTCAAGGCCCAGGGAGGTTCAGCATTTTGCCCGAAGTCACACAGCACATTAAGTGCAGAGCTGAAAAACTCACCAGAGTGGTTCCAAATCCCATGCTCATTTCCACTCTTCCCTTCTCCCCTGAGAGGTGAGGAACGCCACTCTGATTCTGTGGGTGTGTGTGGATACTTTCCTCCCAGATCAAAGCGCCGTGTGTTTAAACCACAGCATCTAAAATGGAGATGAAAAATTACGTAGTAACAACATTTTAAGGCAAATTAACCTTGATAAGATCTTTAATGTCATGTATTAGACTATTTTCCCTTAGTGATGCATTAAAACTGTCAAACCCGATATGATTGCACAATTAATGAGGTTACACACGATGTAAATTTCAATTCATTATTACAGAGTCTGTGCTAATAGACTTGCAGTTAACACCCAGAAACCATGCTAGTTCAAAAGGACAACTTTTTGTGAATCGTGTGAAACGAACAGGCAACCAGTTTTTTTTTTTTTTTTTTTTTTTTTTTTTGCGGTACGCGGGCCTCTCACTGTCGTGGCCTCTCCCGTTGCGGAGCACAGGCTCCGGACGCGCAGGCTCAATGGCCATGGCTCAGGGGGCCAGCCACTCCACGGCATGTGGGATCTTCCCGGACCGGGGCACGAACCCGCGTCCCCTGCATCGGCAGGCAGACTCTCAACCACTGCGCCACCAGGGAAGCCCAGGCAACCAGTTTTGACGAACTGGAGTGAGGATGATTTCTGCAATTGTCTAATGATGTCCTAAGATTAGCCGTAAAGATGGAGTTAGTTGAGAGAGTCCTGCGTGTAAGACCAAGCCGCTGACGTGAGATCAGCTTGCCTCCCTGGGTTGCCCTTTTTGGAACTCTTGGGGGAATTATTCACCATTAACTGAGTGTCCGTCAGGCAGCTCATTCTTCCAACGCTGCTGGCTCTCTTGCAAGAACTAGGAAATTTGAGTTCATTCCAAGAAAGCAAATCGTGTGAGGAAGTTCTTCTGTGAACTTGAGGAATAATAAAAATAACTCGTATTTCTTGCGTTCTGACAATATGTCAGGCACTGAAATCAGATGTTCGTGGTGCATTCTTGTATTCAGCTCCCCCGACCCCAGTAGCCTGGCTCCTTTATCAACCCCTACTTTGCAGTTGATGAAACTGCAGAGTAACTGGACCAAGTCACATGGCTGGTTGGGATCAGTTTTGAATCCTGTGTGTTTTTTTGCGGTACGCGGGCCTCTCTCTGCTGCGGCCTCTCCCGCTGCGGAGCACAGGGTCCGGACGTGCAGGCTCAGTGGCCACGGCTCATGGGCCCAGCCACCCCACGGCATGTGGGATCTGCCCGGACCGGGGCATGAACCCGCGTCCCCTGCATCGGCAGGCGGACTCTCAACCACTGCGCCACCAGGGAAGCCCCTGTGTTTTTAAGTTATCGTTTTCTGCCTTTTTGCTCTCAGAAAGTGAGCTACTATTAAAGGACAGGGTTTGCATTGCTGGAACCACATTTGGAATATGATACTAGCATTCTCCTCGGCTCTAGACAGAGGATGCAGAGATCACACACCTCTGCATACATGTCATTTACCTACCCTACAAAGGAGAAACTCAATTTCATGGAACACCTACCTCCTGTACCAGTTGATAAGCTAGCGCTCCGAATACGTGAGATGCTTCATCCTGACTTTTGAGAGAGGAGTTGTCATGCGGGGAAGCAGAGGCCCAGGGGTGGCACAGCTGAGCGGAGTTGCTGGGATTTAAGTCCTCGTCCGTCTCACTCCAACTCTCTTGCCCTTTCCTCTGTGCCTGGGGGACCGAGGGCCGCTCTGCCTCGGTGACTGTTCTGGACAATTGCAGATCAGCTGCGCAGGTGTCTCAGCCTTTCTATTTTAAACACCCTGGGGGGGGGCCCTTTGCAAACCCACTGCACATCCCTTTGCCTTCCCCACATGCATTTAATCAACACGTTATCATTTTCTTGGATTCCTTGGCGGCAGAAATGTATGGCAAGTTTTTAAAAAGGGGCTGGGAGCACGTGAACCAAAGCTAGTAACTAGAGCTGGCCCAAGTACAATGGGAAGGGCATTTTCACGCATTTTTCTGCACTGCTGTAAATTGACGCAGCCTCTTTAAGAAGTGCACTCACCCTGTGACTGGAGAATCCCACTCTGGGAATTTCTCTGAAGACAATGGATCATTCACAATCAGGAAGACACTCCACAGGAAGATGTTCACATCAGTGTTATTTACGGCATCGACGATTAGGAGGCAATGTCGATGCCCTACCGTGGGGCTGTCCATAAGTAAATCAATTGACTTCTCGTGATGATCGGTCTTAAGTAATTTCAAATGATCCTTTGAAGACCATACAATGGAAAAAGAGCTTATGATACATGGATAACGGGGTGCGTCCTTGGGCGGGTTCAGTAGGGTGTCGGATGCCATGCTTAGGAATTTTGACCCCCGATGTTGGGTTGCAGGCCCTCACCCCTGGCAGGCTGTGCGCTGCTGAAGGGTGGCGTGGCTGGACCTAGATTCTGGGCGGCCGGCTGAGTACCAGGATGCGACTGGGCTCCGTGAGAGCGTGCTGAGATGACGGAGCCGCCCAGGACGTTAGGTAGGCGTGTTTCAAAGGCGCACGCTGGCTGCTGGGTGGACCCAGCGGATGGTCGGGGGGATCCCAAAGGCCAGACCTGGGGCGGCAGGTGTGGGAGAGCCTGTGCCTGGCATGGCCAGGTCCACCGGGAGGGCTGGGCGGTAGAGATTTTCACCAAGGCCACACGTAAGCCTATTGGCCACAGTTGCTTTTTTCTTTTTTTTGTAACATCTTTATTGGAGTATAATTGCTTTACAATGGTGTGTTGGTTTCTGCTTTATAACAAAGTGAATCAGCTATACATATACATATGTTCCCATATCTCTTCCCTCTTGCGTCTCCCTCCCTCCCACCCTCCCTATCCCACCCCTCTAGGTGGTCACAAAGCACCGAGCTGATCTCCTTGTGCTATGCGGCTGCTTCCCACTAGCTATCTATTTTACATTTGGTAGTGTATATATGTCCATGCCACGCTCTCACTTCGTCCCAGCTTACCCTTCCCCCTCCCCGTGTCCTCAGGTCCATTCTCTACGTCTGCGTCTTTATCCCTGTCCTGCCCCTAGGTTCTTCAGAACCATTTTATTTTTTTTAGATTCCATATATACTTTAATTGGCTCTGAGGAATTCACTGCTCTTATTGATTGATTGATTGAGTTTTGGCTGCGCTGTGTCTTCGTTGCTGTGCACAGGCTTTCTCTAGTTGCGGAGAGCGGGGGCTACGCTTCGTTGTGGTGCACGGGCTTCTCACTGCGGTGGCTTCTCTTGTTGCAGAGCACGGGCTCTAGGCACGTGGGCTCAGTAGTTGTGGCTCGCGGGCTCTAGAGCGCAGGCTCAGTAGTTGTGGTGCACGGGCTTAGTTGCTCTGTGGCATGTGGGATCCTCCCGGACCAGGGTTCAAACCCACGTCCCCTGCACTGGCAGGTGGATTCTTATCCACTGCGCCACCCGGGAAGCCCCGAAATTCACTGCTCTTAATTGCTACTGTAATCACTCATCTCCCTATTAGAGTCGGGCTCACTTTGGAAGGTACCCCAGGGCTCGGCTTCCTTCTTCTGTGTTTGCTTGGCACAGTGGCTGTTCCTTGCACTCCTCTGGACACGGGGGCCCACGCGGGCGCATCTTCCCTCACTGTGTTGTCTGGGGGAGGGGGAGCGGGGGCACTGACGGGGGCCGAGCAGGGGAGGCAAGGGGGGCGGGAGTGCTCTGCCAGCCTGGGGCCTCCTGCGGTCGTGTCGGGGTGTCCCAGGCTGGCGTTTGCAAATCGGGTGCCCGTAGTGTCATATTGTGTGCCCCTCTCGGACCAGGTGGCCGGTAAGGGCGGTGGGGGGCCGTGACCGTGTCCTCGTGGCTAGCACACACAACCCCCAACCACCCTTAGTCCCTCCCAGCCCCTGGCCCATTGGCTGGAGGGAGCCACCAGCTCTCTGCTGCTCAGGTCGCTGTCACCCGCCGTGTAACTGTAAGCCTGGGACGGAGCATTTGCTGCTTCCTGACAGATCTTCATAAAACAGCACAACAGTGGCCTGCTCAGAATGTCACCTGGTCATCGGTGACACCGGTGTTCTGGGTTGCCGCCTAGTTAACCATGTGGACGGTGGAACCTGGCCGCCTTCACCTCCCCCACTGCCCACTGCACACGGCCGGCACGTTCCCTCTCTCTGCTTTCCTTCCAGCTCTGTCCTGTCTCCCATAGTGTTCTCCAGCTCCGCTTCCCTTCGTTACGTCTCCACCTCTCTCTCCTTTCCTTCTCTCTTTGGCTTATCTGTCTCTTCTCCCTTATCTCTGTCTGTCTCTCTGTCTTGTTAAAAGGGTCTGGACAGCAGTTCTCACTGAATGAGCTTCTCTGGGGCCACAGAGGAGGGGACAGCGCATGCTCCTCTGAGACGTCACGGAAGACCCTGTCTGTCCGTACGCCTTCTCACCTGTCCTCTCTCCCACCCACCATGCACATCTGCCCGTCCACCCAACGTTTCCTGAGCTTACTCTGTGCCAGATGCTGGGGACACAGTGACGGGCAAGGCAGATAGGCTTCTGGCTCCCTGAACCCTTCTGTGTATCCACGTCTCACAATCCTAATCACTTAAAAAATTTTTTTTTGCGATACGCGGGCCTCTCACTGTGTGGCCTCTCCCGTTGCAGAGCACAGGCTCCGGACGCGCAGGCTCAGCGGCCGTGGCTTACGGGCCCAGCCGCTCCGCGGCATGTGGGATCTTCCCGGACCGGGGCACGAACCTGCGTCCCTTGCATCGGCAGGCGGACTCTCAACCACTGCGCCACCAGGGAAGCCCCCTAATCACTTTTAAATTGTGAAATATTGTGTGCAGCTCCGCCTCTCTCGCCAGACTTTGAATGCTTCCAGAGCTTGGGCTGGGTCTTTTTCTATGTCCTAATGCCCAGCACCTAGTACAGAGGTACCTGGCATATCACAGCTTTCCGTAAATTCTGGTGTGTAGACGTCTGTGCTCGGGATCTGGGGGGTCTGGGAGTGGCACGTGCCTGGGAATCTCCGTGTGGACAGCCCTGGAAGGGTGCACAGGCCTTACCCCAAGCCCAGCCCTCTCTCTGTCCATTTCTGGAATCCTCAGCTTTGAGCAGCCACGTCTCTGCTCTTCAGGTGACAACATGCTTCTAGTGGCAGCTCCGTGCCGTGTGAGCGGGGGCGAGCGTTCCTACAGTCGCTGCAGACCTGGGCAGTGCTGGGCAGCAGCGAGGGGACAGCGCAGCCGCCTGGGGTGAGGCGGGCAGCTGGGACACGCACACCTCTTGATGGAAAGGCAGACCTTGAACCCATCCACCCACGATAAAGCGAGGCCTGGTTTCTATTTGTGGGACTTCCTCAGAGGGCTCCGAGGGCATTTTACAAACCAGAGCAGGGAGGAAACCTGCACCAATTAAATAAGAAAGCATGCCTGACGTGGGTTGAAAGGCAAGCGAGGGAAGGAGCGAGGGGGTGAAGGACCCCATGGACCCATAGCCCGTGGATCCTGGGGCTCACTTGGAAAATCTGAATTCCAAAGTACTTGAAAACCAGATTCGACCTCATTAATCAGCCAAACCACTGATTGACTCTTTTTACACAACGGGGAGGTTTATTGTCGGGGATGGCTGTTACCTCCATGTTAAATACGATGTGGCTTTTATTAATCTTTTGTTTATCCCAATCTCATCTTTTGTTTCCAGACAATATCAAGTGCTAGAAAAACACAGACATACACAAAGAAAAGAAGCCCCACATTTTACTGACAGTACTCGGTCTGTTCTGTTTATCTGTCCAGCTAATGATGTTTCATTGGTTTGCATAATTCCTGAGTTGTAGGAGGGACCCTGGGCTCACCTGGAGGGACCCCGAGCTGGGCCCAGGAGCCACACTAATGTGAGACCCCTCTTCCCTCTCCCCTGTCCGCCTCAGACAGACCTTCCAGGTAACCCCTTCATGCTCCTCTGGCTTGATGATGTGCCTGGCCTCCCCTGGCCTCAGGGCACATCCCTCTGGTTTAGGACAATCTTAGAACACCTTTGGACAAATACCTCTGCCACACAATCTCTATCAGCCAGCGGAGGCTTGTTGCTGTAACAAACATCCCCTCAAAGTTAACAGCTTTACGCACGAAGTGCTTACTTTTCTGTTCATGCAACAACCAGGTGGGGTGGTCCTGGGGGGCTGGGGCTCCTGCAGGTGGGGACGCGGGGACCCAGGTGCCTTCACCCTGCGTCTCTGCTGTGTCCTCCATTCCCCCCGAGTGGGTGGGAAGGAGGGGTCGCACAGGGCTGCGGGGGCTCGTAGCAAGGCATTGAAGGTCCAGCGGAGGCGGCTATGAATGAAACCTGTCGGGGGGCCCTCCCATCACAGGGAGCCTTGGGCTGAATGTTGGGGAAACCACCTTCCCGTTCTTTCTAACCCCAGGGCTCAACTCAACTTCAGGGGAGACTGAAATGTGGTCTTATGTGAGTCTGGGGAGGAGGGAATGGCCTCTGGGAAACACCTAACACTTTATTTACAGCCAGTTCTTCTTGCCTGAGTGAGATCAAGAAATCAAGGGGCCTAGGCCAGCCAGCAGGGGCTGATGCGTTCTGCCCTGGGATCTCTCCAAGCCCTACATTCTCTCTGACCTCCCTTTCTCTCACTCTCCTCCTGGTCTCCCAGCCCCCGCCACTCCGGCCTTCTTTCTGTCCATTGGGTTGCCCAAGCTTGGATGTAGCTGCCTCAGGGCCTTTGCACTGACTTCCCCTGATTGGAACAGCCTGCATGTGGCTGGCTCCTTCCTGTAGGTTTCCAGCGTCAGTTCTTCAGCAGGTTTCTCATCAGACCACTCAGAGTAGGGCTGTCCTCCGGCCCTCAGGGCTAGTCACCCTGCAGAGCTGGCCCCTTCTCTGCTGTTGTCCCCCATAGCTTATCACCATCTGACGTAGTATGTATCTGGCTTATTTATTTGGTTGTTTTTTGTCTTGGCCCCAGTCTTAGTTTACACGGACTGCTATAGCAAAATACCACAGATGGAGGGGCTTAAACAACAGATATTTATTTCTCGCAGTTCTGGAGGCTGGAAGACGGGGTTCGAGGTGTTTTGGTTCTAGGGGAGGACCCTCTTCCTGGCTTGTTAACAGCTGTTGTCCTGCTGTTTGCTGACAGAGCCTCCCCTCATCACATAGAGGGAGCTATCTCTCTGTCTTCCTCTTCTTATAAGGACACTAACCCCAGCGGGCATGCGGGCCCCACCCTTATTACCTCATCTAAACCTAATCACCCCCAAAGGCCCCACCTCCTAATCCACCACACGCGGGGTTAGGGCTTCAGCAGATGTATTTTAGGGGGACACAAACATTCAGTCCATAGCGGCCCCCTCTGCGCACACTGCGATGTGGACAAGAGGGGCGGGACCCGTTGATTCTGCTCCAAGCTACGTCTTCAGGGATTAAGGCAGCCCCTGGCACCTAGTGGCCCCTCAGGAATGTTTGCTGAATGAGCTGATGTGTCCGTGAATGAATGATCCCAGGGTTTCTGAAGACACCTCCGGTCCTGCCCTGCTGAATGGGCCCAGGTTCATCCTGGAGGCGACCAGCCAGCCACCTGCTCTGCCCCAATGCGGGCCGGGCATTTTATAACCATTATCTCACGGAATCTTCCCAATGAACTGAGAAGAAGGTATTCTGAGCCCCGTTGTAGAGGTGAGGAAACTGGGGGAGAGCTGGAGCTCACCGGAACCCTGCCTCCTCCCTCGGCCCCTGGGCCTGGCGGGAGCCCTGGCTGCTCTGTCCGTGACCTTGCGCGCACTTCTGTTCCTTCCACTTGGACATCTCCAGCCCTGTCTCTGACCGCCTGCCCCTGGCACTTGGGAAGGTTCCGGCTCAAATCTGCCTTCAGGGCTCAGCCTTTGCTCTTTTATTTGAAAAATCTAAATAAAAAGTATAAAACATTCGCACACTGGCATGATTATTGGTTCCTAATCCCAGATGTGAAAATTTGGATTGCTTAATGCAGGGAGAGAGCAGATAACAGACCGCTCTCTCTGAAAGTTTGTCTAAAAAACGTCAGCTGATGGTGACGTGTGCTACTAGGTCCCTGAAGTGGCTTTCTGAGTGGCCTGGCTCCTGCCAGACTCCGGGGGCTGGGACACTTAGCTAAGGAACTGGATTGAAGGAGGTGCTAATTGCACACTTAAAGTGATAATAATCGCTAATCGTCAGCGCTGCTAATTGAGGGACAGTTTTGTTCTTTCGAGGTGACTTAACCTTTTAGAGGTGAGGGTTTTTGAGAAGATTCCGTGAGATAATGCAATGTGAGCTCTGTTGGGGGAAAATAGGGAAATACAAATCCTTTCTCGGTTTGGAATGAGAGGTTTAATTTTGGCGTGACGCCTGCCGTCCAGGCCTTCAGCTGCAGGCTGGGCGGGGGCCTGAGGGAGATCCCGGGCCCTGCCCCCTGGCTTGCTGTACCTTCTGGGGCTGGGCCTGGGGCGTCTGTGGACAATGCTGTCTGCCAGCATCGCTTCAGATGGCTACTCGGGCAGGAATGTGGTTCTTCCAGTTGGGGACCATTTCCAGGTGGGCCCCTTGGGACTCTGCTTCCACTCAGGCTGCCAATGGAAAATATTTGCATATCTCCTGTTCCCAAGGAAGGGAGTAAAGCAGGCTCGGGTTTCCTGAGCAGGTCAGAAAGGAAATACTACACCAGGTGTCAGCTGATGTGGGATCTGTTCTCTTCGGAAGGGTCCCAGAGAGACAAGTTTTCTTAACATCGGTGCAGCTTCAGATCTGCCGGGAGCACGCGGTGACAGCGTGGGCGAGGAGACCAGCTGGTGTGACCTGGTTAAGGGGAGGGGTCACTGGTTGACGTCTGCGAGCACCTGCTGCGCACTGGGCACTTGGTTTACGTTATCTCTGCAGTAGCCGCCTGGGTTGATGTTAGTCTTTCCGTTTTACAGATGGCAGCACGGAGGCTCAGAGAGGTTACCTTTCCCAAGGTCACGATCCTGAGAGGCTGGCGGCATTGTCATTATGATTAAATTCTCTTTATTCTCATTTCACAGAAAAGGGGGCTGAGACCCATAGAGGTCACGATCCTGAGGGCTGGCTAGCCCTTCTGTTATTATGGTTATAATTATTCCCATTTCATGGGAGAGGAGACTGAGGCATGGAAAGTAATGGATTTTCTGGGTCCACCCGTAGTAAACTGAGGCTGTGTTCTTTCCTCTTTATGAGGTTGACTTTCAATTTAATTTTGAACTATTCGCTTTTAAATATTCGGCCTTTACACCAGTGTGCGTTGATTCCCACCCTCTAAGAGGCACCTGTAGTTACAGATGCAGATTTCAGTCTGACCATCTGATGAGCAGAGGGGTGAGCTTGATAACAGCAACCTTCGTTTTTCTGGAAGGAATCTTTGGAACGTATCGAGGTTTCCTTCGTGGCCCGTATTGCGTCAATTTTTGTGGCTGTCTGATGGGCAATAGAAAAGCTGCTGTGTTTTTGCTTTAAGTTACCAGTTAACACTATGGTTTTCCTTTTTGTCGTTGTTTTCGTTTTTTTGGCTGCGTTGGGTCTTTCATTGCTGCGCGCGGGCTTTCTCTAGTTGCGGCGAGCGGGGGCTACTCTTTGTTTCGGTGCGCGGGCTTCTCATTGTGGTGGCTTCTCTTGTTGCGGAGTACGGGCTCTAGGCGCGTGGGCTTCGACAGTTGTGGCGTGAGGGCTCAGTAGTTGTGGCGCACGGGCTTAGTTGGTCCGCGGCATGTGGGATCTTCCCGCACCAGGGCTCGAACCCGTGTCCCCTGCATTGGCAGGCGGATTCTTAACCACTAGGCCACCAGGGAAGCCCTGAAAGTCTTTTTTGTCACCCTGTAAAGGTGACGTCACTCGTTATGCCAGGACTCCACTCAGGTCAGAACAGGACAGAGACTGCAAAGCCGTGGACCACAGTGCTGCTGTCTGTCATCCACAGCACTTCAGACATTTGAGAATTAGCGACTTTATCAGTGTGCTAGGGCTGCAGGGCCAAGAACCCCAGCCCAGTGGCTTAAACAGCAGAAACTCATTCTCTCCCAGCTCTGGAGGCTGCAAGTCCAAGACCAAGGTGTCAGCAGGGCTGGTTTCCTCAAGGCTATGGAGGAGGGTCTGTTCCAGGCCTCCCTCCTTGGCTGGAGATGCCGTCTGCGCTCTGTCTCTTCACACGCCTACTCTTGTCTGAGGACGCTGGTCAGCGTGGATTAGGGCCACCCCACACCAGCATGACCTCATAGTACTCATTTCATCTGTAACAGTCTTATTCCAAATAAGGTCACATTCTGGGGTGCTGGGAGGTTAGGGCATCAAGATATGATGAATTTTGGGGGGAGACACAGTTCAATTCATAATAGTTACTAACCTTTAAAAAGTGGGAGCTGTTGCTTCAGAGTCCGCACGTTCAGGTTCTCTTGAAAACCCGGAGAGTCCAGCCACACTGAGCACCGTCTCAGAGCTGTCACCGGCCCTGCACCCCGGCCACCTCGCCCGTGGGGTCTTCCTGCCCCCCCGCCCCCGCCATGCATCACTGTGTGACCTTTGGGACACTGGTTGCAGGCACAGGCTCTGTGGTCCGGCAGACCTAGATTCAAATCCCACATCACAGCTGAGTGACCTCGAGCGAGTCACAGAAGCTTCCGAAGGCTTGTTGCTGCGTCCGTCAACATGGTCTCCACTCTTGGGGTTTCGGTGGGGAGCACGTGACCCAATGCGGTTGAACATTGGGTTGTGCACACCGTCTCCCCTCGACGGGCTGTCTTCTTTATCATTGATGATAATAGTATGTCCAGTCCCCGGCGGGGCTGGAGAATCGGGGTCAATCTCAGACCCAGCACACCCCGCTGAAGGGTCCCCGTTTGCAAATGCACGTGTTGAAGCTTCTCCACCAAGATATTTTATCTGACAATTGCTGGCACTCGCGGACGCCGGGTAATTTATTTTTAGGAAAAACCACTCAGGAAAAGTGCTCAGGGATGCCGCTGTTTGTTTAATTGGCTTTGTGTAAGCAGGGGCCACGGCAGCATCTAAAAATACCCCAGCCGAGTTCCTCATCTGTGCTCCCGCTTCGAAAGGGTCCACTGAGTTTCTAAAGATCGACGCTGGAGATCCTGACAGCTGGTAGAAAATGCATTCTGTCTTTGACCTTTGCCGGCTGCTGTTAGAGCGTCATTCTGTGAGAATGATTTATTTTTGCATGGCATGTATTCCATTCGAGGGCTGTAGACATCAATGTACCTGGCGTTAAAACCAGGTCGAGAGCATTGAGTATAAATAGCACTTTAACCTGAAGAATACAAGTGGGCCACCAAGGGGCCAGCCTCGCCCGAGAGGCAGCTGGTGTCAAGATGGTGTCCCCAAGGGCCTCCCGCTGCAGGAGGTGACAGAGGGACAGCGAGGACGGCAACCTGGGGCACAGGAGGCCTGCTGTTGTGGCTGTCACTGGGGAAGAGCCAGCGAGCATAGTAATTACGCAGAGCGGTCGTAAGAGTGGCTATCGCTTTGAGAGTGTGCCCTGTAACAGCCAGCGTATTCAAATGATCACAGGCATTATTTTAATTAATCCTCACAGTATTTTATTATTTTAGCTCATGTCCCATGAGGTGGATAATTACCTTTTTAATATTCCCGCCATTGATCAGTGCTAAATGCCATTGATCTGCCTACTGTTTGCCTGACGACACACGGCATTGTTTCTGCGTTAGCTTATGCAGTATTCATAATATCACCGTCGTATTTGCTTTATTTCCAGTTTACAGACAAGGAAGCTGAGGCTCAGAGAGGTGAGGTGACATGGCCCACATGTCCCAGCAGGACAGTGGCAGGGAAAGGATCCAGCCTTGTCTGACCTCATCCCCCCATCCCCCGCCCTCTCTGCTGGGTGGTCCAGTGTGGCCTCCCATCCCCTGCAAGGCACATTCCATCCTGGGCGGCTCTCTCTCTAGCTCCCGCCCCGGGGCCCCCTGGAGTCTTGTAGAGCCATCCACGTCCTTTGCCCCAGGACAGCATCGAGGTCTGCTGACTGTGGTCACCCCTCCCTGGCCCCTTTCATCCTTGCCCTCACCATCCGGGCATCCTCCCCTGGACACCTGCAGGGGGCAAGCCCAGCTTGGAAGGGCCCCAGGAGGTGGTCCATCACACTGTCTGATGACCGACCCATCCTCATACCCACAACAGGGCCACACAATCCCGCCCCGGCCTGTGGCTGGAACAGGGACCAGGTTGACGTCACCCTCACGGATCAGCCCCAACCTGCCTGGATGGATGGGGCTCCTGGGGGGAGGGTATGTGATACATTTCCTCCTGTCTCCTCCTAAGAGGATGGGCATGGGCCCTCTGTGTCCTCCCAAGGCTGGACAGATGGCGCCGTGGCCCGTGGGGCCAGCATGGTGCCAGGGAAGAGCTGTCCCTCATCCTGGAGGGCCCGCGTCCTCCACTGCCAGCTCTGGGGGAAGCACAGGGCAGCTGCCCTTTCGCTTTGGGCGTGGTCTGCAGCCTGGCGGGAGGGAATCCCTTCACTTGACAGTTGGATGGAAGGTGTCAGACCATAGGACACTGAAACTTCCCACGTCCGATGTGTTGAGCGAGACTTTAGGCCAGCGCTGTGCAGGCCGGGTACCACGAGGATGCGGTCAGGCCCCACGGGGTCCGTACAGGCAGGCATCAGGCACGGGGGCAGACACTCCCCTCTGAAACTTTACCGTGAGGCCACGTTTCACAAGTTGTTTGTGGATTATAAAAACAGCAAAAGGAGGGGAAAGAAATTAAAAATCTTTGAGCATTTACGACACACCTGACTATGTACTAGGTGATGTTTTTATCTCCCTTTTAAGATGAGGAATTGCAGGCTCAGAGAAGTTAAGTGGTTTACTCAAGGTCACCCAGCTAATAAGGGGTGAATGGATGAACGGGCCAGTGAAGGAGGTTGTAAAGCTGGGATTTGAACTCATCTGTGTCTGGCTTCAGAGTCCCCACCTGCTGAGTTGCATGTGCTTTTGGGTCCTGCCTCTGACTGTCAAGAGGCAGATATGGGCGTTCCCGTGGGCCACGTGGACAGGAAGCCACAGTGACCCCTGAGCTTCGTCTCGTTCACCTTCAGGTGCATCTTTCTGCGTCTTCCCTCTAAGGCAGCACTCAGTTTAAGGGACTTTGCTGGGACCCTTGTGTTGCGTGAGGGCTAGGTGAGATAGACAGAGATGCAAGAGCCGTGAGGACAGATCTAAATGGTCATAGTTCAGGCCACGTGCAGGTCCTGTGAGCATGGTTCTGGGCCCACCGCATCTCTGAGTCCATGGTCCACTCGGCCCGTGTCCCCCGACTGACTCCCAAGGCACCATATGTTCTTGGCGAGAACATATATTTGAGTCCTGATGGCTTCTCTCTCTCTGAATTCTCAAAACTCTCTGTTTTACATTGATTCCATTATTATTCTGGGATTGATGCTAAGGTCACTAGGCCGTTATTTCTGGATTCAGATGTTTCCTCTTTTTTTAAAGAAATGGGGACATTTACCCCTCTCTGGGCCTCTGGCAGCCCCCCAGTCTCACTGGGAGCAGGTGACACGGCCCAGAGAGTCAGCCGGATCCAGTCGGAGTCCCAGATCAGCCACCGGTCATCTGAGTTTGGACCGAGAGCCCGAGGCTCAGTTTTCCCATCTGTGAAATGGGTATGACAGTGCCCACCTCCAAGGGTGGAGGGTGAGCGTTCAATGAGTCATGTGGGTGAACGTCCGGGGAACGGAGAGCTCCCAAATGCTGGTTCCCTCCCACCGTCTCCCTCTTCCCCACGTGGGTTCGTGGTGGTTCCTCCATGTTATCCCAGCCCGTCGGGGCGAGTCCCTGGAGGCTGAAGGTTCTAGACGGTCACTGCTTTGTCTTCCTGCTGGAAGACCTTGGTGCCAGACTGATGGAGCTGGGTTGGCTCCACAAACCCCGTCCTGGTCCCTTCTTCATGCATCTTTCTGCTCTTGGGGATGATAACTGTCCCCTAGTTTGGAGAGGACAGACTTTGGTCCCTGGTTTCTGTCTCTCTGTCCCCTCCCCGTGTCCCAGCCCTGGGCTCCATGCCCATCACCCCCCTTCCTTCGGCTTCCTCGCAGCCACACGGGGATTTACAAATTCTCCTTCATGTGTTTATCAGACTCTTCGTGGTGGCCCCACCCCTTCCCCATCTGCCCCCCATACTCCCCGTCAGTAGCGTCATTATTTTAGTGAACAACATACATAATTTGGAGGTGACTTCATTATGCCTAATTGCGGCACGTAGATGCCAAGCAGTTTTTTAAAATGATGATCGCTTATGAGTTTCCTCGTGGAAATACTGTCAACACGATGATTTTGGAAATGAGCGTGTGTCTCCAGTGACTGCTTCCCCCATTAATGTCACCCCTTGCCAGGAAGCAGAGAGGCAAGGTAGCGGGATCTGATTTGGGTTCAGCGCGTTCATTTGGAAGTGAACGCCTACTGCCGTTGCCCAAATTAGCAGCTTCTCACCGGGAGCACGGCCTGGCTGCCAGGCCCTTGGTGCAGTCTCACGATCGGCTGCCTGATGTGGGCTGGACCACATAATAGCAGCATTGGCCCCCTGCTTCTGTTATTACAATCCCAGGGAGTCAGTGATTATGAATAACATTTTATAAAGAAAAAATATAGAACCTGCTTGCCTGACTCCAAAACAATAGGAGCTGTCCCCACGTGGAGAGAGGGGGTGTTGGAGCATCCGGGTGCTGGGGGTCCTGCTGCTGGCAGCTGTAAGGCTTTTATTAAACTGCCCTTCACGCGATGGCTAAGGAGGGAGAGAGAAACTGATGAGCCCCTGCGCGTTGAATGCTAATGACGGAAACCTTGGTTGAATGCTGAGGCTGACGCAGACGCCCAGGTGCTCCAGGAACCCCGTGCTCTCCTGAGGCAGCCCCGAGGGGCAGGCACGCAGCACAGCCAGCGGGGCTTGGCCCTGCCTGGAAGCGGCATGCACGCATCCTCTTGGTGCTGACCTGGTCTGTGACACGAGCTCCCCATGTCACCTGTCTGAGAGGTGGAGGCGTGGGACTAAAAGGGCACTGGACTTGGAGTCGGGAAGCCTGGATCTGAGTCCTCACCCCAGGACCGACTCTGTGATCTTGGGCCAGGAAGACAGAACGTGGAAGGGCAGAGGGAGCAGCCTATGCAAAGGCAGGGGGCTCTGAGAGAACAGGAGGGCAAGATGCGACTTGAGGTGAACGAACCCGTATCCCAAATATCGGAACCTGCCGGCCTGATGCGGACTGGTACCCTCTGAATGCGCATCTCAGGCAGGCATGGTGAGGGGTCCTGGCATTTTAACAACTGGGCTCAAGGCTTGCTAAGAAACGGTGTCCTCACAACGAATCCCCCTGTATCTCACACCTCTTCCAGGTAGATAATTTTACCCGCCACGTTGAAGATCAGAGACCTGGCCCCGGGCCCTGGAGAAGCTGCCATTGGCGTTTTTTGCTTTATTTGGCTTTTCATGATGGATTAATTTGTAGGTACTCACTGAGCTGGTTCTATGCGCTCATCACCCATCCAGCCACTGGACCCGCTTCTGGGCTTCTGGGGCAAGCTTGTCTCTGCTGGGGGCGAAGACCTGGGGCCAAGGAAGAGGGTCCTGCCCTGCAGAGCTGCAGCTCCGGGTGGAGGATGGCCACTGAGGCCAACCTTGCCATGACAGGGCGCGGGCTGTGCCGACTGCTGGCCTCCCCTGCTGGCACCCCACTGCCAAGCCACGACATCTGAGCCCCGTGACCTGGCCTTCAAGGCTTTCCTGGCCAACTCTAGCCACATCTTCTACCCAGAAGCCCCCGTACTAACGCCCAGCTCGGGGACCTTCCTGAGGCTCTCCTAACACCTTGGGACTTTTTGTGACTCCTTGTAAACGTACTTCTCACCCTGTTGCAGCTCCTCAGCCCGCCTCTTCAACCGGCAGACCCCCACAGTTACATCCAGGTAGTCAGGGGTCAGACGGACCTGTGGACAAGTGTCAGCTCTGCCAGTGAATAGGGATGTGACCTTGAGAAACACACCTAGTCCTCTGGGGCTCGTGTGTCCATCTGTGAAATGGGAATAATAACAGTATCCACCCCCTTACAGGGTTGTTGTGAGAGTTGAGTGGAACAAAGCATTTACTGCACTTTGCACAGCGCGGAGAGTTCAGTAATCGTTAGCGGTCAGCATCGTCATCACCGTCACCACCACCGTCACCTCCACCACCACCGTCAGCGTCACCAGAGTCGTCATCTTAATCACCACCACCAGCACGATGGCATCAACATTGCCACCACCAACATCACCACCACCTACGTAACTTGTAAAGGCTTATGCACAGGCTGGGGGTTAGAGTCAGGTCCAGCACAGGTCTTGTTAGCAGCAGGTGCCTCACACGGCCAGGCTGATCTTAGATCAGTTGAGTTTACGTGTGAGCATCTTTCTTTCCACGTGGGAATATTCTGGGTTGGCCTTGGACAGGGAAAGGCAGCTGTCTTCGTGGTGACATTTTGTTCTTGTTTCCCTCGATGTGATAAAAGCCACGTGACTGACCTTTTCTCTGGGCTGGCTCCAGAGTCCCTGGAGATCACCACTTGTCCACATGGTGTGCTGTCAGGCGGCCCGCTGCTGAGGGCCTGGGGAGGACCTCTCGTGGTGTCGGCCTACAGGTGCTGCATTTGCTGGGCTGTCGCCATCTCCCGCTCAGGGTGATACACGGCGATTTAGCAAAGGGTCAGGCAGAGAAGAAGTCTTGGCAATAACGTTTTCTCTCCCTTTGAGAATGGCTTTTGCTTACTTCCCTTTACAAAACAGAACGAAATGTGGTGAACTAACCTTGGCTGGAGTGCCTGCTATGTGCCAGACCCTGTTGTGCGGACGGCAGTCACGTTGATTCCTTAGACAGGGTAGTGACTGCTGAGGCCAGCGTTGTTAGTTCCAGTTTACAGAAGAGACACCTTAGGGCACGGGGCTTACAACCTTACCCGATGTCACACAGTACATAAGTGACAGAACATGGGTTCACCAGCGTTCACACCAATGGCGCTTCTAGCTCCTCTGCTTTGAAGTTCCCGGGGCAGAAGGAGCCTGGGAGAAGCCCGCCCTGGAGCCAGCTGGTCTGGGTTCAACTCCCAGCTCCGCCACATCCGAGCTGCATGCTTCATAATCTTTCTGTGCCTCTCAGATCTCATCGGTGGAGTGGGGTGGAGCTCGCCCTGCTTGGTAGAGATGCTGTCAGGCTTTACGAGTAATTCGGTAGCTCAGCAACGTCAGCCGTGATTTGTGCTGTCACCGCAGCGGGGAGAGAGGTCGGCGGACCCAGGCGGGCAGAGCTTTACGAGCCGGGATGAAAGCTGTGAGGGGCCACGGAAGGGGGCCCTGATCAGACTGACATTTTTGGAAACGTGGCCCTGGCTGCAGCATGGGAGATGGGAAGAGAGGGGGCCCAGGTGTGCCCGTGAGGACCCGGGAGAGCTACAGTGGTCTAGGAGAGAGAGGGCGGGGGCTCCCCTAGGGTGACCTCAGCAGAGCAGGCGGGAAGTGGAGGGTGCGGGGGAAATGAGAATGGATGGGGGCTGGTGGTACCTTGGGCAGGAGGTGGGGGAGGAGGGGGTGTCAGAGCATCCCCAGGCTTCTGTTTGGGGGTGCCTGGGTGGATGGTACTGCAGCCTGAGATGGGGACCCAGACGAGGGCTGGGCTTGGGACATCTGGTGCAGTTAGGAGGTCCATTTTGGACACGGTGGTCAGCAGCTTTCAAATGTTTTTCAAATCCAAAGCCATTTCTTCAAAAAGGATCTCAGGGACTCTCCTGGCAGTCCAGTGGTTGAGACTCCACGTTTCCAGTGCCGGGGGTGCGGGTTTGATCCCTGACTGGGGAGCTAAGATCCCACATGCCACACAGCACGGCCAAAAAATAAAAAATAATAAAATTCTTTTAATTTTTTTTGTTTTAAAAAAGGATCTCAAACAGAGCCTGATATGCAAAACAGAGATCTCGTGTCTACCAGCCGGCCCTGCCCGTGGGTGTCGTGTGGAGCCCCAGGCCTTCCGGGGTGGCAGCGGGGATCCCGTCTGTACGGGGGGCAGCTTTGTGGCCCCGGGAACCCGAAATGTACCTGCTGTTCATTATTATACTCGCTGCAGCCAGGGCTGCACTAGTGATAATGAGCGACATGTGGACCGTTCCGCTGGGACTGTCCAGGAGAGAAAACGGGGCACTTTCTTTGCAGTGTCATATAAATTCACAGCCACCCCCTGGCCTGCCCGTCTGCCTCGCTTGGCAGGGACCGTAGACGCCACTGCCAGGACCGCCCCTGCCCCTACCATCAGACCAAACAAGCCCAGGGCTGTCAGTGTGTGCGATTTGCCACCGACAGGTACGGGAAGTGGGCTCGCTTGGCAGGGACCGTAGACGCCACTGCCAGGACCGCCCCTGCCCCTACCATCAGACCAAACAAGCCCAGGGCTGTCAGTGTGTGCGATTTGCCACCGACAGGTAAGGGAAGTGGGCTCTGTGTCCCTTGTTCTGTGTGTTACAGCAGCGTCCATCAGCGTGGACACTCAAGCCTGTACCAGAGGCAAACGCAGAGGGTTGGGCCTGGGTGGGGCTCTCCGAGCATCCCTGCACAGCACCCGCGTCCTCTTCGGCATGTCCTGCATCTCCTGTCCTTCTGTGGACAAGGAAAGAAAGCTGGGGCACCCCCCCCACCCCGATCTTTCTCTCCTTCTTCTCTTCCTTTCTCCCCTCCCCCATCCCCTTCCCCCCCCTCCCCCAGACGCTGTCCATGCCCCTCACCCTGGCACTTCCACGGACTTTGTCGCCATCAGCAGGCTGTGTGCTCCTTAGTCTGTGTGCTTGTCTACCTCCCTCCTGAGAGACAGTCTGCTCTGCGGGGTCGGTTCACGACAGAGCCGGGCACACGGCAGGTCCTCAAGATACAGTTGTTGGATGAAAGCATTCCTTCATTCATTTGTTCACTTATTCTCTGAAGCACTGATTGAGCACCTGCCCCTCAGAGGCCACGGTTGGGCAGCCACTCGGTTGAGCCTTTGGATCCCCTTTAATAGTTGAGGAAACCATGGCCTAGAGGCTCCTGGGAGACGAGGGGGGGCCCCTGCCTCAAGTCCACGCATAGGTTAATGGAAGAGCCTGACCTGGCTGGAGGGACTTAAAAGTCACAGAAGCAGTCTTATGAGGATGGATGTAATTTGTGCATCCAGGTTCCCAGTGCGGCTGTCCCAGAAGCCGGTGGCAATCCTTTCCAAGCTGCAGCAGAAAGTTAGAAGAGCCCCGTGGTCTCCGTGGAGTACAGGCTCCCCATAGGGGAGTCATGTGACACTTCCACCCCAGGCCGCATTAACAGAAGTATAGGGTCTACGGCAAGCGAGGGATAGTCTGTTGTACTTTTCAATGACCTGACTACACCTTGAGTACTGTTCAGGTGAGGTCACACTTCAAGAGGGGCGACGGCAATCTTCAGGGTATCCAGAACACAGTGGCTAGAATGGGGAACCAGCAATTTCATATACACAGCTGTGAGGCACAGAGCGTTGGACTCAGACAACCTGGGCTTGAGTTTCTGCTCTGCCACTTGCTAGCTGTGTGACCTTGGGCGAGTTCATTAACCTCTCTGAGCCTCGAGTTCCTCATCTGTAAAATAGGAATGATCTTATCTATGCTTCGGAGTTGTTGGAGAATTAAACAGTAGCATCTTTGTGGAGGTGGCTAGCACAGTAAGAGTGGACAGGACACAACAGAAAACGGTGGGCGCCAAGTGAGTCCTCCGAGTGGACTCCTGTCACCCTTCTGGCCTTGGGGTTGGTTGTTCAGGTCTGCAAATCGCTGACAGGCCCGGGTGCGTGTGCGCTCAGGAGGTGGCGTTGGCTCTGACACTCACTAGGAAATTGCTTATTATGGGGCTGTGAAAGCGTGCATTGAATTCATGCCGTTTATTTTTAAATAAATTTGGGGGAGTGGGAAAACAAAAAGAGACAATTTAAAAAGAACATTCTCTGAGCATAATGAAGGCTTTGGCAGGGCCCCAAAACCTGACCCCAGATCCCAGCTCTAGAGCTCAAGCTGGTGACAGACGCCCCCGCCTGCCCGCCTTCCCACAACGCTCAGGGCGGGAGCAGTGTGTCGGCTGCATTTTCAGCTTTGCCTCTGAGTGGCTGAGCTTCCTATGGACCTAAATCCTCTGCTCTGGGCTGCGTGAAGATTTACGGGGGATTGGAGGGCAGCTTAAATACTGAAGGATCCCTCTTCTTACCAAGGGCTTTCCAGACATCACCGCCTACCCCAGATTACGTGTCCCCTTTTCACGTGTCGGGGGAGGGGAGACCAAGCAGGGGGCTCTATTCTACAGTAGGGCCTGGTCTCCTAGGGGAGATTTCAGCCTCACCTTCAGGGCTCAGCACACTGAGTGTGAGCAGCTCGTGTCGTGCGGTGTCTGCTGTGTGCACAGGGCGCCCAGGACTGTCAGGCTTGGAGTTTCCTTTCAGATCATCCACTTCAACGCCCAGGAGGGGCCTGGGGGAGACTGTGTGGCCCAGAGAGGGCATAGGCCTCACTCGAGGTCACCAGCTTCTAACGTCTGAGCTCTGACCTCCAGCCAGAGCTGTGTTCATGGCACCAAAAGGGCTGAGAAACACTTCGGATTGCCTCAGAGTTGCTCTTCTCTTCTGACGTATGAGCCTGGGCAGGGGGAGGGGTGGCGTTGGGCCCCCCAGTTACCTGCTCTGTGTGTGCACGTTGGCTCTGGGCGAAGACGAGGATGAGGGGAGGAGTTTGTGTTCAGAGGACGGTCGGGCCATCTGGGAGCTTCGTCGTTCCAGTTCTCGATAATTAGTTACAAGGAAGCTGAGAATAGGATTAACAACTCGAGTCAGACTCTTTAAAATGAGGGTCCTTGGCAGTTTGGCTGTGACTAATTTTTATTGAAAAATTATACATCAATACTATCAAAGCTTTTCCGAAAAGAAACAAGGTCGCCCATCACCATCAGGCAACTATTTTCGTCTTCCCATGGCCTGCGTGCAGACGCAGCCGGTTTGCAGGGTTGCGGTTGGAACTCCGGGGTCGTCTCCTGCCCAGTCATCTTTCACTGCACCCACCCCATGCGGTTCTGCAGCCCCAGGCACCACCCTCATGACCAGCCGAGGGGGTATTTCTCTGGGCAAACCGACTGTATTCCGTCTGCCCGTTGCCTGGAGCTGCTTGCTTTTCTGCTCTAAGAGCTTTTCTGCTCTCTTCTGTGCTTTAGCCCAGCTAAGTCCCTGCCTTTGTGCACATGGGCTCTGCTGCTGGGTCAAGCCTCCCCCGGGTGTCTCCGCTCCAGGAACCTGCCCCGGGCCTCGGTCTGACTCAGGGCTCTCTCCCTACTCCACGGGCTCCTGAAGACAGAGAGAGGCTTCCCCGGCACCAAGGAGAGCCGGGCGTTTGCCGAACGTTCTCGGAACCTCAGGCACAGAGCCGGGCTGTTTGTCCCAAGGTCCGCGGTGTCCCGAGGACCCTTCTGCTGCATTTCTGTGGAGGTTTGCAAGGGGCTGTGCTCACTTGTGTACCGACTGCAGATTCTGAGGGCGCGAGGCCCCCCCCCTCCGCCAATCCTGGTTTGAGAAGTCATGACATTTCCCTGGTTTCCATGGCGATGTCAGTTTCCATTCTAACTGCTCTTGAGAGGGATTATAAACTCATTATTGCATACTTAGGTCTGGCACTCCTCCTTCTTCAGCCTCCAGGTTTCGATGTCTTGGTAGGACTCTGTTCACTTATTATCTGGTAGAAAAAACGGATTGAGTCAGAGCCGGACTTATTTCCTTCTCCCTGGGGACCAAGGATCGCTGTGTTCGAAAAGGAGCCCGGACACTATTAGATGCCGGTGGGCAATTTGGAATTCCTGGCGTGCCCCACGGGCTCGGGAGCTGCAGGTTGTAATGACGTGTAGATGAACTGAGCTTCCGTGGGGTTGCCTACACGCAGGCCCCAGGAGCCACGGAGGTGGGGGGCCCGTCAGCTCGCCGTGGGTTCTGTCCCCACCCGTCACTCGGTAGCTTGTTTCTGCTGAGTTTCTCCCGTGGAAATTGGTTGCCACGTAGGCAGCAGTAATGGGACACCCCCCCAGACCCCTGGGCCCCTGCCTAGGTGCCTGCTTGCGCGCCCCTGGTGATGAGCTCACTGCTCTGATCAAGGGGACACTCAGCCTCAGATGGGACGCCTGTGTCTTTTCCCACCCCCGAGTCAAGGCTGGGGATGCGGAATCATGGAAAAGGGGCGCTGGGTGTCTGTATCAGTGTCTCATTCAGATGATAAATGGAAAAATTCCAGAAGCATCAAGGCCGGCTCCATGGACCTGTGTCTCAGGGCATGAAAACTCCCACGTTTCCACTTCCTGGGCTGGGTAAGAGATCTGTTTCCGGGACTGGTGGTTAGCGCACTGCTGTGGGATTTCTGAAGGTGGGGGGCTTGCCAGGGCCAGCGGGCGGGGATCCTCGTCTCATTCATCCAGTTCTCGTGAACAGTGGTGGGGATCACGAGGGGACCCCAAACCCCACTACATCGGTTTGCGTGGAGGAGTGTCTCAGTGCAGGCGTGGCCACCCAGAGCCAGCCTGGGCTGGCCCAGCGGAAACGGTAACAACAGCCAAACAAAAACACAAGCAAAGCAGCGCGCACGTTTGCATATTTCGGCTGCGCTGAAATAAACCTCCACCCGCCCAAGAATCCTTAGAAGTGTCTGTGAGGCTCTCGGGCGACCAGAACTGCGAGTGTCCACGGCATGGGGGTAGGGGTAGGGACAGCTGGGTCTGATTTCTCGTCCAGTAGACCTGGCCGCTCTGTCGCTCTCATTCACGCCCCTTTCTCTACCATCGGCTGTGTGGTGTCTGTGTGCAAATTACTTAACTTCTCTGAGCATCAGCTGTGAATGGGGATCCTAGTACCTAATCACAGGGCTGTCATGAAGATTAGTTTGGGTGAATGCTTATAGCTCAGAAAGTTCTAGATAAGTGCCTTTGACATAAACACAAGAGCTGGGTGAATTCAACGCATGCAGATGTGGAGACGATTCTCGGTACGTAATAGGGGCGCAGTTGGATTAGTGGAGTCTGCGCCTCTGGCCGCCTTAAAGCCCATCTGGACAGAACTCTGTAAGTGTGCGTAGCTGTACCAAGCACGACCTCTGCTGTCACAGAATGTCCCGCCAGGTTGTAAATACAAAGCATGCTTGTTACAGAAGAACCTGCAAGTGTGCAAAAGAGAAAAGAAAGCAATTCACTAACACCCATTCTTCCACTCAGACACATTTCCATCCGGCTCGTTTTCTGCGTCTCTGTGTGTACGCGCCCATGTCTTTGTGGGTCCGCACGTAGGTGCGCGTGTATGAAGGAGCAGCATTCCCAGTTAGTTTATCAAGAGTTTGTGGTTCCTCCACTGGGTACTGGCCCTGCACTAGGGCTGGGATCGGAACATGGATGTGGGTCGTGGTGGTTGCCTTCCAAGCGTTTATAGTCTCGTGGAGGAAACAGACACACAGAGAGGTTTTCAACGTGTTTGTGAAAGTGCAGAGAGGACCTGCTGTGTATAGAATCTCAAATACCTCTCGTGATACTGCGTATGAGTATGTTCTCGGACTGTTGTTTGACTGTGTTCCCGTGATTTGTGTTTGCTGGTTGAGTTAAATGGTTACGCTACAGTTTATTCACCCAATAGACACTGCTCCAGGCTTGCTATTCGAAGTCAATAGTGCTGAGATGACACGCAGACACAGCTTTGAATGTTTGACAAGCAGATGTGTCAGCCCAGCGCCAGAGCTGAGGGCGGTGATGGGCCGACAGGTCAGACCTTCCGCCGAGGGTCTGATTCTAGTGGAAGGAAGGATCTCACAAAGCCACACGGCCGAGGTCTCAGCTGGAGCTCCAGCGACATTTACCGCTTCAGCTTCCGGTCTGAAAGCCAAGACCACATCTTGATGCATGTTGAAATCATTCTGGCCAAATTTGCCCCATCATTAACTTTCAATCACTGTTAATTTTAGACAGGGCTCTGAATTCAAGTTTTTTTTTGTCTTTGTCAAGCTGATGGAGATGGGTCTGTTTTTAGCCCTGGTGTGATGGTGGCACGGTGCTCCTTCCCTCAGGATGGTAGAACGCCCTCCAACACAGCTTGTGATTGTTTCCAGTCTTGTGATTTAGCTAAATCAGCTCAGGAAGTTTACATGTGGAACTGGATTTGACAGTCCTGCTTTATAACAAGTCACTCCTGCGAAGGGAGCATTCTGCCTCTTGTACATAAGGTGCACTTCAGCCAGATGTTTGGGTCGCAACAGAATTGTTCCCAGCCTCGTCCTTTGGGGGAAGATACAGTGACTTCACCCTGGGGAGAGCTTGTAAATCAGATTTCAGAAATGGAGATCTTTTTTGTGTTCAGAAACCCAACCCTTCCAACATTTTCTTCCCTTCAAACAAGTTACCAATATATGCTAGTTTTCACGATGAAGGATATACATATATATCCTTCATCAATATATATACATCCTTCAATTATATATATATACATATATATGTACATATATATATAATTTTTTTTCCTCTGCTTTTAGCTAGAATTCCTTAGGCTAACCTGAAGTATTTAGAGAAGCAGGGTCATGTTTATTTATTACAGGTATATTTATATCAAATACAAATGTAGGAAGATGGTGACTTTTCTTGGCCATGAAAATGAAACCAATTTGGTTGATGAAAGTTACCTTGAATGAAACCAACATCTCTGTTGAGGTTTACTGGATCGCTTCTCTCCTGGCTAATGTTTATTCTTGGGGGGAGGGGGTCATTCAGATAACTTAAAGCACCTGTATGGGACGCCTCCCCTTCCCCGCTGCTCAGAGAACCTCGTGTGCCAGGCTTGCCCGTGGCATCCCACCCAGGCTTGGGTCCCTTCTGTGACTGTCCCAGTTAGAGGAAGGGTCATATTTCTTTTCTGGTCCCATTGTCCAGCATGGATTCACATAAATTATTGGCATTTGTAATTGACTTTGGCTGAGATAGGGAGCAACACAGAGCCTTTTGTCAGATCCCTCTCAGTTTTCCAATATCATACACAGCCCATCTTTGTTTGATCTGGTGTAATCAGTATGCCAATCACACATTTGAAACGGAAGTGGGCAGTTATCATGGAAGTCTGTTGCCCCGGACCCCGTGCCTGGGAGGGTAGCTGAGGATGCCCGGGTTGGAGAGAGGCAAATTGGAGATCGGGCCACCTCTCCATGTGGACTTGCTTTGAAAATAAGGACTGTTTTAGAAATCACATGCGGGCTGTGGTTTACTCCCTAGTTTATTGGTTTGTGGCAAGTTCAGTGGGAGCTGGGCTACTCGAGCCTCGGTCAGGATTGCTGTTCAGTGTCTGTAGAGTGACTTCAGGCAGCAGGTGCAGCCTGTGTGGTCCCGTGAGGCAGAGCTGGGACTGATGGGTAGAAACTCGGGGAAACGTGTTCAGCTAAAGATGAGGAGGGGCTTCGGGAAGTGGGGAGCGTCCCATCACATGAGGTATGCAAGCTAAAAGGCCGCTGGCTGGGGTGCTGCAATTATAACGGTGTATGAATGAGGCTTCGCCATCCACAGGTGAGACTTCCATGGTATTAGTCTCCTCACTAAACATTCTTCTCACAATAGGCATGCAGATATTATCGGAGTCCCGTTTTACAGATGGTATGCCTGAGGCTCCAAGTGCTGGACAACTTGCCAAGACTGCTTGGCTAGAATGGGACAGAACCTTGTAGACCTTGAGATATTTCTGCGAGTCTTTTTCTAAGCAGAGGCAAGGGACTCACTAGAAATATGTCGCTTTGTTTGGAGGATTTATACTAAGACCACTAAGAACGTCCCGCGTTCTTTTAGGCTGTGGTGTGCTTAGAAAACACGGTGAAGACAGCTGTAGACATTTGCTTTTTAAAAACGACCAAATGTTACTTAAAAAACGCTTTTCTTAAAATACTTAGTCTCAGATGTTCAAAGCATGACTGTGATGGTTTGCCTCTTCCTGGAGCTGGTCCCCCCTACATCCGGTCTGCTGGCTACATTCTGCCTTCCCACCTGCCCCGAGCCAGGGTTAGGAGATACGGGACACAGTTAGGAGATGTGGGACATCTCTGGTCGCAGGCCCCCGAAGATTTCTCAGTAGCAGCCACTTCCAGAAAAGGTGTGGGCATCTGAGATTGCCCAGGGAAGCGGTTTCTGGGGATGTCACCAGGAGAGTCTCCTCCCAAGGGACACAGTCTTTCAGAGGCTGCATCGGTGACGGTGCTCGTGTGGCTGCCCCCGATAGGGGCCGATGGAGGCCGGGTCACCATTCTCAAAGACGTACTCAACACCAGCCTGGGATTTGGGGCTTACCCTGAGCCGCCATGCAAGCCTGGCTCTATTTGAAGAGAATCTCTGCCCACGAATACGGATCTTGCCTGCGAGCTCCCACAGCTTTTTGGATTCACAGAAATAGCATTTGTAGGGGATGGGCTTCTGTTTTCAGCCTGGTTTTACAGAAGCTGAAGTTGTATTTGTCTTGTGGTTACTTTCCATCGACTTCCGAGTCAGACATGCTCACTTTTCCACTCATAGAAATGGTGTGAAAATTTCCCGTTTAAGTAAAAGCAGTGGGTTGATTTGAAAAAACTTCATAAGGTGCCCTCCTGATGGGAGGTGGTTCTGGTGCACATGCTGAAGGGGCCCCTGAATGGCCAGACATGGGTTTCTCGAGCCGTTCAGCTGCCCGACGCTGACAAGGATTCCTGGCCCTGTTTGAGTGGGACAGGGTGGCCACCTTGACCTACAGCCCAGCCGAGAGAGCGTTCGGGCTCAGGTGTTGCCAGAGAGACAGGGAGCCCAGAGTTGGGAGATGAGCCTCAGAGGGGGGAGCAGGCTGCGCTCAAGGCCACCCCGAATTAGGGACAGCCTTCCCCAGGAGGTGACATCAAAGGGTCCTCCTGCCCACCGCCCCACCCTGACCCCTTTCCACAGAAAGCCCACTTTCCCAAAGCCACCCTCCTCCACTTTCTCCTCCTCCCTGGGGCAGGCTGATTCCCCACACGCATGGCGTTGTTGATGGAGGGTGGGGGGAGCGACAGGGGTCTTGGTGCAGAAGGAAAGGCTCCTCCAGCTGCCCCACCTACTCCACCGTTTCTTACTCAAATTACGATTGAAACCTTCTTTGAAAAAATGTCCTGGACTAGTGGACACGTCGAATCCCAAGCCTCCCGAGATGTCCCAGTGGGAGGGGCAGGGTCATTCCCGCCCCCTTCTGCCGTGACAGCCCAAGACTGGTGCAGCAACCCTGGCCTGCAGCCACGCGCAGCGGGAGGACCTACTGTGTGCCAGGCGCTAGGGAAGCAGGACAGGCAAGCCCTTGGTCCTTGCGCTGCAGGAGGGACGGATCCCACCTGTGAACCATCCCGGGAGGCAGGATGCCATGCAGTCGGTAGCAATGGTGAGGAACAAACCCCCTTGATGGCACCAGCCCCTCCCGATGCCAGGCCGGTGGGCACAAAGCCCACCCTCGAGGAGCCTCCAGGGAGAAAATGGGCCAGTGCACAAGGGTGGGATACGAGGAAGAAAGTGACTCAGGTCAGAAGACACGGCATCACCGGGAAAGCCCGAGACGGGAGAGGCCCCAAGGTCTCCAGAGGCCCCTGAAGGGTGGGTGGTGTCACTTGGGTTGGGGAAGGCATTTCAGGGCGAGGAGTGGGGTAAAGCTGGTGCCTGGAGCTGAGTGGGGGAGTGATGGGGGGGGTCTTGTCCCGCAGGTCTTGAGTGCAGGTGAGGTGTCTGGGCAGCGGGAGACACCGGTGGTGCTTACGGAGTGGAGGCCTCGTCATCCTCATTTGCATTGATGGAGCATCACTGGTTGTAAAGTGAGTTCCCAAGTGACATCTCCAGGTTGTCCCTACGCTTAATGGCCCAGTGAGGCACAGAGACCAGGCGCCTCTGGAGAGGACCCCAAGGCAGGTGAAGGCCACCGAGATGAAGTTTGGAATTGATTTCCTCGCTGCCCTGTGGGGGAAATTGAAAGGGCTTATTGGCCCCATGGATTGATTGGGTCCCAGACTGGTCTGTAAACCCTGAAATGGGGTGAAAAACTGTGCTTACGTGCCTCTACGTTTATAGATTTCCTGAGATTCTTAGCGGGTGCCCTTCCAGAGGAGATGTGAAAGGCACTGTCCTCCTAGGTGAGGGGACGGGTATCACGGATACCAGCAGGCAAGGGGGGCTGGGGGGCAGGCCGCAGGCCTGGAGAGCGGGGATGGGGTGCTTGCCCAGGGGTCCAGGGAGCGAAGGACGGGTTGGACTGTGGTGGACCAGTGGGGGTCTCCTGCAGACACAGGGCTGCGTGCCAGGGCCCACAAGACCTTTAGAGACCCACAAAAATGTTTTCATTTCCTTTTAAATCAGAAGAAGAGAAAGTTTTAGGTCAAGGAAATGTTTTGATATATAATAGGAACATATTCTTTTTTTTATACCGGTGCAGGTGAAAAATAGGAATGTTAATTTTTTTTAGGGAGGAAGTGGTCCACGGAGGCCCCAATGCCTCGGGCCCCCAGAAGTCGTTTTGCACCCCAGATGGCTCAGGGGAGCAGATTCTGGAAACCAGGACAGAATCCATTGTTGGTCTCTCCCGCTGGCTTTCTCAGAAGATAAATTAGTCTTTGCAGGGCTCAGATGCGCCCTGCTGGCTTCTTCCCAAGCTGGTAACTGATCCACCAATCCCCCTGCTTTCCTGACGCTCCTGACGGACAGGGCTTTGTGGGTGATCGACCTGTCTGGACTCCGTAAGGTCAAGGGAGCTTGTTCAGGGGCTGCTGTGGCCAAAATCTCAGCCTTCCCAGTTGGATGCAGCCAAAGGCTTCACTATCCCATCACCTACGTGTCCTTTGTTCCGGGCTCCTCTATTCTGATGTGACAAGATAATTTCCAAAGGGAAATTCTTGGAAGTAATGTGCATGTGGCTTCCTGGCTGGAGACTGGTGGGGAGAAGGGGGAGGGCACTGGAGCCTGGGGAAGGATTTCTGTTTTAAAAACAGGATAGGCACTTTCCACCCACCTCCAGGAGATACCCCGGGCACTTTTTATGTTGAGAGAAGTGAGGCACCAGCAGCATCACAGCTTCTGCAATTACCTTTCATCACCATAAATAGATCTGAAAAATGCCCACACTTCCAGGTAGAAACACAGAGCATCATTTTGAATAACGACGGCCAAAAGAAAAAAAAAATCCTGTCATTTCATAAAAAAATTTTACTTAACGGTGATTATTAAAAAGGAGGGGTGGCTGAAATTCAATCAGGTCATGAGAAATGGACAGTAAATAATATTTTTAAGACAGCCGAAGTGGAACCGTCTACGAAGACCCACCTATTAAAATATACTTTATCCCTCAAACAGATTTGATGGAAAAATGCCATTCTCCACAGATCAGTAACGTTCCTACATTTATTTTCTGCTGGCTGATTTCGATTTATAGGGAGCCTTTCAAAGCTTGGTTCTCAACTCCTTTTTTAAACATTGGGCTTCGTGCCTGTGAAGGCGGCTGATTGACGGAGGAGCTGGGCTCTCTCTCACTGGCTCTCCGTTGGGGTGCAGCCCATGGCGGGAGCCCAGCATCTCCTGAGGGGATCTCGGGGAGGGAGTGAGTAGGGACCCCCGGGGAGCTGGGCTGCTGTGTGGAGCCTCCCAATTCCGCCTTCTGTCTGAGGCCAGCTCTCTGTGTGCAGGGGCACCTGGGGCAGTGGGAGTGGCCCCTGACCGGAGTCAAGCAGCCCCTGGTGGAGACCCCAGCCCTGCCCGCTCCCTGCTGTCCCCTCCAACAAGCTGAGCCTCAATGTCCCCGTCTGGAAAATGGGCGAGTGCCTGTATCAGGGTCCTGGGGCCGCCATAACAAAGTACCACAAACTGAGCGGTTAAACAGCAGAGATTATTCTCCCACAGTGTAGAGGCCTGAAGTCCAAGGTCAAGGAGTTGGCAGGGTTGGTTCCTTCCGAGGCCGTGAGGGAGACTCTGTCCCAGGCGTCTCCCCCGGCTCCTGAGGGTTTGCTGGCCATTCTCGGGGTTCCTTGGCTGGTGGATGCATCACCCCGATCTCTGCCTCCATCTTCACATCGCCTTCTCCCTGTGTATCGTTTCTCCTCCTCTTCATAAGAACACTTGTCACTGGGTTTAGGGACCACTCACATAATCCAGAATGATCTTGAGGTCTCCAAGCATTGATACATCCTCAAAGGCCCTTTTCCCAAATAAGGTCACATTCACAGGCTTCTGGTGGACATCCTTTGGGGGGCTGCATCCAACCCACCACGTCCGGGGTCTGAGGGGGCTCAGAGCTGGAGGTGGGCAGAGGGTTCTGGAAGGCTTTCCAGACAGACGTGCCTGCGGTGGGCTCACGGTGGGAGTGGGGATGTGCCCGGTGAGGGGAGGAGGACAGGCGGTGGGGGGCAAGGACGTTTAGGAACAGCGAGCTGAAGGCTGGGCGGAGGAGAGCGGGGTGAAGGTGAAGAACTACAGGTGGGAGGGGGCGGGGCCTGTTCCAGGTGGGCGGCTGTCCGTCCTGCCTGATTGGCGCGTGCTGTCCACCTGAGCCTGCTCTTGTTCCTCCGTTAGGTCATTCATTCCCCAAACCCTGCCAAGTGCTGCCACAAAGGCGGGGCCTGGAGACCCGGCCCCGGCTCCAGAGGCACTGGGAGCCAGCCTGTTTGCGCGGTGGTATCAAGGCCTCATGAATAAATCAACGCTAATGCAGCATTCTGTTTGGATGAGGGCTCTCGGAGGAGTGGTGAAAGACTGCCACGCCGCAGTCTGAAATTGGAGCCGTAAAACATCCCGTGCAAAGCCGGTGGAGGGGCTGCTGGGGGACCTGGCCGGGTCACAGCGAGCTCGTGGCGGGCTGGGGTGGGAGGGGTGCTGGGGTCCCCGGGAAGCCCCGAGCCCAGCCTGGCTCCTGGGACCTGACACACTAAGGTCAAGGGAAGCCCATCAGCGTGGGGCGTCCAGCACTGAACCAGTGAGTGTGTCGGCCGTCGGGCAGCGCTGGGGCCCATAAGCCCCGGGCTCCACTGTGAGGGAGGTGGCCCTGAGCCTGCTTTACTGGGCACCTCCGGAGGCCAAAGCTTGGGACGGGAGTTTGGTTCCAGTGCGAAGCATGCTTCGCTGCCCTCTGGCTCCACGCTGGCGTGTTCCACTGGGACGCATAGGGCGAAGGGCGCCTTTTCTCCCAGCCAGGCCCCCAGAGGCCTCGGGGGGCTGTGCTCTGGAGTCATAGCAGCCTCGCTCTGTGTGCCTCCCCTGCAAAATGGGGACAAAGGGGTTCGCAGCAACCAGGGCTCCTGGGAGGGTTAAATGAACTAGCACGGGGCCAGGACAGCGTAAACCCATAGGATTTTTTTTTTTTTTTTTTTTTTTTGCGGTACACGGGCTTCTCACTGTTGCGGCCTCTCCCGTTGCGGAGCACAGGCTCCGGACGCGCAGGCTCAGCGGCCATGGCTCACGGGCCCAGCCGCTCCGCGGCATGTGGGATCTTCCCGGACCGGGGCACGAACCCGTGTCCCCTGCATTGGCAGGCGGACTCCCAACCACTGCGCCACCAGGGAAGCCCAACCCATATGATTTTAACGCTCGTGATGATAAAGAGGTTTACGTGGCTCAGGCACGCAAGAGACACACACGCCGCTGCCCGTGTGCTGTGGACCCTGTGGGCCGGAAGGTAGTCAAAAGCCACGCCTGCTTCCCAGGGAGGCCAGGCAGCTGCGTCAGGAAGCGGCTTCAGGGGAGCACATGTGCCTCTGCAGACGACTGCACTTCAGCTGCCAGTGTGGACACCGTAGGGGCCAGGAGAAGGCCCCCCCAGGACCCTACGCTGGGGACCGTGCATCTTTTACTGTCTCCCCTAGGGAGCAGGGGCCCTGGCCACCAGTGGGCGGGGGAATGGGTTCAAGGCCATGGCTCCTGTGCGTTGTTTTCTTTTTTGCCTCCAACTTCGGCTTTTACTTCTTAGATCCCGGGCAGTGTCTGGTCCCCACGTGCTGGGGACACCTGGGCAGGGCCTTCCCATCATGCGGAGGGACCCCACCATTGCTGTTGTTCCCCAATGGGCGTTTGTGATGGGCTTTGGTCTCCAACACGGTGCCGGCTGGACAGCAGGCTCGAGCGCGGCCACAGGCCCGGCCGTGTCTCGGGGGCCCTCCAGGTGGGCACGTCCTGAGGTCCTCGGGGTGGGGGGAGGGGGGAGGCTTGCATAGTCTCAAACCGTTTATTTTTGTTTGCAGCTAGCTGGTCCGTCCCTCAAGCCTCTCTCTTTATTGCACTGTTTTATTTAAAAATAACAAGAAGTTACAGAAATAGTGCAGAGAGCCATGTATCCTTCACCCAGCTTCCTCCGATGACGTTACTTTATGTACCCACTGTCAGAACCGGGAAAGTGACGTCAAGCCTCTTTTGCAGGGAATCCTGCATTTGGGTTAAAGCTGGTGCTCAGGTCCAGACTGCCCTGTCTGCCTTGTTTGGTCAACATCCTCTAAGTGCATCTACGTCATTCCTCCTGGAAGGGAGAGGAAGCAGCGCGCTCCCACCCCAGACCCTCATCAGAAATCCTCCTCTGCTCTCCCCAAGCCACCAAAATGCCATCCCCGGGTTGCTTCACTGTCTTGGCCAAAGCTTCTGGAACTAGGGGCCTTGCGTCGGGTCATCTTCCTTCTGCATCTACAGAGAGCAGCGGTCTCGCCTTCCCAGGACCTCCCAGATCCTCCCAGGTCCTCCCCTGCTCCTGGAAGCACCAGCCGCTCCCTCCCGCCTCTCCTAAGCCTTTTGGTGGGGGTGGGGGGAGGTGGCACATCACCACCAGCGAGACGGATCGAGGTCCAGCTCAGGACTCGCTGGGTGGCCTCTGACTTCTGTTCCTGCAGCTGGGCTGCTGCCAGGCCCCCAGGACCCAAGACAGGATGGCCGGATGAGGTCACAGCTCTGTGGGAAGAAAGGGATCCTGTTTGGGGTCGGGTGACTCAGAGCGCGGCAAGGCATCACCGAGGTCAGCTTGCCTCTGCTCACGCTAGTTGTTGAGGAGGGAAGGGACAGTCAGTGCCCTGCCCCACCTTGGTCGAGTCAGTGGGGTGCCAGGCCCTCCACACATGTTATCACACTACATCATCACAGCCACTTGGAGACGGAGACGTGTGGCCTTTATCCTCCAGTGTTGCTGACGGGCAGGTGACACTAGAACAGGGAGGGACGCCACACGGCACTGAGGGTTCGCACGTGGGCTGGGCTGGGCCCGGTCCAAGGCTGTGCACCTTCCCCTGCAAAGAGCCTCACCCTGGTGCTGGGCTGCAGGGCAGAGCAGATAGGGGATGGGGCCCAGCCCTCAAAACATCATGCTTGAGCTCACGCCTCCTGCCGGAAAATCAGATGTAATCAAATCAGCAACCTAGTCTGGAGACATCCTGGAAGGCTTCCTGGAGGAGGTGGCAGCTACGCCGGCCCAGGAGGTGGAAAGATGCAGGGATCTGGGCCAGGGGAGAAAGGAGGATGGGCACAGAGGTGGTCAGATGAGCCTATGGTGGTGAGTAGGTAGGTCTGACCATTCATTGATTTATTTACTTAACAAACTTCTCCCTGAGTATTTCATTGTACACAACAGCACCTCACCTACAGGGCTACGCACAGTATTTCTCATAAATATCACTAAACAAGTACTGCCTGAACCACCAGCTGCAGAATGGTATTTCACAGAGAGAGCCCATGCCGACTCTAGTCCCTACGAATCTAGTGCTTACTGTAACCCTATTTGTACCCACACTTTAAACCCAACCCTAACTCTATCCTTAACCCTAAACCTCACACTAACTCTAACTTTAGTCCTAACTCTAATCCTAGACCCCAACCCTAGCTCACCATGGACCCACCACACTCATTTCACCTCTGCTTCAGCTCTGGGAGCCGGCAGCATCGTCCCTGTGTCACAGATCAGGACGCTGAGCCCCTGAGAGGTTAAGCCTGGGAGTACACGGCTCGTACACCGTGGGGCCAGGATTCAGACAAGACCCTTCGGGCTCCAGGAGCATGGTCGGCCCCTTGTGAAGTCCTCCAGGCTCTGCAGAGGAGCCTGGAGCTGGGGGTGCGGGGCCCGGGCACTGAGTCAGGAGGAAGGGTCTGGCAGGTGGGGGGAGCCAGGCTCTCTGCCCTGCAGAAGATTCTTCTGGTGGAACATGTCTGGTGACGTCAACAGCTTTGACAAGTACTTTCTTGGCCCACTGGGAGTGAGAACCTCCAGGGAGGCTCCCGGAGTGTGTGGGGATCCCCGCCAGCTTGGAATATCAAGGAGGGCTTCGAGGAGCAGGGGGAGAGGGTGGGTGAGGCTCCTGGGGTGGCGTCGCTGAGCCAGGTGGGTTGGCAGCCGTTGCCAGCAGCCCTGGGTGTCTGCCGGGTGGCTCTGGGATTGACCGAGGCCTGACTTTGGAGAACCAGTGCCTGCTGCCCAGCTTTCGGAGCCTAAGGGATTCCCTTAGGAGTCCTCTGCAGAGGGTGTATCTGGGGTGAAGGCGCCCAGTGCTGAGCCTGGCAGCCTTCCCGGGGGAGTGGGGAGTGGGCTGTCCATCCAGCTTGTGGGTCAGCAGGAAGCCCCCTCCTCTTGTGCTCGGGCTGGGGAGAACTCCGCAGGGGGCGGTTCTAGAAAGAGCCACGGTCTTGGCCTCAGGCCGACCTGTCTGGTCCCAGCTCTGCTGTCTCTCGAGTGCACCTCTGGGGTGGCCACTGCCCTCCTCCCACCTCAGCTTCTAATCTGGGATGTGGGAATGACGATGCCCATTTACAGGGCTGTTGAGGGAACCAGATGGGAAAATGTGCATCATTCTCTCCTGGGCCCCCGTGTGCAAGCCCTTGGGGAAGAGCCCTGTGCTGCTGCGGGGGCAGGGGTCCGTGCCCTCCCCTGCGTCGTGATTCGTAGCCATGTCTGCGTGGCGGGGGGGGGGGCCCTCCCTCAGTTTTTCGTCACCTGGTCCAACACCTCGCTGCCCCGGAGGGAGCAGGACTGCTCCAGGGCCCAGGCAGGCTGCTCATTTAGGAAGGGATTTCTCAGTGGTCTTCACTGGGGCAGTGGAAGCAGACAGTTATTGAGCGCCAACTGCATGCTTTCATCGGGGTCTAGTCTATGTCCGCCACGTGTGCCAGCAACACCGGCATGAAAATGGGCATCGTTCGCATGTTTTGAGGTCAGGAGGGAGAGGGACTGTGGCCAGACATGACGGCCTCGTTCATCAGAGGTGACAGGCACAGGAGTGGCCCTGCGGCCCATAGTGACACACACACACACACACACACACACACACACACACACACACACGCACACTTATGCACGACAGGCATGCACACCCCTGATGTGTGCAGATGGAAGAGGTGATAGGCCAACAGCTCCAAGGGTTGCAGATAGTAAAAGGTCCCCAGGGGAAACCGCCCCCTCCTGCCACCCCTCCCCCTCCAAAGGCCACCCCTCCCCCTCCAAAGGCCACCCCTCCCCCTCCAAAGGCCACCGCGTTAAAAAGTTTCTTATATTCCCTTCCAGCGTGTCATCATGCATCCTCAAGCGGAAACGAATATCGATCCTTATTCCCCACCCTCACTTTTTTCATTGAGGTAAAATTCAAGTAACATAAAAGCCACCATTTTAACCGTTTTGAAGTGTACAATTCAGTGGCTTTGCCTCTCCTGTTTTTAACACAAAAGTGACACTGTGGTTTTCCCCACACACCCCGCCCCCCACCCTCCTCTCACTGAGCTCACCATCCTGGGGCCATTTCTGCCTTGTCCGTGGGGCATCTTTGCTCTTGGACGGCTACACGGTGTTCCATGGGTAGCTGTGCCCTGGCGAGTGGGCGGGGCCTGTTGGTGGATCTGCTCGGTGTTTCTGGTCTCCAGCTGTTATAAACAGTATCGCGGGCGGTAACTTTGGACATCCCTCAGTTCATGTGCACAGGACATCTACAGAAGAGCTCCCTGGAGTGGAATTGCCGGGCCACGGGGTAGATGGGCTGTAATTCTGTTGGCTGTTGGGTCCCAGGGGCCTGGAAAGAGGCTCCATCGTGAGTGAGTTTGGTTCCTGCCCCTCCTGCCTGCGGCTTTCCCTTGTCCTGGTCCAGCCTTTCCCTCCCTGGATTGGCATCCTTCTAAGTGCAGGTAGTGAGGACACCGGGGCCAGCTGGCGCTTGTCTGGTAGGACGTCTTCATCCTCAAGACGTGGGCCCAGGAACAGCTCTGCTGTTGGGCCAGGAATCTGCCGAGCCCTGCGCCATCCCCCAGGTCGGAGTAGGGCACTGGGCTCAGAGAGGCCAAGGGACATGGTGACACGAGGCAGGTCTCAGGCCCTGACAGTGGGTACATAAGGCAGGGAGGTGCCCGCGGGCCTCACACCAGGTCAGCCAGCAAGCTGCCAACCCCAGACGTGCCCTGACTGGGCCGAGGCTGCAGCCCCTTCTCCAGGAGGGACTTTGCGCAGGAGGGCGGTCACCGACGTCCACCAATTGTAGATCAGCCTCCTTGCCCAATGCAGGGTGGGCAGATGCAGGTCTCTCATGGAGCCGGTCCAGTTCCCAATTCATTGTGAATATTTGCGTGATTTTTCTTTTCAGTCAACGATATGAAAATCTCCCCTCCTGGATTTTGGTAATCAGCCCGTTCCCCTGGGATGGTGCTTTACAGTTTCTTTTCTTTTTTTTTTGTAAATAACTTTTATTTTTAAAAATAGGAATCTAGTAAAGTGGTTGCCTGATTATGACCAGGTGTGAATCTTCTTTATTTAGTCTTTTTTTTTCAGTTATATGTATACACGTGTCTATTCTTTTTCAAATGCTTTTCCCGTTTAGGTTGTTACATAATATTGAGCAGAGTCCCGTGTGCTCTACAGTAGGTCCTTGTTGGTTATCCATTTTAAATATAGCAGTGTGTACAGGTCAATCCCAAGCTCCCTAACTATCCCTCCCTCCCACCCTTCCCCCTGGTAACCATAAGTTTGTGAGTTTGTTTCTGTTTTGTAAATAAGTTCACTTGTATAATTTTTATTTAGATTCCGCATATAAACAATATCATACGATACTTCTCTTTCTCTGTCTGACTTACTTCACTCAGTATGACGATCTCTGGGTCCATCCATGTTGCTGCAAATGGCATTACTGCATTCTTTTTCATGGCTAAGTAGTATTCCATTGTATATATGTACCACACCTTTATCCATTCCTCTGCTGATGGACATTTAGGTTGCTTCCATTGCCTTGGCTATTGTAAACGAGTGCTTTACAGTTTTTACAGTCCTTTGATATCTGTCCATTCTCCGATGCACCGTCACCTTTCAACGAGGTTAGGGTGGATAGAGCAGGGACTTTTGTTCCCATTTTTTAGATGAATAAACTGAGACTCAAGGGAACAGAGAATCTGCCCAACCGGTGGGGCATGACCAGCAGTGGGACAGATGAAACAAGCCGGGGGCTTCTTTATCATGAGGGTCCCCCTGCTGGGGCCCAGGAAGACTCCCACGGCCTCTCTGAGACTCTCATCTTCTTTGGAACAGGGTGTAAGATGCCATGGCTGGATCAGGCCTCCACAAAGGCTCCCCTGGGGGCGGGGGGTATGCCTTTAGCTTACAGCTCGGTACAGAAAGCATCCCTTTGTGTGTGGGTGTGATCCGCAGTCCCGCCGTAATATCATATGTAAAGATCCCCACGTGTGGTTGGCCTCCCACACCTTCTACACATGAACACATGTTTACAGAGAGTGAAAAACATACCTACACCTGGGCAGTGCTCTTCCGAGCGTCCCGGAAGCACATGTGCAGAGGCAATGTCATTATCGATGGGCCCTGGGTCCTTGGCTACTTTCTTCTCTGTGGATCTTCATGCCTGGCATGTTGAGAGATTAGACCGTTTGCTGAATGAATACTCGAAGTCACCATAAAAAAATCTTATTTTCTGTCTTCTTTTTTGACCTGTGTTTTCTCTTCCTAATGTTTGATTCCCGATTTGTTGTACTTGTTCCCACATCCAAGGCCCACCACGTGTTGATACAAGTTGTTATGATCTGGGGGTCATTGTTTTATCTCTCTGTTCTGCAGTTTGTTCATCTGTGTAATGGAATAGTTGGTGCATGTAAGGTGTGGAGTGGGTGGTGTGTAAGCATTTGCTGTCATCACTGGAGGTTTTGGTGAAAGACCCTGACCTCCTTCCTACCCTCAGCATCTCCCTATAGGGAGCAGTGCGTCACAGTGCAGAGAGCCAGGAGTGGGCTTCTGCCAGAGGACGTATCTACCAGGTGACCCTGGGCTGGATACTTCCCCTTTCTGGCCTCAGTCCTCAGGTGGGCTCCTAAACCCACAAGATGGTTCCAAGATGATGGAATGTCATACACATTCCAGAGTCAACTTCCACACCTGGGCAAGTGGACAGGTGGGGCGGGTGTGGGGAAAGGCCGCACCAGGAGATGGTCTTGGCTTTTTGGAACCAGTTTTCAACTGATTAATTCACTCAACAGCGGGAGGGAGACAGTGCAGAGGGGCAGAGAAGTGCTCTACATACAGGTGTCGGCATATGCAAAGGCCCTGGGGTGACTGAAAGTCATGGCAGTGAGCGCATGCCTGAGGGTAGAGTATGTTTCCTGCCAGGTCAGCAGCGTGAGAATGGAGAAGACAGGGCCCTCTTGAGCGATATGAGGAGACCCAGCTTCTCATGTCGCTGAGCAGATGGGGATCGAGGCCTGGGGAGGTGAGGACCTGCCAGTGCAGCTTCTCAAATATTAAAGCACAGATTCTGAATCAGCAGGTCTGGGGTGGGGCCTCACTCAGATTCTGCACTTCTAGGATCTCCTGGTGAGCCAGTGTGGCTGGTGCAGACCCCACCGTGAGTAGCGAGGCCCCAGCCTAGTCCACCCCATGGCTGGCTCTGTCTGCTTGGCCTGGAGGACATCAGTGATGCCTTTTTCTGATCAGAAAAGTTTTCCCTTTTTCTGATGGGAAGTTGATTTCAGAGTTCACAATTAGCCCTGAGTTCTTGCTGCCCTCCCTCTCTCTCTTTATTTTTTTGCAATGTGCTTATTGATTGACCACAGAATTGAGCCTGAGTATTTGTTATTTTTTTCTGATTATTCTTGACCTCTTGGAAGGCCCGCAAGTGTAAGGAGGATTGAAAGTCTGTTCCTATTGGCTGTTTAGAAGGCTCAGGGCCCAAAGTTGGAGGTGACCTGGATGTTTCTCATTCTGAGATGGGCACGTCTTGGGTGGCAGCGCTGAGCGCTCCTAACGGCAAACTTGGTGAAGATGAAGCTCGGTGAGACCCACGCCAGTGCCGGGGTTAGACCAGCTCACAGCTCAGCGCTCTGCCCCTCAAAGAGCCTGTCCCTCGAGCCATCGCAGCCTTGCTGACTCCGACCCAGATGGGTACCGACCGAGAGGAAGAGGCTCCAGCAACTTTCCATCAGTGGTGATGTTCTTGTAAATCCAACCCCAGGATTCCAGAAATAACTGACCTGGAAACGTGCTGGGGGCCGCTCAGGGGGCGGGACCTTAGCCCCGGCGTCTGTGTTCTGATTTCTGGTATAAGCTCGTGTGCATAGACATCACCCTCCCAGCAGCCTCATGAGGTCCTACGTGAATCAGCTCCATGTCACAGATGAGGAAACCGGGGCTCAGAGGGTTTAACTGACTGGTCAGGGTGGTCCAGCTGCACTGCCCCCGCCTCATTTTATTCTCATGCATCTGAGAAGCGGTGCCAGCAGTGCCAGCGAGACCTGATGGAGAAAATATAAACGGCACAGTGGATGCTGTTCCCAGGTGGGACTGGCCTCCATCAGCCCTGGGCACCGAGACTCCCCCAGACCAGCCTGCCCTCAGAGCAAGAGATCCCTTCATGACACATCAGGGTCCTCGGCTGGTGGGCGGGGCTTCCTCCACCTACTGGGCTGTTACTGTAAGCCCCTTTCAGGCGCTTTGAGACACAGGCCCGGCGCCCTTTTGCAAGGTGAATATAACAGGCTCACCGGACAGAAGAGAGAAGAGCGCATTGAATGACTCACTGTTGGGTTTGGAATTGAACTGTGGAGTGGGGGCCGGAGACAGGCTGGTGGTGATGGAGCTGGGGGTGTCTCTCCATGAGCTGATCATGGACGCCAGGGTTTCCTTTCCTTCTTAGAGAGAGAGCCCTTGGCCACCCACAGTGAGGGAGCAGGCTGGCACGGGCCCTGGATTAACGTGAGGGGCAGTGGGTGCGTGGCTGGGCTCTGGACCGGGATCTCTAGGGACCAGCGTCTGTGCCCACTGAGCCCCTCTCTCTCTCTGAACCTCACTCTCCCCACTTCTAGGGTGAGGCACTGGAGGAAACTGTCCCAGGTTCCCACGGGCTCTGGTGTTTAATCTGATGCCCATGTGGGCCTCCTTCCAGCCCCTGACCTTGACCTGCCCTCCTTGCTTCCCTGACTAGGGATACAGGGCTCAGCAGGCTTGGTAGAACTGGGCGTCCAGTAGACACGCTGTCTCCAGGGCATGGGGAGGGCTGGAGGGGCACTGAACTTGGGGACGTCAGAGGAGCGGGCAGCTGCCTGGGGACCAGCTACGTTGCTCACAGGGTCCCTTGCGTCGTGAAAACCTAGGGCCCCTGTTCAAACTTTTAAAGAATTTCAAGACGTGACAGCAGAGAATTAACCCAAGCGCAGGGCCTCCTGAGCGCAGGCCCGAACATCTGCACAGGTCGGTGCCTGCCCACCGGCCCGGCTGCCGGGGACACCCTTGCTGGGTAAGGGGGTTGGGGGATCTCACGCCCACCAGGCTTCCTGAGCTTCCTGCCCTGAGGGTCGGGCTGGGCATTGCTGTGAGTGAGCCTCAGGGCTCAAGAACAGGGCGTGCTCTGCACCCTCGGGCGGTGTCTGCTGGGGTCAGAGGAGGGGTGGTCCAGGCACACGGGCTCTGGAGGGAGCCCAGACACCAGGGTAGTGGGGTCGGCTGTGGCTTGGCCTGAAGGACGGATTCTGGTTCCTCTCGTCATCAGCTTCTGTCCGGGGATATTCATTCCTTTACTCATTCATTCACTCACTCAACAAAACTTGGTGAACTTTTGCTCTGACCTAAGCTCCGGGAATTTTGGGGGGATCAAAGGGCCACTAACCGTAACCTCTGCCTTCACAGAGTTTCTGGCCCAGCGGCCTCAGGAACAGGCAGGTTTGGGGAAAGTCCAGAGAGGTTGGCTCCTCTGGGGTCACGGCTTGGTCTCTCGGGGTGGAGGGCTGCTGGCTGGACCTTGGTGAGGGCGCAGCCAGGGGCATCTCTGCGTCCCACGCTGGGAAGGCGGACATCACGGAGAAGTCGGGGGATGGAAACAGAGCCAATGAAAGCCCTGGATTGGCCACAAGAGGCCCTGGTTCTGTTGTGTACAATGTCAGATGAGCGAGTTGTCAGCTCTGTGACTCAGTTTCCTCGTCAGTAAAATGGAAACAATAGTAGCGACCCCTCCCTGGGGGGGGGCGAGTGAGGATCCGATGACAAACGTGCTGAGCTGGCACAGCGTAAGCCCCCAGCACCCCCATCATGAGCCTGTCCCCCCCAGGGCCCAGAGGACCGGAAGGCAGAAAGCAGGACACGGGGGTGACGTGGGATAGTGTGGTAATAGTGATGCTGTGGCCTGTCCTCCCGCGGGCAGGGGCAGCTCACGATCCTTGTCTTCTCCTTGGATTTCCTACCGTCCTGAGACTCCAGTGGGCTCAGGCGGCCCCTCAGGCGGGGAGGAGACCCTTGGCAACGGCCCGAACACAGAAGCCCCAACTCACATTCCGGATTTTTCTCCCACCCAGATCAAAGCGCCCCAGAGCTGCAGTTAACACACCAGCCGCTGGAAAAATAGCTCCTGGGATATTTCATTTCCAAACCCACTAGCTGAGGGCCCCAGAAGGCATGTCATACATTTTAGTTCTTTGAAACGACGTTGAATAGACGTCTCTTTGAAATGACGTTGAATAGATGGAACGTGGGTTTAGCCTGGCAGTTAAGCTCTGAAGTCCCATAGTTTCTGCGTCCAGGAAGCAGGCATCCCGCTCGTCTGCTTCCTGGATGAGTCAGTTTTGGCGCAGTACTTAAGCTTTCTCTGCTGTAGTTGCTTCGTCTGTCAAACGGGGATCGTAACACGGTGGCCCCATAGGATCGCCGGGTGTAGAGCTGATGCGGGTGAACCGCGTGCCCCGGTGCCCACACGTCGGTGACAGAGCTGGCGTTGGCGAGTGTTAACAAGGTGTGTGGGGCTCACTTCCCAGGTGCTGCTGACAACTTTATCCCCATCCTCCCAGGGGATGCTGGGTATTATTTCCTCACTGTAGATCCAGAAACCGAGGTGCCTGGGGCTTGAAGGTTCTGCCCCCAAAGGAGAGGGGTCCTTCCCGCTGCTCTCTGCATCCCCCAGGCTGACCAGCTGGGCAGCTCCTTGCGTCAGCCCCGAGCAGGCACGACCCGGGTCCTGGTCCCGGGCTTAGCAGGTCAGGGTGGTGCCAGGAGAGCGAGTCCATCCCCCTGCACGAAGAGGGATGGTGCCCTCTTGACAGAAGAGGGTGGCTTGTGAATGGATGCTCAGGGCATCGCCTCCGCCTGGCTTCACTGCCTTATTTATCGTCACTGTGGGAAATGCCACCTCCTGTTTCCTCCCGTGAGCGGTGTGAGCGCTCATGATACAGCAGGCGCTATGCCCAGCGCTGGGGCGTAAAACAAGACACAGTCCCCTCCCTAAAGGGCTCATTACCCAGTGTTGGTAACAGGCCCCGTGAGCTGTGCTGGGGCAGCGGGAAGCGCAGGGTCTGAAGGATTTGGGAGGGGACATTGAATCCAGGGGAGGGGCCTGGGGGACTTCCTGGAGGCGGTGTCAATCAGCCTGAGATCTGAAAGCTGAGTAGCATTTAACCAAGGCATTAGAGGTGGTGGGGGGAAGAGGGTCCCAAGATGAGAAACAGCTTGTGCAAAGGCCGGGAATGGCTGGAGCTTAGGATGAAGGCGGTGGGCATGAGTGGGGAATGTCACCCAGAAGGGAGTGGGAGGGGGAACCCCTTGGTGATCGTCCACAGTGGCAGAACTAGTCCACACGGGCAGTAGTTACCGGGAGACTGGGCTCAGCCCACGCAGGGGCCCGGGCACCACGGTAGGGGCTGAGTCCCCCACCCCTCCAGGCGTGCGAGCAGAGCCCAGATGGCAGGTGCTCGAGAAGGCTGCGGGGGTGAGGATTTCACCCTGGATGGGGCCGGATTAAACAGACTTTGAGGTCCCTTCCAGCTGTCATACTCCCACTTCTTGAAATCCCCTCTGGGAACAGCAAGAGTATAAAATATAAATCAATAGGTTAAAAATACGCTTGTCTCCTGCGCGTCCAGGGCCTGTCATTCTGCTGCCTTCCCCCAATCTTCAGAGGATTCCTGCTTGACTAGGGCAGCCCGAGAGCGCGGCAGGAGAAAATAGCTTTGTTCCCCAGCAAGGCAGGCTGATCGCGCCTCCAGTGACGAGACCTCTGGTTCTTTTTTTTTTTTAATCATCGCTGCCTCTAAAACGCACACTGGCCTGTTTCACTTGACATCCCTTCCTTATATCTTCCCTGCTTTAATCACCAGGGAAAGAAAGACCAGCCAAACTTGGGGATGGCCAGTGTGGTGACCCTAAATTATCCAGGCCAGTGGCACCGCTGGGACCCAGGGGCTGTTCCCACTTTACCTCCCGGCGTTCCCATGGCAACGGCAATGCTGGGAGCAGCTAATAGGGTCTGGCAGTGAGTGAAATGAAATGTGATGTCCAGGAAAATGCAGTGGCTCGTGAAGTCATGGGGGAGGGGGCTCTCTTGCTGCCCAGCAGGTGAATGAAGCCTTGTTTCCTTGTGATCGTTACATTTTTGAGGGGAGGGTTTTGGGGTGCTCTTACACACGTTGATTTTCATTTTTATAAGCAGTTGCACTTCCCGCACAGGTATGAAATGAAGACGTCTTGTTAAGTAGGGCCCAGTGTGTGCGATGCATAGTTCAGCACCAGTAAAAAGTGTGTGTGCCGTCGATGGTTTATGGGCCCCTCCAGCCGTCCCAGCTGTCCTCGCCCACCTTCCCAGCCCGCCGTCGCTGGCTGTGTCGTCAGCCGCCACTCCGGGGAACGTAATGACACCATGTACTTCCGGGGATGCCCTTGTCCTGCGTGCTGGCCAGCTTCTGGTCATTCTCGAAGGCGCTGGTGGGGACTCAGCCCCTCTTTGGAAGCCTCGCCCCGTGCGTTCTGTGCCCACCAGGACCACCACCTCAGCATCCCTTGGACCACAGTTGAGACCGTCCAGGCCCGAGCTGGAGTGATTCCTGCCGAGTGGCAGCTACTGGGTGGACCTCACAGGACGGGGAGGTTCCCCAAATCACTCTGCAGAGCAGAAACCAGCGCCGGGTCGGAGTGCTCTGGGGCAAGGTGGCCGGGACTCCGGGGTCAGCTAGAGAGGCCCGGGCGGCTGACACTGGAGAGACCCCAAATCCTGGGTGCGGGAAGTGTTGTATGATATCCCCCCGTTCAGAACCTTGAAATCCACTGATTTCTGCATTTGTCTTTGTTGCCGCCACAGGTGATCTTAATCCTGACGAAGTATTACCATGCAGACATGGGGAAGGTTCTGGAAAGTTCTCTGTGGCGGTAAGTCAGCCCGAGGGTGGGCCTTTTCTCCTCCCATACCTGCGCGTATCCCAGGCCGGGGTCTGAGATCCGAAGGCCCGGCTGGAGCAGCCCCCATTGGCTGGCGGCCTCTCGACTTCTCTTTGGCTAGAAAACGCATACAGAAGTTGAAACTAATGAAGTGTTTCGTCAGTGACACAGACAGGGCTGGAGAACAGACAGCCATTCAGAAGGCTTCTTTGCTTTCTTTCCTTTCTGTCTGTGTTCTTCTGCCCTGGCTTTTTTTCCTCCCCCGGGGGAAGGGGGTTTGCATTGTGAATTCAGGTCAGTGCACAATCTCCTCTGCTTCTGCTCTGAGCTTCCGACGCGGCTCCTGGAGTCCCCCAAACACACCGATTATCCTCACCCTGGGGAAGGAAGTTTCCCAGCATCTTGGGCTGTGTTTTCAAAGCTTCTCTCGGGCAAGGATGCCGTGTCCGCCGAGCCCCGTGCGCCATTCCCATGTTGTCTGCGTGTTGAACCGTTTTGCTTTCCAAGATGTGTCTCTTGAGTAATAATTAATTGGTTTTTAAGTTTGAAATCCACTAAAAACGCCGAAAGCGGCTGATCAGGACTCCTGATTTATGTGCAACCACCTTGAGTTGATTTATTTTTGACTTTTGGCTTTGCTTTTAGTGAAGGCGCTCCATGATTCATTGTTGGTTCTTACTGAGGGAATTCGTAATGCTTTGGCCAGTTGCCGAAATGACCCTCGAGTTGGGTGCTTTCTTTGCTAGATGAGGAACAGTGTTGCCTTGGACCAGCCGGCTTGGTCGCCCTGCTGCTGATGTGGGGTCTGGGGAGCCGTGTGTTTTCCTTCCCTTTTCCAACAGAAGCACCTTTCCTAGGCTGCCCCTCTCACCTGTGGATTTGCCTCCCAAACTCACCAGCCTGCTTTCCAATTCCATCGCCGGCCTCGGGACAAGCAGTCTGCGATAGATGTTTTCCTGCTGCGACCCCCAACTTCTTTATGTGTTGGTACTGTTCTGATCTCGTGCCTTGAATCAACTCGCCCACCAAGGAGGTTGCTTTCAAAAATGCCCCTCCAGGGTCCGATAAGGCGGTTCATCGTTTGGGAGGAGAGCGGGAAGTGGTGAGAACATTAAAGCTCCAGTGACATCTCATCGGCTGCCCTTCGAAGATTCACATTTGAGGATTGGTTTCAGGGCCAGTCTCCTTGGGAAGGGCCGGCCCCTGGAGGGCTCCCTTCTGCCAGGTGGACGGTCCAAGGCCAGGTCCCCTTGGCTGCAAAGTGGAGAGAGGCACTTGTCTTCTCTTCCTCCAAGCGGAGTTCCTCGACTAACGAACGCATTCCCCAACTCCTGTCTGTCAGCCCAGATCTTCATGAATGTTCGCTAATCCACGCTGAGTGTGGGTACCAGCTTCCCTCTGCTCCCGCAGCATCTCAGCTCCGCTAGGGACGGAGAAAGTGAGGTTATCGGAAATGTTGCTTCGGGTAGTCAAGGGGCCTTCCTGGTGTAACGTGTGCTGATTCAGACAGAGTTGCTGGGTGTAGTTAAAATTTGCTGCAAGGCCTAGCCGGGGTAGCATGGCGGGTGGAACAGACCTTGGCCAGCCCCACAGCATGGGGACCAGGCCTCCAGACTCAGAATTCTTCAGAAGCAGGTAGGGAAATCAGGATGTTAACGGCCAGGGTTCTTGGCCTCCTTAATCAATAGAAATTGATCAGAGGCCAGACAAGAAATTCAGGCAAGGCTTTACTGGGGCCCCTGCTGCAGCAGGGGGGATGGAAAACAAACAGCAGGTTCCCTTGCTGTTCCCTGAGGGCAGAGAGCTGGTGCCTTATATGGGGTGAGGGGAGGGGCAGGTCCCGGAGAAGGGGCAGCTTAAGTGGTTTGACCACCCCTTCCCTGGGGTTGAGTGCAGGGGGGGCAGGGGGGCGTGCTCAGGACCCTGCTTTTGCTGCTGGTCGACACCCTGTTTTTGCTGCCGGCTCTTCAGAAGTGGCAGTTGGGTTTTTGGTCTGTTTGTATCCGTGTTGTCCGTAGTTTGCCCCAACTGCACGTGCTCACAGTTATTTTTAGCCGCTTGTAGTTTCTTTGTATTTTGTTGCTCCAGGAGATGTTTGTCCAGGGGCAAGGGCTGCAGCAAAGGGTCCCAGGTCCCAGCCTGTCTCAAGGAGGCCAAACCACTCACCTCAGAGCTGCTCCACAGGGGCCTCTTTTTCCTCCCGAGAGCCTCAGTCTCCTTGTCTGTAAAATGGGGATAAAATATCCCTGGATGGGAGGTTGTGCTGCTGAAGGAGATTACCTGTGAATCGTCCCCAGGACAGCACACCCTCTAAAGTTAGTTTTAATCCAAAGCGAATTAACAGATGTTAATTTTCCACATTCCTTTCTCATTACAGTCTCTAGACTCAGACGTTTTCTCTCCGTTATTAAAAATACACGCAGAAGCATCAGTCGTTTCAAGAAAGTTCACCCACATCCCCACGCGTGGGGCCCAATTGCTTTCTTTGTTTATCTCATCCCTCTTATGCTGAGAGAGTTGTACAGCGAGAGGTAGAATAAAGTTGTGACTCTTCTTTCTTTCGCACATACAAGATGTTTCCCGTTTTTCCATGTTGCGCCACGGGCTGCGTCATGTTTTATGGCCCTGCCCTCGCCCCTTGAACCGATTCATTCTAGTACTTAGCGCTGCTGCTGCCGTAAGAAGTTTCAGCATGGCGCTTCCCTTTCCATTTTGTTCCCTGAGACGCATCTTTACTGAGCAGATTTACGGCTGGCATGCTGAAGTGCCAAATTCTTTTTCAGGAGGAAAGCAGCTCTCCACCTGGGGCAAGGGCCCTGCCTCCTGGCCGGCTTCAGGCTGGCAGCTTTTCTGAAACTTGCTAACCTACCGGCCCAAAGGGACTGCAGTGCCGTTTTCATTCGCATGCCTGTGATTCCTAGCAAGGGTGGGCAGTTTCTGTGTTTAATCGCATTTCCTCTTGTGAGCATCGTCTACTCATGTCCTCTCCATTTTGAGACTTGTGCGAGTTTGTTTGGAAGGGGAAAGATTGGCATCCGTCATTTTGGGGGATGCCACCACCCTCTGTCTGCCGTTTGGGGTGCACGTGGAGGTTAAGGGTGTCAGTGCCTGGCAACACGTATTCGATGGGGTTATTAAAGACACACTTATTGAACGTGCACCCAGCCTCCCAAGAATTCTCCTGTGTAATTGCAATAAATACATTTTTAATGACAGGTATGGTATTTACATTCTGGAAATGGCTCTCCGAAATCGAAGCTGAATGCATTTTTAATTGTCCTGCATTTCATGGGCCACTTGTCAGGAGTGTCTCTCCCTGGCTGGCTTCAATGGTCTAGCACTCTGCCCCTTCCTTCTGCGTGGGTGCTGTTCTCTGTTCAGCCTCCGGGCCCCTTTGCATCAGTGCAGGCGTGGGTGGGAGGGAGGGAGCCCCGCACCACTGAGAAAGCTGCTGGTTGGCCTCAGGGGTCGGACGAGAACAGAGCTGGTCCACCTCCCCTCCTGGAGCCTCCTGAGGCGAATGGTAACTAGAGGAGCCGGTTGACCCTGCCCTGGCCTGCATGTCCAGTCTGTGCAAATGTCCTGGGGCTGCTGGGACAAATGACTGAACACTGGGGGCTTACAGCGAGAAGAATTTGTTCTCTCACAGTCCTACAGGCCAGAAGTCTGAAATCGAGATGCGGGCAGGGCCGGGCTCCCGCCGGAGGCTCTGGAGGGGGAGTCTTGCTGCTTCTTCCAGCTCCTCATGGCGCCCCTAGTGGCCAAATCTCTCCCATCTCTGCCTCCATCTTCACCTGGCCTCCCCCCAGCACCGCGTGTCTCTCCTCTGTGCGTTCCTTATAAGGACACTTGTCTTTGGATTTACGACACACCCAGGTAATCCAGGGTGATCTCATCTCCAGATCTCTAACTTAATTGCATCTGCAAAGGCCTCTTTTCCAAATAAGGTCGCACACAGTCTCTGGGGGTTAGGATGAGGACAGATCTTTCTGGTGCTACCATTCAGCCCAGTACACAGTCCATCGCCAAGCTCTGGGATCACACCTGGATCTATTTGCCTCGATGGCTCCTGCACCTGTCCCTGTCCTCTGTCCCCTCAGCCACACTCCCCTCTGCATCCTCAGGGGATCCCAGCTCACCTCACTGCCTCCACCCCCCAGCCCCTCTCCTTGCAAGGCCTTAGGGACTTGACATGCACACACGCCCACGTCCTGTCCTGCTTACTTGCCCTGGTAGCCCCCGTGGCCAACACCCGTGCATCGCCACCACTCCCCATCCAAGTCCGGGCGGGGGGATTTCAGTGGGCAGAGCCAGGAGCTGCAGCGGCAAGTATAGAAGAACAAGGATGCTTATGGCACATCTAAAGGCCTCACGTGCAATTTGTATCTCCTCCTGATAGAACTGTAACGATTTTAAGATCAGGATAAATAGTCTTAGAAATATGAAAATTAAAACGAAATGATCTGTACGTGTCCCCCTGTGTTCCTGCACCCCGTCTTGCAGGAGGACGTCAGAGGTTCTTCCCGTAGTTCAGGGCTCTCTGCTAGGTGCCAAGGGAGTTCAGGCAGAGTGGGTGACAGACAGGAACTGAGGGGGCTCCAGGAGGCCGGCCTTTCAGTGTGAAAACGGGGACCCACTGTTTTTCCATGATTGCCCCTTCCCTCCCTGCGAGGAGCCTTCTTAGACATCTTCCTCCCAGTCCCTCATCTGCCCATCACTGTATTTCTGTTTAAGTTCTATGTGGGATATGTGCTTTGTACATGAACGGTAAGAATCTTCACACCCCTCAAGAACCAATTTGTGCCCCCTTGGGGGCGATATTGTCCCCAGTTGAAAAATCCATCTCCCAAAGCAGGGCTTCTCCCACTTTCAGGGGCGTGTGAATCACCTGGGGTCTGGCTGAAATTCAGACTCCGATTCCCAGGTCTGGGCGGGGCCTGACACGCCACGTTTTTAACAAGTTTCAGGTGACACTGAGCTTGCTGGGCTGCTAGGCAAACTCTGAGCAGTGCTGGGCAGTGTTCACGGCTCGCATGACTTGGTCTGGGCAACTGCAGGGCCGAGTTTCAAGAGCCCAGATTGCCGCTGGCCAACCCGGGCTGGGGTCCTGAGAGGCCCATTTTGTGTCTCCGAAGCTGGATCCCAAATGGCCAGTGAGACTCGGCTGCCTCATAAATGCTCCTAACAAGGTAAACGCAAGCCCTCGAGAGCTGAGCAATGGCCAGTGGGTAGACGGTGGGCCCTTAGCGGGAAGTATGTAAAAGTCACCGAAAAAGCTCTTAAAAACTACCACCGCTCAGGCCCTGCCTTGGAAGATGTGGACGCAGTGTGGGGACATCTCAGAAGTGCCCCAGGGGAGAACAGCCCCAGAAGGGCTGGTCCAGAGCAGTGCACCTCAGACTTCCCTGGTCTGCATTTCTGACAGGCTCCTGGATGTGCCCAGGCCGCTGGTCCAGGGACCACGCGTTGAGTAGCCAGGGGCTGGGCTGGCTGGGAGTGAGGCTTAGCATCCTGCCGGCTTCCCAGGGCTCTTGGACTGGCATCCACGTCACATCCCCCGCAGAGATGCTGAGCCCCTGACTCCTATCCCATCCCCCACCCCAACTCCTCCACTCCCCCCCACCCCGCCACCCTTATTCCTCGGTCTCCAGCCACCCGGCCTGCTGGCTGAAACTTGACCGTGCAAGGGCCCGTCCCTTCTGTGGCAGCTGGCACAGCGTACGCTTGGCGCTGACGCTTGGGTACTGCCTCCTTGTGGACATTCAATCTCAGCATAAACCTCGTTTCCTCAGAAAAGCCACCCCACTACTCAGCGTACAGCAGTCCCCAGGCATTCCTTATCGCATCGCTCCTTGAGTGTAGGGGTTCCTGTGTATGTAGTTTGTCTCTCCGTGCTCCCCACTCCCTCCTCCACCTGCCTGGCAGAACATACACTGATTGAGAATGGAGACCTGTGGGGTCCACCTTGATGGTCTCCCGATGCCTAGAACCTAGATCAGATCTGGCACGGAAGGTGATGTTGGGCGCTGGGTGGATGGATGGATGGATGCATATACAGATGGGTGGACAGATGCAGGGATAGATGTACCGATAAACGTACGACTGAGAGGATGGAGGGATGGATGGACAGATGACAGATGAATGAATGGATGGAAGTATGGAGACGCGGTCCTTGGGAAACACCGCCGGGACCTACAAGACCGTTCGCATCTATGAGGCCCTCCCTGCAGGTGGTGTAGGAGCCAGAAGCACAGAGTTGGCCCCGATACCGTCAGACAGAACAAGAGGGGCTGGGAGCATTCTGAGACAGAGAGAAAGTGGACCTCGGCCCACCTTCCCTCTGCTGTGATGCAGCCCCTGGTCCACGGCCCCGTTCACACCGTGTCTGGACGGTGTGAAGGCCGTGCCAGCCCTGCCCTTCTACCCGCACCTGTGACCTCGGGCAGGACCTTCGGCTGGGGCAACCTCGGGAATACCCACGGGGCGGGTCTCAGGTTTTCTCTGAGTGCCTTGGTGGAACTCCCACCCTTTTACTGGGGTGGGGGGAGGGCGATTCTCTCCCGCCGTCCTCACTTTGATCATGAGATCTTTAACACGCACAGAAAGCGCGGAATGTGGTGTGCCAGCTTCCCTGGGTACCCACGTGCCAGAGACAACTGCGTGCTCACCAAATAATCCAAGCTTTTCCTCCCTTCCCTGGTCTCCCCTGTGGTTATTTTGGGGTCATCTGATTTGTTTGAGCCAGTGGATGGTAAGCAGGAATAAGATGGGTTAAGTCACTGGAATTTCGGGCTTCAGCTGTTACCGCAGCAGGGACTAGTCTGGCCCAGTACCGGTTCCCTAGCTGTGATAGATGTTAATTCTTTTTTCTTTCTGGGACCTCCAGCTCTTAAAGAAACACACCGCTCGAGATTCTGATGCAGCCCAGCTCTCTCCTCCCTCCTTCCACCTCCCCCATGCCCCACCATCCCCATCCCAGCAGTAACCCTGCCTGGATCGTCCCCACGGGGGCATCGTGTGTTAAGTACACAAGTACGAGTCTATCCACAATCGATATGTTCTACGGTTTACTGTGTTTTAAAAATTAATGTAACTGGCATCGTGCCGCCTTTAGAAGTGTGATTGATACTCCCGCCGAGTAATTGGTAATTTATCCCTGTAGGCCACGTAAGCTGGTCGAGCTAAGCCTTCCCCTGCTGTGGGAACGCGAGGATTTTTATCCCCCGGATTTAGCTGTTCTCATCAGGGCTGCAGAGACTGTCTGTCCACGTCTCCACCTTCCTTTTTCTCTTCCTCTGTCAATCTGTTTGCAGAGTGATTCCAGCCCCACGTCTCTGGAATCAGCAGACTTTGCATGTCTGCATTCAAGCAGATGTGAGAGCGTAGTTCAATATTATTTTATTTTGCAGTTGCGTGATTTTTCATGGAATTGAACATACTGTCCTTTGTTTATTGACTATTCAAGCCTCCTCCTCTGGGACTTAACCTGTTCATATCTCGTGCCCATCTATTGCTTAATTTTTTCTTCAACCCTGCCTCTCCACTGTGAATAACACAAGTCCTCTCCAGGACCCTTACTTTTAAGATGGGTGTCCTCCAACTGTGTCCTGAGCTCCTACTATGTGCCATTCATTCTTTCCCAACACCTTCTAAGAATGTTTCCTCCTAAGAATGTTCCTCTATGTCCTATTTTTTAATACACGATTCTTAGAAGTGCGATTCTTAGAAGAGTATTTCTGTAGGCTGGCGTGCTATTTGGCCGCAGTGACAGTGATGCTGTGTAACAAGTCACCCCGAACTCGGTGGCAAACACCGGGAACTTCTCTCCCCTGGGGCAACTGGGATTTGGTTGCCTTAGGCCGGGGTGGCCGGGCAGCTGCACCTGAGCTGCAGGTTGGCGGTCTTGGCTCTGCTACATCTGCATTTGTGCTGGGAGCCCAGCTGACCGGCCAAAGGCCATCAGGACCCGTTCTTCCCATGCACAACACGGGAGCAAGAGAGTCAAGCCCTCCCCGCCCCGCAAGAACATATAAGGCTTCTGTTCCCTCACATTTGCTAAATCGCATTGGCTTGGCCAGTGCACGTCACAGGTCAAACCCAACACCAGTGGGGGAGGGGAGGGGAGTGAAGTGAATGTTTGCTGAATGACAGTCAAAAGTATCACAGGTGGTCATAGGTGTTTCCAGAAAATACATGTTTTGTGGTCATATAAGTCAGGTAGTAAACTTACTTAGGTGGAAGAAAACCCATCAGGGTCCTTTGCAGTAGGATGTACTGGAGTCTCTAACACACCAATGGGCGTCGTACATCCCCAGGAGAAGGTCGTGTGGCATTTCTCCATCCCAACTGATTCCGTGAGCTTTCATTTCTAAAAAAATTTTAGTTTATTTTAAATTTTAATTTAATTTTTAGTTGCATCAATCACTTGTTTAAATTTTGTTTTATTTATACACTTTAATTTTTACGTATTATTTTATTTTTGTTCCTCTGAGCATTTCCTGGGGTTGGTTTTCCACACAACAAGCTTTGGGAAGCACTGCTGTATAGACTTTATATTCCAGACGAGCTGGCCTTTGAGATTTCCAGACCACTTCTGTTTACCTGTAATGTTACTGTGTTTTGATACCATTTCATTTCAAACCAGATTTGGTTCTACGGTCCTAGGGTATCTCCCTCTCTCTCCATTTTTTTAACATAGAGAATTGTAGGGTTATGTGTTGAGGATACAGAGTCTAGGGAATTTGAGCCATCAAACCACAGCTAGACGATGACCTCTTTTCTCTTTTTAAAGATTTTTTTTTTTTTTGAGGTGGACCATTTTTAAAGTCTTTATTGAATTTGTTCCAACATTGCTTCTGTTTTATGTTTTGGTGTTTTGGCTGCAAGGCATGTGGGATTTTAGCTTCCCGACCAAGGATAGAACTCACACCCCTTGCACTGGAAGGCGAAGTCTTAACCACTGGACCGCCAGGGAAGTCCCCAGACGATGGCCTCTTGACATTCACTAACGTGAAGAAGCATCAAGGTCCTTCTCTGTGGAGGCGGATGGTGGCCTGGGGGTGGGGACGTCTGCCCAGCTGGGCTGTCCTGAGGGCGAGGTGGGCAGAGCCAGGCCGTGTGCAGAGCGTTCCAGAAGCCCATGGGCAGCCTCGGTCATCACAGCCTGTGTCTTAGGGGCCCCGAATGTCTGGGCAAAGAGCTGTTGTGCTGTTAGGGTCCTTACAGGTAGACAGTGCGGAGCGTTCGTGAGGGACTTTAAACAGGGGGCAAGCCTTACCCTCTGTGGCCCGGAAGAGCGGGGCTTATTTTAGAGAGAAAGTCTTAGACAGTAGGCTGACGGCAGGTACTGGGAGTCCTTTGTGGTCTGGGTGGCTGCGTGGTCAGTGTCCCCAGGCAGATCCGGTTTCCATTCTGGCTCTGTGGCTTCCCTCCCCGGGCGTCATCTATATCATGAGACTGATGGCACAGACCTCGCGGTGGCCGTGAGCGTGACAACACGTCCTGCGTGCGCGACGCTTGGCACCTAGGAGGTGTCAGCGGGCCGCTTCCTGCCTCGGCCTCTTCCCCTGAAGTGTCCGGCTGGCTTTCCACCCGCCTTGTTCCGCCCCTGGGCCAGTCTCTCTCTGTGTTTGCTTGAGTATCACCATGGAGATCTGAGTTTGATTTAAACAAGACTCAGAGCAGATAGGAATAGAGGGAGGTGCTGACTTGAAAACTTCCAGGATTTGAGTCTATTCAATAAATAATGCAATTGGAATCAACAGTTGGATGAGGTCAGCCTCCAAGGCCTCGAGGTGCCTGCAAAATACTCTGGGGCAGATCTGGGGTGGCCGGGAGGTCACAGGAAGTTTGAGGAAATCCCTCAGTATCCCCAACGCCCGGGCCTCTTCTTCCTGCATCTTGACCCCAGCACCTGGTCTTCCTCAGGTCCGGGATCCTCTGTCCCAGCTCCAACGACCCGCGCCGGTCACTAGAACTGACGACTGGCTTCTCTACCGACTGGCTTTTCCTCCTCTTCTGCCTCTTTCCTCTCTTCCTCATCCCCCTGGCCTCCCTCCCCTCTTCTCTCCCATCCATCATCCATCCATCCATTGGTGCATCCATCCCCTATCTCTCCATCTGTGCATGTCCATCCACCCACGCATCCGTCATGGGTCCACCCATCCTTCCGTGCAGCCTCTGTATTTGAGTAAGGTACGGTAATGCCCCCCAAGACTCATAGTTGAGTAGCGTTAACAGGTAAGCAAATGACCCATGGTTATGCAGGTAATCTGCACTGTGATGGGGCTGAGAGAACCAGGGGAGCGCTGGACAGCCCCACCCTGTTGAGCAGAGGAAGTGGTAGTCAGGGAAGACTTCCTGGAAGAAGATTCATCCCAGGCCCTCGGGCACCACAGGCTCCCTGCTCTTGCGGGGCAGCTCTCCCTACTACACAGTGCCTTCCACGTTGCTGTGGCCACAGTGGCATCTCATGCGTGCTCCTTGTCACCTTCCCCGGCATCCAGCCCGCCAAGCTCTGCCAGGTCCACGTGCAGCACATATCGAAACTCCTTCTGCACCGAGGCTGCATCACAGGAGTGCAGCCCCTGGCCTTGGAGAGGTGATGGGAACATCTGGCCTCCTCTATCGCAGTCAGGCCCGAGTCCCAGCTTCCCGTGTGGTACCTACCTCTAGGGAGCCCCTGCCCGCCTGGGCTCACCTGCGTGCCGTGTGCGTCTGTGGTTTCCTCTCTCCCTCTCCTACATCCTGCTCCCCCAACCCCATTCCTGAAGGCTGGAAAGGACTTCCCTGGGCTCTAGAAGAGTTCTCAGGGGCAGAGCAGACGAGATCAGAAAGCACACAGGTTCCGGGTTCTTCAGGAGGGCCCCGAGCAGAGTGCGGGTTCTGAATTTAGCTTTCTGATGGTTTGCAGGGGCATCTGGTTTCTCTTGCAGCGATGATGACGGCGCGGCCCACGCAGGCGACCCTGTACACGTTGAGCACACGCACAGCTTCCCAACCCATACGACCGTCCCAGACGCCTTTTTGAGAAATGGGAGACAGATGCTTAGTGGGGAGGGGCGGCCTATGAGTTTTGAGGTGATGTGCTGTTTCTCGGGCCTGCGTTTAGCTAAGAACCATCTCGTGGGTCCTCTTGACACTGCAGCTTCTCCCTCTAGGGTTCTTCCCCCACCCTCATCTTCACCCCTCCGGCAGGGCAGCAGCCCGCACCACCCCCCGGGCTTCGGCAGCAGCCCCCTGAAGGACCCCTCTTGCTTTCCCTGTCTCCCCATCCCTCTGTGCCCAGGTGTCCCCTCCCCCTCTGTCCTTGCCAAGTCCCCCATCCCCACCCCTGCCGTGGCTGGGTCGGGCCCCTTCTCTGGGCTCTCCCAGACCCTAGCCCACAGCCACCTCCCCATCTCTTCTGGGATCTGGGTTTCCTGTGGCTTCTGCACCTGGCAGAAACTCGCAACAGGGACGTGCCCAGGGATTTACTGAGCTTGACTGAAAGCTACGGTGAACTCAGTGGTAACCACCTACCCTTTCCTCAAAATAGGACGCTGTATAATGCCATTAAACGTTTTAAAAGGTATTCTTGGTAAGGGTGTTGCTAAATTCCTCTCCAGAAAATTCTCCCTAAAAAAATCTCCTTTTTAAAAATAGTACATGATCATCACAGAAATTTTAGAAACAATAAACGAAGCATAAAAACAATCCCGTGTTAAGCCACCTTATGAGATTACAAATGTTAATGTTTAAGATGAATATTCTCACCAGTCTTTTTTTTTTTTTTAATTTTATTATTTATTTATTTTTGGCCGTGTTGGGTCTTCGTTGCTGCGCGCGGGCTTTCTCTAGTTGCGGCGAGCAGGGGCTACACTTTGTTGCGGTGCACGGGCTTCTCATCGCGGTGGCTTCTCTCATCGCGGAGCACGGGCTCTAGGTGTGTGGGCTTCAGTAGTTGTGGCACGCGGGCTTCAGTAGTTGTGGCTCACGGGCTCTAGAGCGCAGGCTCAGTAGTTGTGACGCACGGGCTTTGTTGCTCCATGGCATGTGGGATCTTCCCGGACCAGGGCTCGAACCCATGTCCCCTGCATTGGCAGGCGGATTCTTAACCACTGCACCACCAGGGAAGTCCCCTCACCAGTCTTTTTAAGATGTAAATATATACATGTTTTATAAATTTTGAATCCCAATTTAATATTACGTATTAAACATTTTCTTATGCTCCCACATATTTTCAAAACCACTATTTTTAGTGACCATGTAATATACCCTCAGATGAAAGAGGTATTATTTATTTAGCCAAATCCTCATTTTTAGACATCTGCGTCATTTTCAGTTTTCACTAACGTAAGGATGTAAAGAAAGCTGTGTTCTTGGCCTGGTACGTACATTATTCCACGTTTCTGATTATTTTCTTAGGATGAATTTTAAGCGTGGCTTTCTTTCCTGCCTGTCGGATTACAGGGTATTGGGATTCCGCCGTATATTTGAGTGTATGGAGAGTCTGTCCCTGAGGTTGTTACTGATTGTACTGGGAGCAGAGAAATTAAAGAGCCATCTAGGCAAGAGGAAATAAGATAAATGTGCCTTCTTTCCTGACGCAAATGTACCTCCAGCTAAAGGAAAGCTTCGGCAGCAAGGTGAGGTCCTCCTTATTGTCCTACAAATTCCACAAATGGGTGGAGGCCTCTGACCCTGACCACCCCAAGCCCTGGTCACTTACCAGTTGCTTCCCGAGGTCCTACAATGTGTCAGGAACTGCTTTGGCACCAAAGATGCAGAGTCAACAGAGCGCAGGCCCTTGCCATCCAGGATCTGGCCAACCGGTGGGAGAGCAGAGAATCCAAGATGGTGCCCTACAGTGTGTGCACTGGGAGGCACGGCTGAGCCTCAGGGGATGTGGTGCCCAGGCCTACCGCAGGGCACAGGGTCCCATCAGAGGGACCTGGGGAGTGGGTTCTGAAGGATAAATAGGAGTTCACTAGGCAGAAAAGGGCAGGTGAAGTGGGGGACGGGGAGCAGGCAATCTAGGCAGTGGGGCAATGGTGCAGAGGCTGGGCAACGCCCAGGGGTTGGGAGAAACCCGTGGTAAAGAGCAGGCTGGTGCACAGGATGCATTGTTTTTTTTCTTGCTGCTGTAGCAAATTACCACAAACGTAGTGGCTCAAAACAACACAAATTTATTATCATACAGTTCTGGAGGGCGAAGTCTGCTATGGGTCTCGCTGGCTAAAATGAAAGTGCGAATAGGGCTGACTTCCTTACCTGAGGCTTTAGGGGCAGCTCTTTCCCTTGCCTTTTCCAGCTTCTAGAGGCTGCCTGCCTTCCTTGGCTTGTGGTCTTTTCCTCTGTGTTGCCTCCCTCTGATCCTTCTTTTGTTTCCCCATCTCTTTCTCTAGCCATCACTTGGAAAGTTTCTCCCTTTTAAGGACCCATGGGATTCGATTAGGTTCTTTTGCATAATCCAAGATAATCTCCCCATCTCAAAGGTCTTAATTTACACATCAAAGTCCCTTTTGCCTACAAGGTAACACACAAGCTCCAGGCTTCAGGATGTGGACACGTTTGGAGATTCATTATTCTTTTGACCACACAGGGCATGAAGGCATCCACAGGTGATGGCCCTTAGGTTGTCTCTGTTTCTGGTCACTTGAAGGCCTGGCTGGGACACCAAGATTGAACAAGAGATAGTAAGACTGTTTTCAGATAATCAAATTCTGTAAATATTTCTTGAGCATCTTCTTTTTCTCTAGGCCACTTTGCCAGGCCTTAGGATTGGCAACAAATGAGACACCAACCTTGTCAGAGAGGAAGGAGCTGAAGGAGGGACCAACATCTATCTACTGTTAAGGAACCCATGGGAGAGGGTGACTGGACATTTCAGAGGAGGTGATATCTGAACTGGGCTTTGAAGGATGAACAGGAGTTTTCCAGGCAGTCGGGCAGAGGAAGACCCTTCTAGACAGGAAACATTATGTGCAAAAGCACAGAGGCACAAACCAGCCTGGTGTGAGAGGAATCCTAAGAAGTCTGGAGTGGCGAAAATGTGAGGTGGGAGACCACGCTGGGGAGTCCAGCAGGGCTTGGACCAAGGACACCTTGTGTGCCAGCCCAAGAGCATTGAACTCTGTCTTACAGGTGGTGGGGCGCTATGCGGGGGCTTGTGGATTAGGGCGAGCGCAGGGCTGCAGCGTTCGGAGGGGACAGCGAGATGGGATGGCGAGACTGCAGGGTGTAGGGGGGCGTGGTTTAGCAGAGCCATGGAGTAGGGAGGTGGTATTTGACAAGGTGCTTGGACCACAAAGCCTCCTTTTCCTTGTCCTCCAGGACCCAGTTGAGTACAAAGTCCCATTCCTTGAGGTTCTTGGGGTGGGGACGCTGAGCCTGGGATGGGCAGGACCCAGAATGTTGCATTCCTTCCCCGCGCTCACATCCTGCAACCTCCCCACCCCGCCTTTCCCTGCGGTCTGCATCTCCTGCCCTTTGCGTTAAAGTCACACTCTGTCTTGGAGATTTATAGCATTTTAATAAAACTCCCTGAGTGGGAAACATATGAAAAAACCCATCTTTGTTTTCTATTATGTAATAAACCTCGCTTGAGTGTGCTTTGAAGGATGGAGCCATAAACCTGTTTACGGGCCGCGTAGCGTCCAGGGAATGTGGCAGCGGCCGAACGGCATCAAGGGGCTTGGCCAGCTCTGCCGTCGTCGACCGGTCGGTGCCGGGGATAGGACCGGTCGGTGCCGGGGATAGTTGGTCCCTCTCCCTGGGCCCTGGCTGCCTCTTCTACAAAAAGGGACCTGCTGGGGTGGAGTGCGAGATACTCTTGGTAAAGTTTGCTTAGCATGGGGTCCGAGATGCGGAGCTGTTTTTTTTTTAACGTCTTTATTGGAGTATAATTGCCTTACAATGGTGTGTTAGTTTCTGCTGTATCACAAAGTGAATCAGCTATATGTATACATAGATCCCCATATCTCCTCCCTCTTGCCTCTCCCTCCCACCCTCCCTATCCCACCCCTCTAGGTGGTCACAAAGCACCGAGCTGATCTCCCTGTGCTATGCGGCTGCTTCCCACTAGCTGTCTGTTTTACATTTGGGAGTGTGTATATGTACGTGCCACTCTCTCACTTCATCCCACGGAGCCATTTTTATGACGCTAGGAATGTTACTTTGTTTTGGGTTAAAAACTAACGTTCGTTGTGGCACCTAATTCTGGAGGTCCCAGCTCTGCCCTTCATGATTGGCCTCAGGCAAGCGGCTCACCGTTTCTCAACCTGTTTGCCCACCTGTAAGATGGGTCTGTTCCCTCCCCCAGCTCTGCAGAGCAGGGGCGGCGGTTGCTGGGGGGCGCTTCTCCAGGAAGCTGCCCTTGCCGGGCGTGACCCTTTACCTATGTCTCGACTCTGGACATCTAGTCCCGGCGCTCAGGCCGATGCCAGTGCTGGGGGGTTGGGAGGGGCAAGAGCCTTGGTCAGGTCCGTGGGGAGTGGGTCGAGGACCGCCCTGTTGCCTTGGGTGGGAGGGTCAGCGAGGCTCCCCACGGGCCCGTGGGAGAAGATTGTGGGGAGCGGCTCCTCAAGGGGCTCTGGTGCTGGCGTATCTGAAGCTGACGACATGGGAACATACGGGAAAAAGCCCGCGGAGGGTTCGGAGGATCCCGAATGAGATTGAGTTTCTGGACTGGTTTCACACAATCAGACCTGACTGTGAAACACCTACCAGGTGCCATCAGCCCGAAGCCCTTACCAACCTAAGACATTGTCACCCGTGCCTCCTCTCCATGCCCCCTCCCTCCCTCAGCTAGTTTTTCTGGACGCTTACCCGCTCCGGGTTCTTTCCTAGACCTGGGGCACTCAGAGTTCCAGGAGACACCTGGCCCCAGCCCTCCCGGGGCTTCCATTCAAGGGGGAGGCAGACAGGTGGCCAGGATGCTGTCTGTCACAGAGGAAGTGTGTGGGGTGCAGAGGAGGGGAGTGACACTAGACCAGAGGTTAGACGGGCTTCCTGGAGGAAGCAGCATCCAGCAGAGACTTCGGGTTGAACCCCAGTGAACGAGCAGCTGGGGGGGGATTCGGACCACCCACACCAAATCCTGGCACGGGAGAGAGCGGGGAGAATTGGAGACACAGGGCGGGAGGGACACTGCCAGCTGGTGCTAGCAGGGAGGCAGGTGTGTGGAGGCCAGCAGAGGCCGTGGTCTCCACTCTGCAGGGGACCTTATAAAAATGACGTCACGTCTCAGAGATGTCTAGCTCAGACCCTGAGGGAGCTGGAAGCCGTGCCCTCTGCAGGACAAACCGCTGACGGAGCGGGGCTGGTGAGGTGTATGGGTTAGCTCTTGCTGCGTGACGACCGGCCCCCCACATTAGTGGCTTAAAATAACAACCGTCCATTTGGCTTATGCTTCTGTGGTTGGACAGTGCGGGTGGGTGAACCTGGCGGGGCTTCTGTTCTCGGCCAGGCTCCCTCGTGTGTCTGCAGCCCCGTCCTCCAGGCAGCTCTGCTTCCGGGGCTTCACTGGCCGGTGCTTGGGGCAGAGGGGCTACTGGTCCACTTGTCCCTCTTGTCCTCCAGCATGCTGGCCCTGGCTTGCACACATGGCAGCTGGACAGAGATTTGAGAAAGAAGGGAAATACCTGGGGCTGCAGGCCTGGGCTTGAATCTCATATGACGTCACTTCCGCACGTTGTATTGACCAAAGCAGGGGCAAGACCAAGCTTCCGTTCAAGGGTTAGGGAAATAGCTCCATCTCTGGAGGGGAGGGCCATTGCAAAGGGGCATGCATGCAGGCCATTTCGGGCAACAGGGGGGCTTGGTCTGGAGACGAGAAGGTTTAAGGAGGGCATGATGGCTGTTTCCACACTACCAAGTGCTGTCCTGGGGCCCAGGAAGTGGGCAGTGCTGGGGGCACCCAGAAGGCAGAGCTAGGATCTGGGGTTCCATCCCGGGGGGCCTTTCTATGGTGGAGGCCCCCACGTGGACTGGGTGACCTCGGACACGGGGGGAGGGGGTGAGTGTCAGGAAGGATGTGTACGCCTCGTTGGGGAGGAGGCGGCAGGCCCAGGTGCTAGGGAAACAGTGCCCTCTGAGATCACAGCGCTGAGCATCCCTCAGGGGGGTTGGTGGGATTCAGGAGTGATCCATCTGTCATACGCCGCCAGCCAGAGCCCGCATGGCATGCGCGATGCCAAACAGAGCTTAAGTGGGTCCGCGGCTTGGCACCGAGCCGCACGCTGCCGTGGGAGAGGCGGGCACCGTGCCCGGGGTGCCCAGCAGATGTTTGCCGTCTCTTCTGCCAGGCTTTGCTTCCTCCTTGGGCACAGAGCCCCGGGCCTGGTTCTCGGTTCCTTGGAGACTGGGGACCCTGCCACTGCTTTGCTCCTTCCCTGGCCTACACAGTACGTGAAGTTGAAATTCTGCCTGGGTCCCCATGCAGGATGCTGGCTGCAGGCACCGAGAGAGCTCTGGGCTCAGTGGTGTGTCAGAGGGAACAGCCCCCACCCTGCGCCACTATGTCACACGTTTCCCAAGAGACGCCCTGTTCTCACAGCTCCTCTGCAGCTTTCTCTCCCCTGAAGCCTTCACGAGAGGTGCTAAAGCCCAGGCTTTCAGGCCCGAGATGAGTTCCTCCTGGCTCTGTCTTGTTAGCTGTGTGGCCTTGGGAAAGTCACTTCCCCTCTCTGAGCCCAGGTTACCCCCTCTGTAAAATGGGTCCAATGAGGTCATGGATGGAAAATATGTAAGCCAGTGCCTGGCTCCTAGGAAGCGTTGGCTGTTATGTCCTCGTCGTCCTTTTTTAAGCAGCACGGTTGCCCTTGGCTGAGGCAGTGTAGAGGGGATGTCACTGAATCAGGCTTGAGTCCTGTCGACTGTAAAAAAAAAAGCACAACGTGAGAGTTGTGAGTTCAGTTGTATCTGGGGTAAAATGAGGACTGTAGCCCGGGGGACAGCATCTCAGAGAGCTCTGAGAAACGGCTCCAGACAGTGCGGGGGGAAGGCCAGTATAACTGTGATTTTGGTGCAGGGGGAGTACATTCAATCGAGCACATATTTTTTGCAGCAGGTCTCTGCTAGTCACGAGGAACAGACGTCACCACGAAAGAATTTAGTGCTTTTCTAGATATGAGGAGATACGAGAACTGGGCTGATAAGATCATCTCCTGAGAATATCTAACTCCCTGAAGACCTGTTCGGCCAGTTTTTCCCAGAGCACAGAGGGCCTCCTTCCTGCTGTCCACGCTGAACTCCTTTCAGCGGGTGTTGAAAGTCAGCAGCTGCCACAGCGCATCGTTGAATCCTTGTAGAGGGAGATGGCGAGGGCCAGTTTGTTGTTGACAGTCCCTTAGTGCAGTGACTGTGGCCTCCAAAGCCACCGGCCCAGCATCTCTGCCCACCAGGTCCTGGGGCTAGTGGGGTGAGTACCACAACCATGGCTCTCGAGGGGTCCGGAGGCTCTGTCACCATGTCTTGTGTCCCCGCCCCCCTCGTCTGTGCCATCATCATCTCTCCGCTGGACGACTGCTGAGGGCTCACTTTGAGTCTGTCTCCACTTTGGCCTCCTCCAGTCCCCTGGGTATTTGTGCTGGTTAGGTCATGGCCTGAGTCCTCTTGCTGAGAAGGACATCCATAGGGCAGGGCTGGTTTGCGGGAGAGGGCGGCCAGAGGCAGAGGGGTGGGCCCAAAGGCCACTCTCTCCCTCCGTGTGACCTTCAGCCACTCACTGCCTTCACTGACCCCTGACCCCTCACCTGTGAAATGACGGACCAACCTGGTCGATGGCACCTTCCATCATTTTTCCTGCACCCCTCGTTTTGGAGACGGAGCCCGCCAAACTGTGCAGGTTGACCAGACAGGCGACCTCGGTTTGACGTGTCTGAAACAAACCCCATTGCCCCGCATCCCACGACCTGTGCTCAGCCCTGCACCTCCTTATCGCCATGGACTGTGCCACCTCTAGTCCCCCCACTAGACCTGGCGGCCAGGGCCCCCTTCATTTCAGAGCTCCCTTCTTGGGGCCTCCTCGGGCCACACCTTCCCACAGGATGAGGGTCCCACGGGCCAAGGGGATGTGCTGCAGCCCTGGGAGAGTGGAGGCCCTGCCCCCTCCCACAGCCAGAGCAGGCCCCTCCCCCGGCCCTCCTGAGGGAAGGGCGCTGCAGTGGCTGTGTGTGTGGATGCGGAGGGGAAGCTCGGGCTGCGGTCCGCACACGTGCCCAAGGTCCCTCGCAGTGCAGGGCAGAGCTGGGTGGGGGGAGAAGTGGGTGGCCCCCAACCCCCATCTGTGCTCCTGCCCCAGGCCCTTTGTGTGTTGGGAGAAGGATGTGTTAGGACTCGGACCATTCTGTACACCCTTTCTCAGACTCACATCCTCTGAAATCTCTTCCCCACCGAAGCCACCAGCAAGCCCTGTTGGCTCTTCCTCCAGGATATATCCCGAACCTGGACCCCTGCCCCCTCCGTCCCCGTGGCACCTCCAGCACCTGGACACCTGCAACCACCGCTGCTCTGGCTCCCCTGCTCCTTCCCTTCCCCCTTAGGGTCCACCCGCCACCAACGTGAACTTCACAGAGCAAAGGGGATCCATCACTGCCCATGGCTTTCCATCACACCTGGAGGTCCTTGCAGCCTCTCCCTGCGTCCCGCGGGGATCCCCAAGGAATGCCTCTTACCTCTTGGGTCACTTCTCCCGTGGCCCTGGTGCTCACTCCAGCCTCACCCACCTTCCCGCCCCGCTCTCCCGCTCCCCAGCCTTTGCCCCAGCTTCTCCTGGAAGCCCTTCCCTGGACATAGCAGGCTCCCATTAGCCAGATGTTGGCTCAGTGCCACCTGCACAGAGCCACCGTCCCTGACACCCCTCTCTTAAGTAGCTCTTCCCGTTAGATGCTGTTACTCCATGCTCTCTTCTCTGCATTGCATTTATCGTGATCTCTCAGGGTTTACTGCATTATTTGTGATGATATTATTTTAATGAAATTTCCATTTCCAAACGTTGGTATTATTTTTCATAGATGGCTTGTCTGTCTGCCCCCATCAGGCAGCAGCCTTTAGGGAGGAGGAGCCTTGCCTGTGTGGTTCACGCATGTGTCCCAGTGCCTAGAACAGTGCCTGGCACACAGGAGGTCCACCCGCGGAGTTGAAAGCAGAGAGACTGGCAATTCTGTTTGGCTGGTCTGGGAGCCGCTCTGGGGGCGGAGGGGCAGGTCTGCCTTGGGCTGGGACCAGTGCCCACGCTTGCCCAGTGTCGGGCAGAGTCAGTAGTCAGGAAGGCTGGAGAGGCCTGGCAGGTATCGCGGGGACGTGAGGCTGGCTTCGGTTCTTGAATTCCAGAGCTTTAGGAACAGTGATAAATGTTTAACAGTCGTCACTCCAGGAAGACAGAAAACAAAACAAAACAAAAATCCACCTAATGTGAAGTTCTTGCTGGTGTCCTTGGTGTAACTTTTCCTACCATGGTCGATTTCAGGCTTCCAGGAGGAAGTCACTGAACACAGCCTTGGGAGGAGATGAGCTCCATCAGCTCTGGTTCACTGGTGGTGCTGGTGTGAGCTGGAGGTGCTGGTGGTGCTGGTGTGAGCCGGCACCAGCACCCTGTCATTTAGGAAGATTCCGGACCCCTCCAGCCTTCTAGGGGTCTGTAGGTCTACCATTACAGCCGGCTGGGAGTTTGCTGCTGACCCAGCTGAGCAGACGGGATGTTGCTGGCTTTTCCCGGGAACCTTGGTCTCCCTCGCCCTGGCCCGTAACCCTGGTGCCTCACATTTTTCCCAGCTGTGTGTGAGGAGGAGGTGGTGGGGACTGGACCCTGCCCCTGGTTCCTCTTCTGAACAATGGGGTAATAATTGCACCCCTCTTCAGAAAACCCTCTGTCAGCAGGAGTGCCAAGGGCAGAAAGGATTGGGGAGCTCCTGGGTGATCCTGGCCTGAGTGCCACGGTTCCCCGAGATGTCCCTTTCCCTCTCTTGGCTTCACTGCCTCTGTCTGCCAGTGTGGAGGCTGGGGCTGCCTCTTGGCTGTAGAACCCGGGTCTACACAGCCCTCTGAACTAGGTGGGGAACAGAGCAATCCAGCGGCTTGCCCAAAGTCCCCCAGCACGTCTGTAGCAGCCCCTCCTCTTGGCTTCCCCTTCCTCACCCCAGCGGGGCTGGCTCCTGGCAGCTCCTCGGTTCACAGCCCCTGTGGGTGATAGCTTTTCCCAGGCAGGTCTCAGCAGGAGAAGCAAGGCAAGGGACCACTGCTTTGTCATCCCTAAGGGGTGCACACGAGACCTGGTAAGTGGCTCCCACCTGTCCCAGGAAGGTCACCGGCCAGTGCCCATCACAGCCAGCGCCAAAGTCGGGGTGTAAGTGACCTCAGACCACAGCCCCTGTGCTCCCCGCCTCCTGAAGGTACAGGTGCTGGCTCTGGGGACAGCTCGGGGGGCGCTCTCTGGCCCACGTGGGGTGTGGGACCAGCAGGAGGGTGGAACAGACCCTGCCCTGCCCCTGACCTTGGCCCTGTGTGGGCTGAGCCCAGGAGCCTGGGGGCTGCGGGCACAGGTGAGGGTGGAGCCCTGCGTAGAGGATTCCAAGGCCCGCTGTGACCCCTTTTCTGCTTTCTTCATTGGGTCACATTCCAGAGCATCAGGTTCTGCTAAACTAACATTGCCTGCAACCAGCAGGGTGATGCTGGAGCCTTGCGTTTTCCGTTTTGCTGGGTGCCCCCCATCCCTGGCCCTGGACGGCTGTGGAGTGACAGTGTGGACACTCCCAGTACTGGCCAGAGTGGCCTTGGGCGACGTACATAGCTTCTCCATCCCACCCCTGTGACGTTTAGGTAAGACAGCCCCCGGAAGGCCCCTGTCTCCCTTTCTTCTGTCCCTGGTTTCCTAATCTAGCCCCTCCCCTGGGAAGGTCAACCTGAGAAACTGGTTCGGGAGGATGAAGTTTTCCCTTCCTTTGTGATCACTCCCGCTGTCCTCCATGAAACATAATCCGCTCCCATCAGCAACCTGACACCAGAGGGGTTCCAGCGCCTTCAGGGACTGGGTGAGGAATCGGAAAGAAACAGCCTGGATATCGAATATAAAGGAAAAGAATATATTAAGAAAAGAATGTGTATGTGTGTATAACTGAGTCACTTTGCTGTACAGCAGAGATTAAACACAACGTTGTAAATCAACTCTACTTCAATTAAAAAAAAGAAAGAAACAGGCTGGGCTTCTGAGCATCACGGAGTTGTCAGGAGGCCCGGGTGCTGAATTCCAGCAGGAGATTCTCGGCCTGCGGAGGTCACGTGCTGGGGCCCTATGGGCCAGGCCTCCTCTTCAGACATGTTTGCTTTGGCCAGAAGAGGCCTTTAAAATGAGCCTCTTGTGCTTTCAGTCTTTAAGAATTTCGAGATCTCCCACAGGCAGCCTGGTGTTCTGACCTCTGGAGAAATGGGCCACGGGGCTGCCCCCTACAAGGGGCCTAGCTTCGGCCGTTGTCCGCCACCCCCCGGCCCTGGGGTGTTTGCGCTCTGTCCCCATCTCATCCAACCTCTTCCGGTTACAGAAGGGAAACTGAGGTACAGAGGAGCAGTGGTCCGGTCCCGAGAGTCGGGCCCACAGCCCAGGTCCACAGTGGGGCAACCCTGCCCTTTCCCCGCGGGGCCCAGGAAGGGGTAGCGTGGTGGTTTTCAGAGCTGTGGCTTTAACCCCTCAGCAGGAAGCATCTCACCTGTCTGGCTGCAGACCCGGGAAGATGGTTGAGGAACTGCGGCTGGGGACCAGGGCCCAGTTTATCTCAGGGAGAGATCTCAGGGTCGACCCTGCTGTTCCCGGGGCATCTTTTCCCACGGCCAGCGAGCGCGTGCTTGGATCCTGGGGCTGGCCCGTGGGTGCCCCCGAGCCAGTGGAGAGCTGGAAGGGCTGTGTGGGCCTCTCCACTGGGATTTCCTCTGGAAAAGACCTTCCCAGCACACACGGCTGACCTGGGCGAGGCCCTCGGGGGTCAGTTATCAAGCATATGTTTTCAAAGTGTCGCACATGCCACTTTCTGGAGGGAAAACAGGCTACTTCACTGAGACGGGAAGATTCCTTCTTTGTCTCTCTGTCTCCTTCACTTCCTCTCTCTCTTTACCCACTACCCACCATTCCTGTGTCCGTCAGAATCTCCCAGCCAACCTCAGCATTTAGTCTTGACCCGGTGGAACAGATTTCTGGGAGTGGCCAGGACTTCTGATCAACAGATTCTCTAAGGCTAGCCTGGTGATCTCGGGTCCGGGTTTCCCTCTGGGCGGCGTGCCTTGGCCCGACTTCCAGTGTTCTCCAAGCTGTAGGGACTTGCAGACGTTCAGCTCAGGCAGGGGTTGGTGTCATAACTCGATGGGGTAACACAGGCCTCTGCAGCCATGTGTGCCCATCTCCGATGTGGTACCTCGATAAATCCTCCAGCAGATGCCACAGGAGGGGTACCTTTACAAGTTGTATGCACAGGGAAACTGAGGCTCAGACTTGTTAAGGAACTTGCCCAAGGTCACACAGCAGTGAGTGGTGAAGCCAGGCTTGAACGGGCCCCTCTGCACAGCCTGAGCTCTCTCTCTGCTCTGCCGAGTGGCCCCAAAGACTCCGTGACTGTTCCAGAAATGTCCCATTGTGCTAAATCACGCCCGGCCCCAGTGACAGTGGGGACACGGTGAATCTGGGGGGTTTCAGAGCAACGGGGTGTTGAGGGCAGCCTTCCCAGGGTGGCGGGGTTGGTCCATGGAAGCTGGGCCGTCCAGACAAGGGAGGTCTCCATGGTGATAGGAGATGGGGGAAATGGGGCCATTTCTGGGCCTGGCATGACGGATGCTGCCTGGTGCCAGCACGGCCTCTACAGTAGCGCCTGGGTTTGGAGAGTCCTGGCTGTCCTGAGGCGACTTCTGGCACAGACTGGGTCTCCAGGGTAGTGTTACGGGCAACTGTGTCAGTGTCGGGGGCCTCTTGGGAAGGGAAGAGCAAATCCTCATGTGTGTGGAGGGGGGCACTCAGGCCCCTGCGGGTCTTTGATGGATCGGATGCAGCTGTTTCTCACCTCAGCCCCTGCATCGGAGCCAGACCCTAAATGCAATCGAGGCTTAAGCTTGGGACCTGAACCCCATGGCGGGGCCCAGATAGAACCCCATCCCTTTCTGGGCCACAGAGATTTGAGCCTGCTGGGCTGGGCATCTGTAACATTCTTCTCTTAGCAGCGTTCGACCCCGGCAGGGAGTGAAGCAAAACTAACAGTGACTCAAGTCCAGGGTAGCCTCTGGTCCTGGCCCACCATCTGTCACCACCCCTGAGCTCCTGCGGGGGTGGGATGGGCCAGAGTGTCTAAGTGAGGACAAGTGGGGATAGCAGTGGGGTGGGAAGATGGGAAAGTGGGGAGGGGCCAGGAGCTGGAGTGTGCCCGGATTCAGGGACCCAGCAGCCTTTGACAGTGACCATGATGCCGGGGATGAGTACGGATGCTGGCAGAGGGTGGCAAGGGCACACTCGCCCGGGGCTCTGCTTGGAGGGCTGTTTGGGAAGGAAGCAAGCCGCTGTGCACACCCAGGCCCGGGCCAGCTGGCAGCCGTGGGTCCTTGGGCTGCAGCTCATCTGGCCACGGCCTCCCCCCAGGCCATGGAGGATGCTCTTGTTTTCATAGCGCCCCTGGAAAGGCAGCTGGGATTGAGTAGAACTGATTCACTTTCGTTAATTGAAGGATGGACTGGCCATATTTTATACCTGAGGGGTCCGGCCGTGGCTGGGCCTTTTCAGGACCACCTGACTTCATGGAGATGCTCAGCCCTGGTGGTCCCTGCCCAGAAAGGGCAGGGCAGAGGGAGGTTTAGGCTGAAGATGGTGGTCACGTAGCATTCATTAATTCGCCCGACAAACGTGGGGCCCGGGCCTAAGCTGCCTCTGTCTTGGGAGAGGGGAACACATCGAGGACCACTGAGGCAGAAATCCCTGCCCCCCGGGGGGTCATGTTGCCCGAGGGGAGACAAACCGCAGACGATATAGGCAAGTGAAATCAACAGGCGGTCCCAGGGTGGTAACAGCTAAGGTAGAGGCTGAGCTGCAAGCAGGGCTAGGAAGTGTCGAGCTGGGCACCAGACCAGACCTGACCTCACTGGGAGGTGACATGGGGACGGAGGTCCGCAGGAAGGAGGGACCCTCGCAGAGGCCTGGGTCACTCAGATGAAGATGAGGACAGATGGGGTGAGGCGGAGCCATGCAGGAAGCAAGACCCGGGTTGGTGGTGTCTACTGCACTGGTCCCAGCGAGCCAGGGGGCTGGCTTGTGACGCACTTCCACTGCCGGGATTCGTTTTGGGGTTGCTGGGGCCATCTCCCAGACAAGGAGATTAAAGCAGAGGAAGGAACATGAAGGGCTGGCCTGCTCCCCCCATCCCCCCGGGGTGTGGTGAGATGGGGCTGGCCCAGCCCTGACTCAGGGCTCTGCACAAACCGTCTGTGCACACATGAGTGTGAGCACAGACACACGCCTGCAACACACGCCGTGCCTAGAGGTCTGGGGGTGATGGTGAGGTCACGAGCGCCCAGGCTGAGCGAGTACTCCCCTGGTGCCCTCCATCCGCCCGGCAGAGACCTTGGCGGGCTCCCCGCGGCCAAGCATCCTGGCGCCCCTGCGCGCTCGCTCTCATGGCCTCAGCAGCAGCAATCAACCCGGCCCCCAGCTTTCTAATCAAAAAGAAACTTGATGAGGGAAGCGATAAGAAAACAGCAGGGAGTGGCTAAGATGCTCATTCGGGGAAAGTAAATCAGCCGTATCCGATCAGGAAATCTCACTGCGTCTTGGGAGGAGGATTTGCAAAAAGAAAACAATGAAACACATTTTAAGAGGCAACCTAGAAACGCAGAAAGACGTGCCCAGTGGGAGGAAGAGGTTTTAAAGCCCCCATCCTTGGCGGTGCAGCCATCAAGCCGACCCTTCTCCTGCACTGTCATTGGTCCTGCTGAGGGCCCTGGAGGTGGGAGCATCCATTCAGGAATGGGACATGGAGGCAGAGGCCGTGGACTGGTGGAGTCAGGCCTTGAACTCTACCAACGGGTGTGAGGGTCAGGAACACAGGCCCTGGAGCCTGTTCCTGCCTGGGCTGGACTCCTGGCTTCATTGCCTACTGGCTGTGTGACCATGGGCCAGTTACTGAACCTCTCTGGTCCCTGTTTCCGCCTCTATGAAATGGGGTGACAATGTTGCCTCCCTCAAGGTGGTTGTGGAGGGTGAGGAGTGAAGCCAGGCAGAGCTCTCGGGGCAGTGCCCCGCAGGGGCAGGTGGGAAGCCCTCGGTAGGTGATCGGTGGTCACCGTCCTTGGATGACCTGCGTGCCCGGGTGTGTGGCTGGGCTTATGTGCAGTCACAGCTCTGAAGTGGGTTGGTGGGAGCAGATGGTTCCCAGACCTGGGTGTGGGGCGGGCAGAGGGAGGGGCATGTGGAGACCCTGCCCTGACTGCCCACTTCAGGTTGCTTTGGGTTGGGGGGACGGTGATGGGATGGCATCTCAGCTCCGCATGGATGGGGCACCTGTGAGACATGGTGCTCAGCCCTCCTGGGCTCTCACAGCCCGCCATGTGGGGCCAGTGATGTCCCAGGAAGCTGAGATCTGCCGTGCAACTGTCAGCAGGTGTCCCCCAGCCAGGCCAGAGGAGGGGCTGCAGTCCCCCGCTGTCCCAGAGAAGGGACGTGCACCAGCAGACCAACAGCCTCTAGGGCTGTTCCCGGAGATGTGACTCATGCACAGTCCAACAATTTCCAAGTCCCTCCATCACGAGGCATCCATGTTTGGGAACCTGGCATGAGCTGCCTTCTCCTGCCCATGTCCAGGCCCTGAGGTCAGTGGGCCAGTATGATCACCATCTTGGACGGGGTCTTCCTCTTGGACTTGGACAGGGCTGACCAGTGGACCAGTGGGCCCAGCCCCAGCCAACAAGCACCTGCATTGAGTCTGGAAACTCAGGCCAAGTGCACCTGTCTTCCTGGGGTGATGGCGGGCCCCCAGGAGATTTACCTAAGAGCCCAGGTTTGCCTTCTCAGAAAAGAGCGCCCACTCAGGTCTCTTAACCCAGGCCTGGGCTCCCCTCTTCCTCCAGAGGAATTCATCTGAAAGTGACCACTGGGCCTCTCCAGGCCAGGCCTCAGCTGAAACATTCATGTGTGTGTCCCACGAATGTTTCAGCACCTACTGTGTGCTAGCCCTGTGCTGGGCGTGAGACACAGTAGGGCTCACACCCCGTGGCCACCCCAGAGGGGCTCACAGTGTGCTGGGGGGACCGATGATGAAAATATGGCATGAGGGGAAACCACAGTGGGCGCCTAAACTGGGTTGAGAGCCTCAGGAAGGCTTCCTGGAGGAGGAGACGCCTGGGCGAGGCCAGAAAGAGGCGGCGCTGCAGCAGCTCGTGGACCAGGGGCTTCATGAGAATGAAAACACAGCAAGTGCCATGTGGAGGAAGCTTGCAGTTTATTCAGTACCTGCACAGCCAGATTCTGCTAGGGACCACTGAGCTGGGTCTTGCTGGCCCCAGCAGACTGATGGATGCTGGTTCTTTGGGGGAAAGGAGCTCATGGACATCTCCTCTAATGGTCTGCCTCAGCATCCCCATGAGACAGGTGTGATCACCCCTATCCTACAGATTAGAAAACCGAGGCTCCAACGGGTGGAGGGATCTGCTTACCATCACCTGACCCCCTGGGCTGTCCCCGTGGGCTCGTACATGTCCCATTTTCCTCTCCCTACTTAGAGCACAGCACAGGCTTTCCTTCTGCCTCTCACCAGGGCAGCCTAGTGTTTGGGGAGAGGGTCCCACAGCGGGCAGGGACATCAGAGGACTGCGCTGAGCCCAAGAACACCTTGGAGCATTTAGTCAAAGACCCAGCCTCCTCCCCAGAAAGGTCCACGGACACTCACACATCATATGCACCTGTGAGGCCACCCCCAGGACCCCAGCTTGAGCAGTGAGCAGTGAGGTCTGGCCTGAGTAAATGGTGGTGCCTATGGATGAGACCAAGCCCCGCCCTCCCAGCCGTTTGACCAGGGGGGTGGGCCTCCATCCCTGATGGCCCCTCTCCCCCCGCAGTCGGCCCTGCCACTGCTCACCCCAGTCAGGGCCCGTCAGCAAGGTGTACAGGGGGCACCAGAGGCCACCGCCAGGCCCCGCGCGCCGTCAACCAGAGCACTGTGATGGAGAGTCGGGGCAGGGTGCTGGGCGGCGGCAGTGCAGTCAGCGTGCTCCAGCCCACCTTGGAGGGTTCCTGTGGGATTCGGGGCCATGAGGGCCTCCCAGGGGCCGGGGGGTGGCCATCGGCCACCCAGGATAGCCACGTGTGAGGAAGGCACCAGAAAACGGGTCCCTGGGCCCAGTTTCTTCCTTCTGGAAACTTGGCTGAATGTGGGCTGGTCCACAGTTGATATGAAAGTGCTGGTTGAAAGTACACGCACATGAAAGGAATTTCTTTCATTCCTGTGTCACTCTTTATCTTATCATTTTTCTTCCTTAGTTTTTAAATGAGTTATCAAGCAAGAGAGTCAGCGCTGGGGAGATGCACACAGGTGTCCTGAGCTGGACCTGTTCATTAAAATGGAGAATTCCGGAGCTAGCCTTGTCTTTGGCCTGATTTCCACACAGCTCAACGCCCCCATGGGGCCTTCCCAGGGGTGGACGGGTCAGGGACCTGGGGGTAGGGGCTCCCCTGGGGCCGCCCGAGTCCCTCGGTGGGTGTGAGCCCCCTGCGTGGTGCCATCTGTCAGACTCTGGGGCTCTGAGTGTTCAGAGGGGGCGTTGCGCACCCCCAGCTATGTGGGTCAGGCCTTGGGGCCTGAGACTGCACCAGCCTCGGTGGAGGAATGTGGCCAGTTGGTTCCATTTGCCTTCCTTTGGGGTGTGGGGCTGAGAAGAGCACATGGAAAACAGGATCTGCTGAGCTCTTCCCACCGGCCCTAGGACTGTGCTTCCTTTGGACCAGAGGAGGGACGGCCTTTGGGGTGAAGTGAGCCTAGGCGAGCGGCTGCCCGGCTCCCGGGTTTCACGCGAAAAGGTGGGTCTGGAGGTGTGGGTGCCCCATCTCCTGTTCCCTGGGACAGGTACTTCAACACACTTTCCAGGTGCCTGCTCTTCATTCAGTGCATTGCCTGAGGTTCCCGAGCACCTACTGGCATCCTACGAGGACTGTGGGCACTGGAACCGGCAGGCAGGAGGCCCTGCCCCGTGGCCTGGACCAGCCTGTGCCAGGGCCCTGGCCAGGCGGCCCCTGACCTCCTGCTTAGCCCTTAGCACTGCTGCCTTGGTCTCCTCCCCCCAGTGCTGCCCTTCCCAGAGGCCCAGAACCTTCTCCTCACTGATGAAACCCAGAATTGTTTTTTATTTTGAAAAAGTATATAGGAGACTTTTCTCTTGGGCTTTCTAATTTTTTTAAAATATTTATTTATTTATTTATTTACGGCCGTGCAGTGCGGCTTGCGGGATCTTAGTTCCCTGACCAGGGATCGAACCTGGGCCACAGGCAGTGAACGTGCAGAGTCCTAACCGCTGGACCGCCAGGGAATTCCCTCTAATTTAAAAATTTTTATTTAAAAATTACATGTAGGGGCTTCCCTGGTGGCGCAGTGGTTGAGAGTCCGCCTGCTGATGCAGGGGACACGGGTTCGTGCCCCGGTCCGGGAAGATCCCACATGCCGCGGAACGGCTGGGCCCCCTGAGCCATGGCCGCTGAGCCTGCACGTCTGGAGCCTGTGCTCCGCAATGGGAGAGGCCACGGCAGTGAGAGGCCCGCGTACCGCAAAAAAAAAAAAAAAAAATTGCATGTATACAGGAGAAGATACAGATTCTAAGTGCTCAGGTCAGTGAAGATCCACAAAGCGAGGCAGCACACGGATCCAGACGGAGTGTCAATCCCAGGCAGCCCCAGTGCACCCTCCGGCCACCCTTGCCCCGACCCCTGCCTGGAACTGGACTGTTTCGTGTCCGGCTTCCAAGTTGCAATATTGCACCTATGAGATCCATCCGTGCTGCTGGGCGGGCCCTCATTTCTGTGCAGAATCTGTTGGGTGAATTCACAATTTATTAATCTAGTCTCAACCCTTGTGGGCATTTGAGTCATGTCCAGTGTGGGGCTGGCGTGGACGGTGCCGCTCCGAACATTTGTGTGCACATCTAGGGGCGCGCGTGTCCCCATCTCTGCTGGATTTTCTCAAGGAGCGGAATTGCGGGGGTCAGCGGGCAGACGTCCAGTAGATGCTGGATTTCCACGGCACACGGAAATTCCCACGGTGGTTGTACCAGTCCCCACTCAGCAGCGTTCGGAGGGTTCTCGTTGCTCCACGTGTGCTTTGGTTGGGAGAGGCTGTGTTTTATTCTGGTGTAATTTCACACTTAGAGAACCGTCGCAAAAATAGAGCAAGGAACTCCTGGCCACCCGTCACTGAGGCATGTTTGCCCCATTGGCTTTGTGGTTTCCCCTCCCCGCTTTCCTCTCACCCACCCATCCGTCCTCGTGCACAACCAACTACCAGTGTGTGTTTCCTGAGGACAAGCACACTTTATCGGATACTCACAGTGCCTTCATCCACATCAAGGATAGTAACGTTGACACAGCACTATTGTTTAACCTGTAGCCCACGTTCAGACTGCACAGTGGCCCCAGGTCTGCTCTGTGTCCGCGTCCCAGCTCCAGGGTCGCGGGCTGTGCGTGCTCGTCACGGCTCCTCGGTCGGCTTTCACGTGTCCTTTGTGACACCGGAGTCCAGGCGGGTTATTTTGCAGAATGCCCTCCGCTTGGTCTGCCCAGGTTTCCTCGCAGTCGGATGTGGCAGGATCCCTCCGTGTGCCGCGTGAGAAGGGTGGTTGTGAACCAGCGCGGTACTGCTGATCTGGGGTCACTTGCTGAAGATCTGCCTGTTTCTTCCTCTGTGAAGTTACTGTTTCTTTTTGTAATTAATACTATTTAGAAAGGTACTTTGAGAGTATGTAACTACTCTGTTCTCACCAAAATGTTTATCCACTGTTAGCATCACTGATCATTTGCTAACCCCATCTTCCCTCTGTATGTATGTTGGAATTCTTCTGTAAAAAAAGAGTTTTTCCTTCTCTCCCCCACTTCCTTCCTTCCCTCCTCCCTCCCTCCCTCCCTTCCTTCCTACATGGACTCGTGAATGTTTATTTTATTGAATAGATTGTAATCCATGACTACAATTTCTCTGATGCCTAAGTGGCTTCAGATCAGATCAGTGGGTCCCTTCGAGCTTGCCTGTGTGTCTCTGATGTGCGTCCACCGTTCTTGGAGCACTTCTGTGCTTCCTGGGGCGTGGGGTCCGTGTGTGCGGAGCAGATGCGCCAGGCACTGACATGGCGGCGCTGCTCCACACGGCTCTGATGTCGCCCTGCGCAAAGTGCTGGAAGCGACATGCCCGGCGCTCATCCTCCACCCACAGTCCAACAAAGGGCAGTGATTGCTGTATTTTTTTATAAATTCCATTTGTTTAAAAAAGTTTCTCTGGCAGTTATTTACTTTTTCTTCCCAAGTAGAGATAAGCCTGGTCCCCCTGGGATTGGGGGGCGAGAGGGGGGTGTTTCGTGGGTGGGATCCTTATGTAGAACCAAGGTCAGGAGGGGACGCACAGGAGGTGGGGATGGAGCTTGCTGGCCGCCTGCTTCCAGGAGGACCAGCTTGGAGAGGGAGGGAACCAGGAAGGTTTTGATGCCTCAAAGGACAGAAAACATGGCCCGTTTCTCAGCACTTCGCCCAGCCCCCTGACCGCCATTTCACCACCAGCCCCCAAGGCCGCCCTGCCGTGTGGGCCGGAAGGAGCTGTCCCCAGGTACAGGGTGACTGACACCTGCTCGCTCTTCTGCCCACGCAGAGTGACAGAGGCTGCAGCCCAGCGGAGCTCCCCAGCCTGTGTTCTGGAATCTCTGAGCACAGCGCTGCCCGCCTTTCCCAGCCCTTCCCTTCGTTCTGCCGCGGCCCTGCCCGATGCTGACACCCCCTTGCCCCTCTCAGGGCCACCTCTCTTCCTCTTGGCCCTTCCTGCCCCTTTTGGGTGACATTCCTGTCCCTGCCCAGAACCTGCCCGGCCATGCTGGGACCCAGGTGTGGGATTCACGCAATCACTCATTTCCCGTGTATTTTTGCAGCCCCTGCTGTGAGCTGGGGCTTAACAGGGAAGTAGATGAATGAGGAGCGGATATTCGGGTCCTGGGGACAAACCGTGCCAACGACCCTTCTAACGCCAGGTGGAAATGACTTCTGTGCAGGAAAGTGGGACAAAGGCTAAACCGGGGTGGAGGGCCGGGCGGCCCGCGTGGCCCTCTGGGAAGGTGGCATGAGCACAGCGTTTGGATGCAGTGAGCACGCAGGGGAGGCTCCGCAGTGGGGGAGGCGTGGTGGGGGCAGAGGCCGGTGGTGGGTGCCCGCTCCTGTGGGCGCAGCGGCCAGGCCAGGGGGCGAGAGCGTGAGGCGGATGGGCCTCCGGAGCCAGCGAGCGCCCTCACAAGGGTCGTTGTTGCTTCCGAGAGGTGGAGGTCGGATTGACCCAAGTACCGTCTCTGTGAGGTCTGGGGACAGAGGGCGCCCAGGTGACAAGCATGGGCGGGGATCCCAGGGCCAGGGTCGGGGTGTCCTCCAGGAGAGCACCCCAGCCCACCAGAGAGCCCCCGGGAAGCCAGGCCCACCCCACAGCCAGGCCTCCGCAGCACAGAGGCCCGGGGTGGCCTGGCAGAGCCGGCCAGGGAGTGGAGGCGGCCAGGGCGAGGTGAGAGCTGCCAGGGAGCTGAGTGGGAGGCTGGGACTCGTACCTGAGCCGAAAGGGGTGTGCGTGTAGGTGGGCCAGGCAGAGTTAAAGGGCAGGAGGAGAGGCCGTGGGATTCCTAAGCAGGGCTGAGCTGTGGGGAATGCCATGATGCCATCGGAGCATCTTCTGAGCCCCAGAGAGGAGCTGGACCGGCAAGTCAGCCGAGCCCAGATCAACCCTGCCCCCCAACTCCCAAGAACGGGGTCAGCTTGCCCACGCCGCCCCTCGCGTTGAGACGCATGTGCTCTTGGAGGGGTGGTTCCCGGGCCTTAGCGGCTACAGGGTGACTGTCATTTCACAGATGCATGATGCGGAGGGCAGGCGGGCTCGGCATCTCCCGCTCCAGCTGAATCTGACATGCCCACCGGGGACCAGCTGCCCTCAGAGAGCCCCCCTTGGGGCCGCGGCTTCACAGTAACGACAGAGGAAGAGAACATGGCCCCCACCAGAGTCTGAGGACAAGGTGTTGGGAGGGCCAAGCTGGGGTGGGGGAGGGGTCCTTCCTTGCCTCTTTCTTGGCGTCCTTGGCTTGTGGCTGCGTCACTCCAATCTCTGCGTCGGTCATCACGTGACCTTCTCCCTGTGTATCTGTGTCTCTCTGTCCAAATTTCCTCTTATAAGCACATTAGTCATCAGAGTAGGGCCCACTCGAGTCCAGTGTGACCTTATCTTAACTGGTTACATCTAGAAAGGCTCTATTTCCTGAATAAGGTCACATTCATAGGTCCTGGGGTTAGGACTTCAGCCTGTCTTTTAGGGACACGATTCATTCCATCCACAGCAGAGGGGTTCCGGGCACTGCTGACCTTGACCTTAAACACTGGCTGTGGTTTGGATCCAGCCTTGGTCCTGGGCAGCCTGGGGCAGAGACCCCCCTGCACGGAGAGCCTCTGGGGTTGGGGCGAGATACCTGGGTGTTGGTGGAGAACCTGTGACACGCCAGCCATTGGACGCGTTTGTGAAGCTTTTCTGAGCCCCTGGCAAGTCTCGTAGGTTTGGAGTTCGGCTCCAGGACACACAGGCCTGAGCGGCAGGGGCCTTTGAAGGGCAGCCCCTGGTTCCTGGTCCCCACAACCCAAAAGCCTTCAGAGGCACTGGATCTTCCAGCCCCAGTGGCCTCCACCTCCAGGCACTTAGGACCCCTGTCTGAAGGCTGTGAAGACATAGCCCCCAGGGTGGGTGGGCATAAAGAAGGGAGGCCAGAGAAGCCAGGAAGCGTGGGGGGCGGGTGTAGACACAAGTGTGTGGGACTCTGATGGCCAGGGCCTTCGACACACAAGCCTCCAGAGCCCGGAGACCTTCCCTTGCGGGCCCAGGGCGTCGGTGTTGGCTGAGTGTCTCCCTGTGCCCAGCAGCTCGGGGTGGTCCTGTGCGCCTCCCCCTGAGTGCTTGTTCCTCCTGGCACGTCCCGCAGCTCGCACAGGTACTTTCCCGCAGGCACCCTCCCGCCCAGTGGAGTGTGCCACCTCCCCAGGCCAGGCTGCAGCTCCAGGACGGTCTTAACATAACAAGCCCCAATCGGCCGGCCTGCCCCGGGTGGCAGCTGCAGGAGGGGCACCTGGGGGAGCTGGCAGGGCCTTCCCGGCAGGTGAAGTAGGTCATCTCATCCTCATGGGCGCAGGGAGAAGGCTGGTGATGTGGGCAGAGTTCCTCTTACTCTGTTAGAAGAGGGAAAATAAGAAGGTCCTAAGGGCAGACAGGCCACACCGTGTCTCTTTTGCTTTACTTTCAGGTGCCTAGTCAGCAATTGTGTACTGAGCCCCTACTGTGGGCTCAGTGCTGCTGTTCTAAGTACTGGGGACATTTGAATGAATGAAACAGACAGAAAAACCCCATGTTCCTGGAACTAGTGGGAGGACGCAGAAATTAAACAACAATTATAATACATCAGGAGGTGTTGTAAGATGGAAGGAGGTGATGAGTGAGGAGGAGGGAAATTACATGGGGGTGGTCAGAAGCAGGGGTGATCAGTGATTCAAGAATATCAGGGTAAAACCTTGAGAAGGTGTGGCTGAGAACCAGGTGGGTGTCTGGGGAAAGCGTGCTCCAGAGGGACCGTGCAAAGGCCCTGTGGCAGGTGGGTGCAGGAACAACAAGGAGACTACGCCGGTCAGGAGGAGTTGGAGGTCACTGCAGTGACCCAGGTGAGATCCAGGTGAGGGTCTGAGTGGCAGGGGTGGGTGGCGGCCGTGGATTCTGCATCTGTTTGAAGTTAGAGCCAACAGGATGTGCTGCCGGTTTGAATGTGAACCGTTAGTGGGAGGAGCCAGGGACGAGCGACATGTTTGACCTGAGCGGCTGGGAGCTGGTCTGGGGGAGGCGGATCCAGGCAGGCACACCGGTTGGCCTGTTGTTGTGACATCCAGGCGAGAGGCAGGTGCCTGACCCAGGGCATGGCATGGAGGGCGGGGAAGGGACACTGAGGACGGGACCTTCGCCCGGGGTGGTGAGACAGGGGAGGAGGGCATGGGGGGAGGCCTTCCTCCCAGGAGGAGAGGGGTGGGGTGGGGGACGGCAAATGGTGACCCCTGGATGGAGGTGACGAGGGTGAGAGCGGCTTTGGGACAGGCAGTCGGAGCTCAGCGGGGAGGTCCAGGCCGGCATGAAAGCGTGGGCTTCGCAGCCTCTGGGTGGTCTTTGAGGTTCCGAGGTTGAGAATATGCCAGGCATATGGTGGAGAGGAGCCATGGTTGATGGGGGAGGGGGGCGTGGAAGGGATTTGAAGATTTCGACTGTGGCGTGGCCGCATTTCCACCCAGCTCTCCAGACCACCTCCCAGGAGGACCCGATTTCTCTCCTCGGAACCCAGCCTGCGGCATCCTCTCCATCCCTCTGTCCTCGTGTTAGTTTCCTGGGCTGCATCACAAAGCAAGCCGGGGGCTTGAGCGACAGAAGTTTATTGTCTTCTGTTGTGGAGACCGGAAGGCCGAGATCCGTGTGTCTGCAAGGTTGGCTCCTTCTGAGGCTGTGAGGGAGCCTCTGTTCCGGCCTCTGCCCTGGCCTCTGGGGGCTTTGCTGGCGATCTTTGCTTTCTAGAAGCATCACCCCCATCTCTTCCTCCGTCTTCACCTGGCCTCCTCCCTGTGTGCCTGTCTACCCAGCTTTCTTTCCTCCTTTTTAGAAGGGCACCAGTCATATTGGGTAGGGGCTCCTCCCTGTGTGCCTGTCTACCCAGCTCTCCTCCTTTTTAGAAGGGCACCAGTCATATTGGGTAGGGGCTCCTCCCTGTGTGCCTGTCTACCCAGCTTTCTTCCTTTTTAGAAGGGCACCAGTCATATTGGGTAGGGGCTCCTCCCTGTGTGCCTGTCTACCCAGCTTTTCTCCTTTTTAGAAGGGCACCAGTCATATTGGATAGGGGCTCACCCTATTCCAGCATGACCTCATTTCAACATCTCCTCGGTTGAGTGACCTTTGCAGCTTTGGGAAAAACTCAATTGACCATATATGGGTGGCTCTATTTCTGGACTGTCTGTTCTGTCCATGGATCCATACGTCAATTCTCCCGTCTGTACCGTACCGTCTGGATTATAGTAGACCTTGAATGCAAGCAGTGTAAGTCCTCTAAAGTTCTCCTTTTGTAAAATCGTTTGGTCTGTTCTAGGGCTTTTGCCATTGCCATATGTAGGATTATGGGATAGCCGTCCTGCCCACGGGGTTGTGTAGGGCCTACCCGCGCCAGGTGCTGTGCTGAGCTGCCCAGGTGCACCCCTGGGAAGTCCTCCCCGCAGCCCGGAGGGAGGCATGTGCCTGCCCCATTTCAAGGTGAGATCTGGTGGTCACAGAGACAGCTGGGGCCAGGGATGCACCAGGCAGCCCCTCTCTGGGTCCCCAGGCCCCGCGGCCTCGGCTCCCTGCGGCCCCTCAGCCTTCCTTGTCTCTCCACACACTGGGCTCCTTGGATCCCGTGGCAGCCGGGGGAGCGGGGCAGAGATTAGGGTTATACTGGTCCTCCCGCTGAGGAAACCGGGGCCGAACGCTCCCAGGCATGGGCCCCCGCCTTCCTGATCCAGGTCATTCTCTCCTTCTTCCATCCAGAAGGGCCTGGCAGGGCACTGGGGAGCCATGGGAGCTACTGAGCACAGGAGGGCCTTGCTCTGGGGGTGGGGTGGGGCTAGACAGGCCCGGGCTCTGCTGGGAGACTGGCTGGCTGGGGGCACACAGGCCCTGCTCACCAGGGCACGGCCAGAAGATCCCTCCTTAGAGGGGGGGCCAAGGCACTTCCTCTACTGGTGGAAGGGCCGCCAGCCACTGTCCCTGCCCGCTCCCAAGCAGCCCCGATGCCACAGCAGGAGCTTCCCTTTCGTTCTGGGAGGAGAGGGAGGGTCTGTGAAACAACTGACAAACCTGGATGGAGACGCCTGGCTGAGAGCCTCCCTTTCTGGGCCCCCAGAGGGGCTGTCGTATGGACAGTGCTCACTGTTGGGGCCTGATGTCGCCAGGGCTCCGGCTCATGGGACCCACCTCACGGCGCCTCGTCCTCCCCTTAACTGGTCACTTAGGACACACAGGGCCCTGTGCTAGCTGTTCACCCCTTGAATACGGTCACCGCTTCTCCAGGACGACCTTGTGGGGCAGTATCGCAGTGTCCATTCTCACCCATTGCACAGATGGGGAAACTGAGGCTTGGAGAGGTCGAGCCGCTCTCCTCAGGTTCAGCCACCATCTTGGATCCTGTCACTTCTAATTTGTTTGTTAATCCCGTCTTGGAAAATGTTCTATTTTCCATGGAGGGATAGACGCACAGTTGACAAGTAAATGATTCCACATGTTGGGAATGTGGACTTCAAACCATGGCAGTCAGAGCCAGCATCTGGGGTCCTCCGGGCTCCACATCCAGGGAAGCAGGCTCAGGACAGGAACCCCGGCTTCTGCCACCTGCCAGGAAGACGCTGCTGCCATCAAAGGTGGATCCTAACGTTAAAACATTGCAGTTATGAAACAGTTCGGGCCATGGGAAACCATGTCACCGACCCCTGTATGTCCGTGGACATGAGGCAGATGTTAACGTCTTGTATACGTGCTGCAGATCGTTGAGAGCAGGGAAGCATTGCAGACACAGCCAAGGCAGTCCATCCCCCGCCCACATGACCCCCGCACTCACTCTGATGTGGTCTATCCTCACCCGTGTTTTCATGGTTTCACCACATCTGTCTGTGTCCATAAACAAGGGATGCCGTTGCATCGTGCGCCTTAAATCTGCACCGGTGGCCCCACGCTGGATGTCTCTGCTCGTGGCTCGTTCTTCTTCACTCAGTGCTGTGTTTATGAAATGGATCCCTGTTGATAGGCGCGATTCCGTTGTATGGATAACCCACAGTCAATCTGTTTCCCTTCAGAGGGACACTGTTTTGTTCCTCCCACTTTTTTTGCTATATTGGCCGGTTCCACAGCCAACAGCCTGGTGTGGGTCTCCTGGCACACCTGCGTGGGGAGCCAGCCAGGATCTCAGGTGTGGTCCTCTGGAGGTGGACTGCTGCTCGGAGCACAGGGCATCTCCTGAGTCACTGGATGTGGCCAAGGTATGCTCCAGAGCCCTGTGCCAGCCCGGCAGAGACGAAGATTGGACTTCCAGTTCATGTGTTCAGAGGAAGATTTTTGCTTGCCTCCCTCCCTTCCCCCCTTTCTTCCTTCCTTCCCTTGACCCCTCCCTGGCACCTGCATGATAGAGCAGCGTAGAATTCGTACAGACTGACCAGGATGCAAATCCTTGCTTTGCCACCCACTGGTGGGTGAACTGGGGCAAGTTTCCACGTGGTGCTGTGCCTCTGTCTCTTGCCTGTAGGTAAGGTGGGGTGATAATTGCCCCTGGGACCCGGAGTCTCGCTCAGATGGGTGATGCGTAGGGCACGGCTTTCAGTAGATGTCGGTGGTGTCATTTGTTCGTTCATTGATTCATCCATACATCCATCTACTCCCTGAGGCTTCAGTGCTTGCGTGGGGGGGCTGGCTGCCCGCCAGGCTCCCTGGAGCCTCCTGCACGTCCCCTCCCCGCGCTGGGCCCCGAGGTCAAGCTTCTCAGGTGGATTCTGTGTTGTCTCTGGCGGTCTTTGGCCTGGAAAATCACTCCAGTTTTCCAGGAATCTGACGGCCTCCTCCCTGTGGGGTTTCGACAGCCAGAAATTCCGCCACGCCCAGGGGTCCCAAGGGAGCCGCTGCTTCTCCCCGAGGGGCCTGGGGCCAGGCAGAGGGGTGGGACCCGGGGAAACATCTGGAAATTCTTGATCCTTGAAATTCGTTAAACAAATACCATTTGCTCTTCGCTTTACCCTTCAAACAACCTGGAGAATGGGGCCCAGGGGACGCACTGGGGGGCTGCATCTTCCTGCTCGTGGTGATGGAGGGTCCCATATGGATGTGGGCGGGGCCTGCAGAGCCACAGATCTGGGCTCTGGTTCCCGGCCTGCGGACCGGCTGTGACCCCAGGCCTGTCTGCCCTCCCTGGCCTAAGTTTTCTCATCTGTGTCTGGGGGATTTGGCGAAGGGTCTTCTCTGACTCATGAGGTCCGCCCGGTGAAGCTGGGCTCCCCGGTGTCCCACTGGTGGTGCCAGGCCACCTCCCCAGCCGAGGGGAAGAGCTAGAGAAACCGGAGGCACCATGGCTGGAACAGGGGGAGTGGCCCTGGTCTCCCGCTCCCCCGCCCTTGCCTGGGACCCTGCGGTTCCCAGCAGGGTCGGGCTTCACGAACAGGGCTTCAGCTGAGACCATCTCCTCTTATTCCTGCTCAGAAGCAGCCTGGTTCCTACACACCAAGTTCTCCCGCACCGCGTGAGGGGCCCCCAGCCCCCCCCACAGCTAGTTACACAATCTGGAGGCCCTGTATCCAGCTGGGTAGCGCTCACCACGTTTGCAAGCTGTTTGCTTAATGATCCAATCCATCGCTGCTTCTCCCAACACATGTGGCCCCGTCATGCAGGGCTCTCCTCTCGGGTGTCCAGTACCTGGAGGGGGCCCGGCACCTGGGAGGTGTCCATCAGCCACAGAACGAGTGCGTGAGTGAATGAATGAATGACCAGGTGAGTAGGTGAATGAATGACGTGACCTGGGCCCAGACCCAGGTCTCAGCAGGAGACGCAGCCTGGCCTGGCAGCTGGGAGGCTCCGCCACAGACCGGCCTGGAGCCCCGAGGCCAAGCCACGGCCCACACTGGGCCTCAGTTTACCCTTAAGGCACAGGGAAGGTAGTTTCCAGGTTCTGCCCACTCACAAATAGCCACAGGGCACCCCTGTGTGGGACCCACCGTGGGGCGTTAGGAATCCCCCGCCCACAGGCCCGTCTGTCCCCACCCCTAAGAGCACAGGCCGGGCTCTGAGGTGCGGACGGCTAAGCGGTACACACAGCCGCCGTGACCAGGCTGGGTTGGGACGAGCCTGGATGGCCCCTGAGGGGAGCTTGGGCTTTGTCTCCAGGGCAGTGGGAGCCACGAGGGGCTGAAGGCAGGAGCAGGTGGGGTTGGCCTTGTGAGTCCCAGGCCCAACCTCTGCAGGAGTGCAGGGCGTGAGGGGACCAGACCAAGGCACAGAGCCCAGAGGGGCGGCCCACCCGCCCAGCTGACCGGCAGAGGGGAGGCCGTGAGGCCCCTCGGCTTCTCTCAGCTCACTCTCCCTCTCTCTGTCCTCCTTCCCTCCTTGCGTGGCCTCAGGAGAACCCCGATCCCTCTGAGCTCTGTCTCTTCAGAGGCAGGCTCGTGGCAGGGAGGAAGTAAAGTAGAATGGCTCAAATGCCGGGCACAGAGCCTGGGAAAAGCGGCCAGCCAGTTCTCCCCTGGTGCTGGCCCCGCTGACCAGCCCCCCTTCATCCTCGCAGCTGCCTTGTGCCGTGGTGATGTTATTAGCCCCATTTTACAGGTGAAGATACTGAGGCCCGGGAAGCAGGTGATTTTCTGGCAGAATTCAGAGTCTGTGTCCTGACTCGGGTTGCTTTCCTCTCTCCTCCCGCTCTCTACTCTGAACAACCAGTAGGTTTTAATCAAGGCCCCTGGTCACGCTGGGCCTCAATCTCCTCATCTGTAAATGGGGCCAGTGTGCTCCTTGCAGGGCATTTGTGGGAAGCCCGGAGTCTGGCCCACCGCAGGCCCTGGCCGGATGATCAGCCCAGGTGTCCCCCAACACACAGGCAGCCCCCTCAGAACTGCCCTTCTGGGGCCAGAGTCAGCCCAGACCAGCTGGTTTGACCTTTGGTTTGTCTAAACTGATTCCTCCTGTATCTTAGTTATCCCAAGTCCTAGGAATTGGGACACAAAGGGTGCTTTGCCAGGAAGCTCGAGGCTTCTCGAGGGACAGCAAAAGGAGATGCTCTGTTTCCAGTTGGGCCCCGAGGAACAAGGTGTCTAACCTTCCCCCCACCCCCCAGAGCTGCTCAGAGCCGCCAGGTAGGAGTTTCTTGTGTCCCCTGGACATGTAGGTAGCCTCAGTGGCAGACAGGCCATTGGGTCAGTTTTCCCCTCTGCTCACACCCCAGCCTCCCTCAGATTGGCATGTACCACCTCCCTTTACTCTCCCCAAGGAGCCAGCAGCATGACAGCAAGGATTGAAGGGCGGGTGACAAGGCGAGCCATTCTCCCCCTCAAGGCGGAGAACATTCCAAGCCAGAAGATGGGGTTCGGGGTGGGCTGTTTTGGGTGGGGAATGGGCACAGCTGAACGGGCAGCGTGGATGGTGAGGGGCCTCTTGAGGGCGCTCTCCTTCCTTCCTTAGAGGCTTATCCAGGCATCAATGGGAAGGCCCTGCCACCAGTGCTGTGTGACCTCCCGCAGGTGGCTCAGCCTCTCTGAGCCTCCCATTTCTCCACCTTAGAGGAGCTGGGTGGAAGGAGCCACCTGCAGACCCTGCTCTGACAGTCTGCTCCACCCTCCGGAACTTGCCCCTCCCCTCCCCTCCCCTGTCATTCCTGCTCAACTCAGGACCCCTGCCCCCACCCCTTTTTCCCCACCCCCCATGACATCGACACAGCTGAGACCTCACCCACACTCCCCGCCTGGACATCACGGCACCTCCTCCTCCCTCACGAGAGGGGATTCTCCCAAAGCTCTCGGCATGTGCACACTTGGCCGTGGCATTGGGGGCCCCTCTGGGTTAACCCCAAGAGTCTATTCCTTGGGCTCCTTCTGGCATCTTTTTCTTAACACGCCATGCACCCAGCACTGCTGAGCCTCGGCTTCTGCTATGCCTCCATCTGGAAGGCTCCACCCACCCCCCCTCTGCCTGCCAAAAACTAAAATGCTTTTCTGGGTTCAGCCCAAACAGTGGCCCCACCTGTGCAGTTTCTGACCCAGCCCTGAGCCACTGCTAGTTGTTTGTCCACACCCCGGACTCCTGGATGGGACATCGAGGTCCTTGAGGGCAGGGCAATGTCATGGCCATCTCTTTATCCTCAGTGCCTAGCCAGTGACTCAGTTGCTCGGTGCCTCAGTCTCTGCTTCTGCAAAATGGGTTCATAACAGGCCCTATTTCATAGGATTGCCAGGAGGATGAAATGAGTGAACACAGGTAAAGCGATCAGAGTAGCACCTTATAGTGTAGGCGCTTGGCGCACGCACTTCAGGAGCTGTATCATTTTTCTGGGGCCACTATAACAGTACGTAGACTGGGTGGCACAGAAACTTCTCTCTTTACAGTCCTGGAGGCTGGAAGTCTGAGATCAAGGTGGGAACAGGTTGGTTCTCCTGAGCCCTCTCTCCGTGTCGTGTAGACGGACGTCTTCATCTTCTCCCTTTGTCCTCACGTGGTTGTCCCTCTGTGCATATCTATGTCCTAATCACCTCTTCTCATAACAACACCAGTCAGACTGGATTGGTACCCACCCTAATGACCTCATTTAATCTTAATCGCCTCTTCAACGACCTGATCTCTAATTATAGCCACTTTCTGAAGGGCTGGAGGTTAGGACTTCAACATAATGGATTTTGGTAGGGACACGATTCAGCCCATCACAGGTGCTCCCTGCTGTTTGTGAGGTGAATGAGTGAGTGAGATACTTCCTTCCTTGAAATCAGAAGCACCAAGGAGCTTGTGTCTCTGTTTTACATTCGGGACGAGTTACAAATCTGCCTTTACATGTATTTTTTCCACTCTGTTTCCCACCCCTAAGTTTGTGTATGTGGGTGGGAGGGACCTCCTTGCGGGAGAGAAACCTTGATAGGAGAGAGGCAGCCACTTTTTTTTGGGAGGGGGGGAAGCACTTTTTCCCTGGAGGATTTGGTTTCTGTGACCACCAGCTCCGTCTCCACCTGGGATGTGAAGAGGGAAGTAGGAAGGGCGCTTCTTCCTGCAAGTGCTTGGATCTTCGCCAAGGTGAATGGAAGACTTTTCAACTCTGGGTCTGCAGAAATGGAGAAACCCGATACCCAGCGGCCCAGACCCTGGGTGGGTGCCTGGCCACAACGCCACGCTCACACCTGGTAACGCTGGGCACGGGGGCCTCCGACCTCACTGCCCGCTCCACCCTGGTGTTTCCTGGGTGTTGACCTAGGCTGACCCCTCCACTGCTCTGGGTCCATTTTGTCCCCAAAGAAGAGAAGGGGTGCCTGCTGCTGAGCTGTGGGGTCAGCGTGAAGGCCCAAGCCTGGCGCCCAGCATTTCAGCCCCATGTAGATGCAGTCTTCCAGTCCATCCCTCTCTGTGTCTTCCCCAGGCCTTCCCGGGGCCCAGCACACAGTAGGTGCTCAACACATGTAGCACCTAATAGGTCTGCAGACACATTTCCTGCCCCCCACCCCAGCCCTCCCCGGAGGGCATTTTCTCTTCCCGAGCATCCTGTTTGTTCGGCCTGAATTCTGTCCTCTCATCTCAGCGTGGTTTGTCCTCAGAGCCGGTGACTTTATTCCAGGAAGGACAGGAGGCGGAGGCCCAGCCAGGGGTGGGGAGGGGACGGCAACACCATGGCCCCAAGCGGCTTTCAGCCAGCGAGCCAGCTAAGTACCCCAAGTGTCATCCTGAGTGACAGACATGGGCCTGGGGCAGGGGGCCTGACTCAGCAGGGGCTGCAGCAAATGCATTTTCCTTTCGTGTGTGTCTGCGTGTCTCCGCCTCGGGAAAGGCCGGGAAGGGAGACTGGAAGGTCCCTGGGCTTCAGTTCCGAGCTGACGTGCTCCGGCTGCCTGCTGGGCCTCTGCAGAGAGGGCCTGAGCTCCAGGGCAGGGCAGGGGGTCTCTGGCCTGTGGGCTTGGGTGTCTTGGAGAAGGGGATACCCTGAAGCAAACCTGGCCATTGACCTGGGTGGGTGATACCCTACCCCCCTCGGGGCACTGTGGATGGCACAGTACTGCTGTGGAAAAATCTGAGGGAGGGAAGAGCATTTCAGGAAGAGAGGAGAGAGACCAGCCTGCGTGAAGCCGGGGGTCCCACGGAAGCCTTGCTGCGGGCAGGGCGTGTGGGGCTGCAGTGCTGGGCTGGTAGCGAAGTTTGAGGCCGGAGGGTGGGAGCTGTGGACAACAGGCGAGGACAAGACACTGTGGGTACTGGGGAGATACTGAATGTTGCTGAGCGAGAGAAGGCTGCATATCGAGCCAGTCTTACGCGTTCCCGTAGTAGTTTCCCAGCTGTGCTCCCCTGAGCCCTTTGGGGGCCACTGAGCTGATCAGGATGAGAGGAAGCCAGGTTGAATTCTGCTCAGCCTTTTGTCCTCAAGCCAAGCGGCTCACTTTCATCTATTTCATTTCTGATACATGAGCTTCTGGGTAACACTTTATTTGGGACAAAGGGTCCTAGAGCTTAGAAGTTGTTAAAATCCTTTGATAAGGGAGACTGATGTGGTATGATTCCATTTTCACTTATTCATCACACGTGCCCTGAGCCTCCTTCCTCCAAGGTTTGGGCTGGGCAGTGCTGGGTCAGATGGCCAAGTTGTGGTCCAGGCCCAAGGGGAGCCCACCGTCTTGTGGGGCGGCTCCAGGGCTCAGGGCTGAGCCAAGGGGAGCCCCAGCACCAGGACAGTGGGCCCTGCCTGGGAGGCTTCTTGGTGGAAGTGATGCTTACCCAAAGCCCTGTAGAAAGAGCAGGAGATGGAGGTGGGACTGTATGTACAAAGGCTTGGAGATGGACAGACCAGCCTGCTGGGGGAGGACACAGGTTCTGGCCTGTGGAGTACAGGGTCCGAGTCATGGATTAGTAGGGGGTATATGGAGGGGCTGGCAGCGAGTCTGGGGGGGCTGTAAGGCAAAGCCCTGGAAGCTTCCCCACTGTCTAGGCAGTGAGCCTGCTGCTCCTCAGCGTTGTTTTGAAAGTGGATGCCCTCCAGGGTCTCACCTCGAGACCGTGCAGTGCAGACTGTGTGCCGTTGGACTGGGCCACACCCGGGTCAGATCTGAGCCTTCCCTTTGCAGTGCCACCTGGCCCCTGGGACAAGGCTCTGTGCTCTGAGTTCCCCGGAGGCAGCTGTCCCACCCTGTCCTGGGGCATCTGACTTCCCAGCATGGCCTCCAGTGTCCCACCTCTGGATGAGCCCCCCCAGGGCCAGTGCCTTTTCCTCTCACCCTCTGGGGCAGTAGAGGGGACAGGACAGGGCTGGGGTATCCAGGGACATGGCCTGGTTGGGCTCAAGAGCCTTGGGGTTTGTGTGATGCCAACTGGTCACGTCAAGGACATTAGTCAGTGGCCGTCCACTTGGGAAGAAGTGCCGGGGCAGGCCACCTCTGCCTCTGGGTTGGCGGGGATGGAGGGGGGCAGGCAGCAGCCGGGAGCCTGGGCAGAGCAGACAGGGCGGAGGACCACGTCCTCCATCTGTGTCGATGCCGCCGCTCAGGGCCGCCACGCAGGGCCTGGTGTCCTCAGCGCCCCAGCTAGTGGAAGGGGTGTGAAGGGAGGCCATGATGCTGTGGGGCGCCAGGCGCGGTGCTCGGCGCTCCTCCAACTCGTCAGCTGTGACCCAGGGGCCCTGCAGATTCTCCCTCCTGGGTGCGCGGTGAGTTTGGGGGAGGTCGGTCTGAGCAGCGTGCTGGGGCGCCCGTGCCCTCTGCTGGCAGCAGACTCCTGGGCTGGCCCGTGGGAGCTGGGTCGGTGGCATCTTGGGGTCCCCACGCTGAGGAGCACAGTGCCAGAATCCAAGAGGACCTATGCCGCACAATTCCTGTCCTGCGTCTCTGCAGGACGTGAGGGACGTGCCGTCCCTGAGGGCCCTCACGTGGCAGGAAGCTTGGCCTAACTCGCCCGACTCTGAGATGGGGACGGACGCTCAAGGGGTCTTGTCTGCTCAGCGTCAGGGAGGCAGGACCAGGACCTCCGGTTCCAGCCCACACACTGGGCTGACCTTGAGCTCCTGCCCATCCGCAGGAGCACGAGGCTCCCCACCCCGGGCTGCCAACATCACTGCCCTCCAGGCCTGGCCCTCCTCCTTGGGGTCCCTACTGCAGGCTGGCATCAGGGGACTGCAGTCACACCCCCAGCCTGAGTCCCAGCCCGGGGCTGCCCCAGAGGCTCCCTGACTGTACGCTGCTCGCCTGGGACCTACCTATGAGACTGAGACGGATTTTCTCACCCTGGACTTCCATGGGGAGTCTGGAGTCTACGCTAACATGTTCCCCAGGGGCCTCCCAGCTGAACCAGGAGCTCCCAGAACCTCCCACTGCCCGAGGCTAAAGCACTGTTGTCTCTGTGTGGGCTGCTCGGGAAAGGTCCAACACACCTACGATTTGTATTCCAGGCCGACTTATCCAGTCTCCTTTGGTCTGTGTCTTATCTGTATTGGGTCTGTGCCTCGCAGACATACAAACACCCAGAGACTCACACAGACAACCTGCTGGGGCCCCGCCCTTTGGAACCGGCACCCTTGTTACCTCAACAGCCTCTCACCCCTCAGGGCATCTGGCCTCAGAGAAGCAGGAGAGATTCCTGAGGAAGGATGAATCTCCACAGACAGTCCTGTTGAAGTTCTCCAGCGGCCTGTCCCCAGCCAGCTTTCCACATCCATGTTCGGCCAGACGGGAAAGACCACCTCCCATCCCCCTGCCCCTTTGCTCAGCAAACACGCACCGAGCAGATGCCCAGAACGACGCTGAGCGGGGAGACCAAGACCCTTTCACCTCAGCGACCCAGAGCTGCTCTCGTTGGACGCCCCCGAGTCAGGCTTATTTGTAAGTGAGCCTCTTCAATCCATCCAGCCGGCGTTCATTCATTCAACAAACATCTCCCGTGGGTCTGCTGTGTGCTAGGCACTGAGCTGGGCGCCGGAAGCAAGGAGGACACATGTTTATCACCCCCATTTTACAGAGGGGCTCCCTCGCATGTCTAGGAAGGTGGAAAGAAAGGCCGGTGGCTCTGGCCTTTGCTTTCTGTCTGCACTGAGCTGCGTGAATATCCTCCCTCCAAACACGCGCCCCACCCCCTTCCGCCCACCCGGTGACACACCCTCCTCCAGCTTTCCAGAGCCGGGGTGGGTGTTGGAGCCCAGCTTCCCCCCTACCCGGTGGGGGTTGATTAATCTCAGACCCCCAGAAGGAGGGAGGCACAGCGCATGCATCCCAGGGCACTTCATGCACTGAATTCCACCGGGACCCACCTGGGCACTAAGCAGCAGCCCCCAGTCTGTGGCCAGTGCAGCCGCGAGACCCCCACGCTCCATCTGAGGCCCAGATGGCTGGGGGCCAGCCCCGCCCTTCAGAGCTGCCGCACCGTGGAAAAGCAGCCTGAAGTCGCAACTTGAATCCCAGACTCCCATAAAGGGTCCGATTTATATTAAATTACATGCGACGTCAAAAGCACTTTTCCCTTTTGGCTTTAACGAGCCCTGTCGTATCCCCGCATCCAGGGCCCTTCGCGGCAGTCTGGGCAGCTCAGCGGCACGATGAATTTCCGTGTGCGTGGGAACAGCCGCAGGCTTGTTGGGATTACACGCGGAGAGCTGTGTAATCGAGATCGGGCAAGATTTCGTTTCTTGTGAGTGGGAATCTGGTGGGAAAGGGAAGACCACTTGGCTGGATGTTCGGATCTGGGAGTGACTGACGCGTCCCCCATCCTGCATCCCCCATCCTGGTCCAGCTGATGCTGTATTTTGACTGCGGCCGGCCTCGACCCCGCTAAGAACTCGCCTTGGCCTTCCCGAGGCCTAGGGCGGTGCATTCAGTATACGCGCTGAGTTGTTGAAATGTTTCATGTCCCCACGCTTGAGAGAAGGCACCACGTTTCATAAAGACTTTGTTTCTCTCCCCACTCTGCCCTCTCCAGCCTCCTCTTCTCCTTTCTGGCCACCTCCCACCAGGGTATTGTCAGGAATGCCCACCCTGAGGCAGAGCTAAAGTGTGCCGGAAGCTTCTGAGGGCCCCGCCGACCTCACCCCCACAGCCCCCCCCCCTGCCAGAAATGTCCAAAGAAATTGGAGAGAAGGTAATGTCAGGCCTGAGGACGTGGAGATTCAATCAGTGGTGTAATCCTTTCTGCAAAGTAAATTATTCATTATTCCCTGGTCCTTAATAAAGTAATTACTGCTGCTGTTTTTCTCCCCTGCTCTAAAGGGACTTACTTCCCGTCTGAATGTGAAAGAAGCAGTTAAAGCCAAGAACTAGGGCCAGTTCTGCGCCCCCTACACCTTGACTTTCTCTGCCTGGGTTCGGCCTCACCCACCACCCCTAAGTGGCCTAGCTTCCCCTTGGCCTCTGAGCCGCCGTCCCGGCCATTCCTTCTCTGCATGATGGTCGCAGACTCTATGTGATCACTAGGAAAAAGGTGGAACGTCCAGGGCTTCCCTGATGGCACAGTGGTTGGGAGTCCGCCTGCCGATGCAGGGGACACGGGTTCGTGCCCCGATCCGGGAAGATCCCACATGCCGCGGAGCGGCTGGGCCCGTGAGCCATGCCTGCTGAGCCTGCGTGTCCAGAGCCTGTGCTCTGCAACGGGAGAGGCCACAGCAGTGAGAGGCCTGCGTACCGCAAAAAAAAAAAAAAAAAAAAGAAAAGCCACAGCACGAGTGCCACAGAGAGGATGCCCGATGTGACACTCAGAGAGTGTGTTCACTGGCTCCCCCTCTGCTGGCGCCCTATGTTTTCAGGTGAAAACTGTGAAACCGCAGGAAGGGCAGGGACTGGCATTTGCTGAGGCTGTACCAGGGGCCAGCTCTCCCACCAGGTGCCCTATGAAGGGCAGGCGGGTGGGGAACATTTGGAGTCAGTTTAGGGCTGTGAGCAAATTACTTACATTTGTGAGCCTCAGTTGTCTCACCTGTGGAATGGGGAGAAGGGCAGCACGAGATCTAAAGATGGGCTTGGGGGGCAGGGGTAGGACTCAGAGTGCTGCAGTGTTCTCTGTGCTTCTTCCAGGACGATTGGTAGGTTGGGGATCCCTGACGTTCAGGAGACCAGGTGAAAACAGACACAGCACCTAGCACGCGGTCTACACTCCAGAAATGTTGTGTTGATGATCGGATCAAAATCCTGGGCTCGTGGCCCCACTGGGGAGGCCACGTACATTCTCGGCACGCGTGTGACTAGGGTCTGTTTCCAGGGTGCCCTCTGCTGCCCTGCGTGACCTTCTCCAAGGACAGGACTCGGTGACCTCAGGACCCAGCTCTGGGTCTGGCACGTAGGAGGAGCTAAATGAATAAGGGAGGTTGGCTGGTCCCCGGTGCCTACTTCGCTTAGCATCTTGCAGCTGCCCGGTGGTTGTCCAGTGGATGGATAATGATGGCATGTATCGGGCACTCACGGTGTGCCAGGCATGCTTCTAAGTGCTTCTCATGCAGCACTCACCACCACCCTTCCCGGGAGGTCCTGTTGTCTTTAGCCCCGTTGCACAGGCGAGGAAACTGAGTCGCTGACCTTATATAACCCAGGGAGCGAGGGGCAGTGTTGGAGCCCCCCGGCCAGCTCTGACTGCCACACTGGGGCTGGGGAGCCCTTCTGAGTGAGTGATGGCAGGAATCAACGAGGGCTCCGGGGAATTCAGTCCCACGTTGTTAGGATTTGCCACGTGGCCTGTTAGTGGAAAGCAAATGGGGCCCTGATGTCTGAGCCCTAGATCTGAATCCTGGACATATTCCAGGTGTCCGGCTTTGGGGGTGGGAGGAGGGACAGTCACTTGGCTTCCCTGGAGCCCCACTCATGTATTTTAAAAAGAGACACAGGCACATAGTAGGTGCTTAGTAAACGTTTCCTTCCCAGAGTGGAGGTGTGAGTTTTATCTGGTCTCCCTGGGTGGGGGGCCCGGTTCAAGGGCCTCTGGGGACAAACCCCCATCCACTCGTAAATGCTTTGCTGTTTCCCCACGTCCTGTTAAGACAGTAGACCTTGGAGCCGGCAAAGCAATTTGCTCTTTAACTTTGGGAAAAAGTTAGATCAGCGATTTGTGCTTTTTGACTTTAGAAATAGTGGGGAGGAAAGTTGGGTGGATTTGGGGAGACGGCAGTGCCGCTGGTTCGCGGTCCCAGAGCGCCGCGCGGCGCATACAGATGGACTGATTAATTGTTCAGCAGGAGGCCTGCACCACCTGCAGATGTGCACCAGACTGGCATGACGTTGGTTTCCCAGTGGACGCACTGAGAGCCTAGATACAGCAGCAGAGAGCAGAACGTGGGGCGGCTGTGATCTCAAACGGGCCACCCTGAACCCCCGTGCCGGTGGGTCTCAGGACGCAGAATGAGAAGCGGCAAGAGGGCCTTATTTCTTGATTTGGTTTTTGGAACCACAGTATTAATTAATTCGATTATTGCACTCAAGAAGCACGCGTTGAGCATCTCCTCTGGCCAGAAGTAAGCTAAGAGCCGGAGATGTCACAGTGAATGGGATAAATCCTTACAATCCAGAACTTTCCAGTCTGGAGGAGAGAAATGAACCCAGACAGCTTCACTGTCATGTGATGTCATAGTGCTGGGATCCAACCACAGAACCTGCCCAAACCCTCGTGTGTGAGCTGCTGACTAGCTGAGGGAGTCAGAGAAGCCCCATGGGAGTGGGACGGGTGGGGTCTTTTGTGATGGGCATTGAAGGATGAATAGAAGTTCACTGGGGGGAAAATCGGGTGCTATAGGAGACGGTGCAGCCTGAGCTCAGGGTGCCTGAGGGACTGTGGTCTATTCAGGGAAATGGGAGAGGCATGTGTGTGAGGAGTAGGCTGGATGGAGTGGAGGGAGAAATAAGGAGAGAGTAGCCTATGAGAGGCCTTGAATGCTGTGGTAACCATGAGCCAAGGCCGAGTCCTGACGGCAGGGGGAGGCTCAGCAGGATTTTAAACAGAGGAGGGGTGTGGTCAGATTTGTCATCTGGGAAGGTATGTGTTGCGTCAAGAATGGATTATTTTAGGGTGTTTGTATCCACTCAGTGGTGGTGAGAGGTAGAACTGGGGGGACACACATTCATAGGGACCCCAAGAAACAGTGTGCTGGGACCACTTCCATTGAAATCAATGAAAAATGAAAAACAGAATGAAAGCCCACCCTAAACTTCCTCCGGTACCCAGACTTTCTGGAGCTCCGGCAGGTGTAGGGCCTGGTGCAGAAGGGGGAGGAGCCCAAGCGTACGCCTGGGGATGGGAGAGGTGGGCGGCCGGTCCCACGGCGCCCTGGGCATCCCCTGGCTACCCCTCACTTCGGGCTGAGGTCCAGGGAGCCCTTGGGGGCTTTGCCCCAGGTCCTGGGGGTCCTGGCCAAGTTACCTGACCTCTCTGTAAAAGGAGGACTCAAAGCGCCCCCTCACAGGACTTTTGCGAAGTTGAAATGAGGCTAGTTTCAGCTTTCCCAGTGTCTGGAATGTTCTCCTACATTTAGCCCCAAAGAGTCCCCAGGGCATAAATATTTAATTTTCGTGGTTGCGATTCTCCTTTGAGCTGCTAATACTCTTTTTCTTTTTAATTTAGCAGAACAGCACAAACCTTGCCGGTTTCTTTACCGTATAAAATGCGTGGTGATGTGGCTTCATTCCACAGCCAGGTGGAACATGGGGTCAAGCACAGGGAGGCTGTGAGTCCGCTGGGGGGTGGGGAGCCGGTGGGAGGAGCTGGGCTGTACCAAGTGTTCTTGTTTCTGCTCATTTTGATGTTTGAAGTGACACGTCTCCCTCCCCAGTGGGCTGTGCTACAGATGCATTCATCATTTTCTTTAAAGTTTGTTTTTTTCTCCTTTATAAAAACAGAGTCTTTATAGAAAACCTAAGAAATGTTGACAAGAAAAAGATTCACCTTTGGGCTTCCCTGGTGGCGCAGTGGTTGAGAGTCCGCCTGCCAATGCAGGGGACACGGGTTCGTGCTCCGATCCAGGAGGATCCCACGTGGCGCGGAGCGGCTGGGCCCGTGAGCCATGGCCACTGAGCCTGCACTTCCGGAGCCTCTGCTCTGCAGCGGGAGAGGCCACAACAGTGAGAGGCCCGCGTACCACAAAAAAAAAAAAAAAAAAAGATTCACCTTTAATCGCACTTGCCAAAGATAGAGGCTTCGCTCCTTCTAACAATTATGCATTTTTAAATAGGGCTAATATATGATCTCTGTAGACGAAGATAGAAACCAAGTCAAGCAGAAAGCATGACTTACTAGCAGCGCCTGTTCTGGAACTACAGTCACAGGGTCATTGCATGACAGTCCTGAGGATGGGAGGGGGTTCTCTCTTGTTCCCATTTTGCAGATGAGGAAAACTGAGATTCAGAGAGGCCAGGGTAGGGCCAGGGCTGGAAGTCAGACTGCAGAGTCCGGTTTGTTAGAAATTAAAACCAAATGGCCCCAAATTTCACTGGTGGGAGACCACCGCTCTCCACCTGGGGAACCTTCCTCCAGTTATTTTCCATGCACAGAGACATGAAGCCAAACATTGTCTCAGGGTGTTACCTGCTCTAACGAACAACCCCCAACCTGAAGGTGTCTTCCTGGCCTTCCCAGCCTGGCGTGGCCTGTGGGGTGGGTGGGGCCTTGAGCTCTACTCCCTGTGGTCATTCAGGGTCCCAGGCTCCTTCCATCTCGTGGCTCCTGTGCCCTGCTCGAGGTCCTCGAGGTCCTGGGGAAGGGGGCGAGGGTGGGGGACTTAATGGCCCAGTCTGGAGTGGCACCCATCCCCCTGGCCAGTCACTCAGCCATACCTCATGCAAGGTGGTCTGGGAGGTGTGGTCTGGGACTGTGCGGGGGCAGGGGAGGTGGGGGGCAGCTTAGTGAACAGTTTAGGGAAATTGCATCTTCTTTGATACACCTACCCACCCACCTACACTCATCCCATTTCCCAAAGTGGAATCATGTCTGTAAAATCATGTCTGTAAAATCCCTCTGACTGCTGGTGGACAAAGGCTTGTGGGGAGAGTCTGGAAGCACAGTTTTGGGCAGGGGGCTCTGGGCAGACTCCTGAAGCCATCCCCCGGGTGGGCTGTGAGTCTGGTGAGACAGAGACCCTAGGAGGGCCCAGGACCCTGGCCAGACACCATCACTTGGCTTCTCTTTGGGGTGTGTCTGGACAGAGCGCCGACTGGGAAGGGTCTGAAAGGTGCAGGGGGTGCGGGGAACACACTGTTGTCTTTCGCTCTGGAGATGTGTGAGGCTCGTGGGTGCCCGAGGCTTCATGGATGGATGACATGGTGGCATGGTTTAGTGTCACCCCAGCATCTGCGGTCCCTGCCTCAGCCAGCCTGGCTCCTGTCCAGGTGCGGGCAGCTGCAGCCCTCTGGGCTACATCAGGTGACACAGGCCCCTGGGCATCCGGACGGCAGGCTGGGTGATCCACAGGGCCTGCGTGCTGCTGTTAGAAGCTGCCAAGTGTGGCCGAGTGACTTGTCACCCCACACTGCCACCATCGTCTGCATCCAGGGATGGCAACAGCAGACTGGAATTTTCCCCCAGGAAGATTCCGATGCATCATTCTTTTTCCTCAACCCCATGAGATGAGGAGACCACCACCCCCTGGCTGCCATGGCCTCGGGGCCTTTGCCAGCACAGGGACCCTTGTGCATCCTCCCTGAGTGACTCCATCACTCGGTTGTCTGTCCTGCTAATGGGGCCCTGGCAGCTCCAGCCCAGTGGTGCTCCACATTGGAGATGCCTGCAGGGTTCGTTAAGGGTGGACTCCTGTCTAAGGCTCCGCCCTCCTGGCTTCAGAAGCGAGGTCTGTGCCCCTCATGCTATCCCCGCCCAGCTTCCACGCCTGGCTCCATCTCAACCGCAGGGCATGGATCTCTGTCCCCAGATAATTCTGTCACCCTCTTGTGAACATGCTCCAGTTCCGTTTCTCCCCAGTCACTGGTCAAGAGGCTTCTGTGTGAATAGCCCAGGTCCCAGTGGGACGACCCACACTCCTTCTAGCTACAGAGCTGTGTCTGTTAACGTAGCCTCGGGTTGCAGCCTTGTGTATGGTGGCCAAGTCCTGCACTGCATCGCACTGGCCTCACTGCCCCGTGGCGCCCAAAGCCTTTTGCGCATGGCTGCCCCTAAACTTGCTTTATCTCCCTCATCTGCATCCCAGTCATGTCAGTATCCCTGGGACCAGCCTGGGGACTGGAATAGAGCAGGTGTTCCAGAACGATTTTCGGAGTCTGCTCTGCAAAAAGACCATGTATAAGCATCACGGGTTGGAGTGTGATCAGGGTTGTCTGAGATGCAGAGCAGAAGGCACCCAGGCAGGGAGCCGGGGCTGGGAGTGAGGCTGGGCGCAGACGGCTTTCAGAAGAGCAGCTCAGGGTTGTGTGTCTCAGGACACAAACCGCAACCTCTCTGGGCCTCCTCTTCCTCAACTGCGCACTGAGGTGCTTCACTGGAGCCATCATGAGGGCCCATCCCTGGGCTGTTCGGAGAGGGCGTGATTATTTTAGGTGCTGATTGGATGGCAGCCGAGCTGTTTAAGTGATTCTGTGGCACTGATCTCAGAGGTCACCGTAGGTAGGCGGCACCTGAGTTAAGTCTCTGGATAGGTTTGCAGGAGGGGGGTCTGGGCGGGAGGGACGGCCTGGGCAGGAAAGAGAAGGCAGGGGTGTTTGGGGCCGTCCTGAGTCCGGAGGGCGGTGGGAGTGGATGCGCAGGTAGGGGCCGGCTGGACAGGTGCGCGGCCATGCTGTGGTGGCCTTGGCTCGCGCCGGGCGGGAAGTTGGTCTGCCTGGGGCTGAGGGAGCCACGGGGTGCTTCAGAGGGAGGGCCTGTTGTCACGTTCCTGGAGAGAGGCCCGGGGACACATGCGCCGGGCTCTGAGCCGGGAGGAGGGCCATGAGGGCTGAGCGCTTGAACAAGGCGCCCCGGCCCTTCAGGGCTCCCGAGCCCGTGCAGGAGACATCAGCCCATTAAAAGGAGACACACTGACGCTTTACCCCGTTAGCCCCACGGCGTCACCCCGAGCCCTCGGCCGTGCTCGGTGCCGGGTGAACATTTCGAGTGTGACCACGGCGTCAACGTGGTGAGTGGAGAAGGCAGGTGACCACGGCGGAGGGGACAAGAGGTGGTGTTTCAGACGGACGGTCAGGGATTCCCCCCGAGGAGGAGCCATTTGAGCTGGCCCTCGATGAGGGAGGCGGCCAGCCCTGGAGGGGCCAAAGGGGAGAGAGTTCCAGGCCAAGGAACAGCTGAGACAAAGGCTGGGGACCTGGGGGCGTGTTTCTGTAGCTCTAGGTTGGGGTCCTGCAGGGTCAGAGGCAGCTCGGAAGAGACCTTCTTCAGATTCACGGGGCCCACTTCAGATTCCAGAGAGCAGTTGCCTGCCTTCTCCCTTCGTGAGTACGGAGCTTCTGTGCTCCCCCGTGATTATGTTTTCAGTTAAACCCCGGACGCTGCCGGGGCTCCATTCATGAATTCATGTGAGGGCCCTGATTTGTTCTAAATGGCACTTGTAAGTGATCGGACCGGGCTGGGCATCCTGGCCACGTCACCGTCACCTTCCTTCTAGGGAAGGGGCAGCGGTGCTCCTAGGAGAGGCTTGCTGGGCTCCCTCCGCCACAGTCTTGCAGCATGTAGACCGGGCACCTACGGGAGGCCTGAGCGGGTCTCGTCCCCTTGCATGCACGTGGGTGCTGGGAGGAGGCCGTTGCCTGGGCGGGCGTGTGCAGACGAGGCAGGTCCTTGGTGCTGCTGGCCAGGTCAGCAACGAGGCTCCTTCCTCTGGGTCTTGCTTTGCAGAGTGACCCTCGATGGACGGCCTTTACACAAGCTTTGCTGCAGGCCAAGGTCTAAGCTGTCTCGGCCCTGTCCCCTGCCCACGGGTTTCCAGGCCTTGGGACTTAAGGTGTAGGAGCCCGAGCTCTGGTGGAAGACCTGGGCGTCCGAGTCTGCTTGGCTTTTCACTAGCTCCCGGACCCTGACGGCTGAGGTTCCATTTCCTTGTCTACAGAGCAGGGATGAGCGTCCCCACCATGGGTTGCTGGGACACCGGCAGGTAGCCCAGGGCACACAAGGATGCCCCTGCTACCATTGCTGTTCCCGGAGCCCCCTGGGCTGGCTGCTGGCGGCAGAGGGGCCTGGGACGCATGTCTAGAGAGCCCTCGACCTACTGAGGTTGGACAGGCGCAGGATGTGCTGGGACAGAGGGAAGGGCCGGCGGCTGGCTGCACAGAGGGACCTCCCTCACCTGCTGGTTGGGGAAGATTCAGGGAAGGGGTTGGGAGGGGCTGTGGCCAAGTGGGAATTCACTGGATGGGGAAGGGTCAAGGAGAGGGGGCCGAGCTAGGTGGGCTCCCCGCCTTAGGGAGACGAGGGGACCTGGAGCCTCCAGAGAGCCCACACTGGGTTGGGGGGCAGGCATGGGGGAGCAGGGGGCAAGGACGAGCCCAGGTCTCGAAGGACCTTGCACGTCAGTGCCAAACCCAAGTGCTCGGTCGCTGCCCTCCAGGAGGGGCCCGTGAGGGGAGTGAAGGGTGGACAAAGACCCTCCGCCCATCCCTCGGCCCCTCCCCACGTGCGCACACGTCTCGGAAGGAGCCGGGAGCTGTGCGGAGAGGCAGAGAGGGCATCCGGCCACGCGTCCCGCCGACCCCATTAGGAAAGGGCTCCCTGAGACGGGGCGGGCAGGAATTCGTCATGTGCGTAGTTAACATCCCGCTGGGGGGACTCCCGCCCTCTGGAACCGGTTCGATTGGGAGGCGGGACAGGATTAACTTCATCGTCAAAACGTCATCATCTCAGACTGTGGAGGAAAGCACGACTTGCGTGGGGCGAAAGGGTTAATAAGAAAAAAACCTCTTCCTCCTCGAGACCGTCATTGTCCATTAGGTACTTCGTTTCATTGATTGCTTTCACAAAACTTGTATGAGCCCCTGGCGCGTGTGGTTTTGGATGCTGGATGCGGAGGAATTTGCTAAACTAACACCTTTAGGCTCGCGACGTCAGCCAACCTTTGTTCTGGACGTGTATTCTTAATTTTTTGGTATTAAAGTATCTGAAGGAGGAATGTTACTAGGAATGCCAAAGCTAATGAGTAAACATGAAAAACTGTTTCTAGGACAAACATCCCGTCACTAAAACATCAACAGATGTGTGTTTGCTGAATGGAGTGTGAGGGACCGGGTCAGCAGCCCCAGGGGAGAGGGGGGAAGGTCTGCTACATGCTGGGCATACCCAGGTGCAAGGGACAGGGTGTGTCCCCCCGGAGCCCAGAGGCCGGTGGGGTGACTCAGATACCTAAAGCGACAACGATGTCCAACGAGGGGATGGGCATGTCAGGAGGCACGTGTGGGGAAGAGCCTGTCTTGACCGGGGCCGGCTTCAGAGATGGGGGTCAACCCGTGGGCTCAGGTCGGGCTGGAGGGTGGCTGCTCCGAGCAGAGGCGGGATGCCTGGAACCTTCTAGTAGGTGGGTAGGCGGAAGTCTAGGGGTCATATTATAGGGATCCTGGTGGGATGAGGCTGGAACAAGGGATCGGTTCACAAAGGGCCCTGAGTGCACACGTACGTGTGTGCCAGCGCGCGCGCGCGCACACACACACACACACACACACACACACACACACAGCTTCAGGCTTGGACCGCGGTGCTGCGGTTACAACGGGCCTGGCCCCGGCTTTCGGAAACCAGTACAGCGACTGACTCTCCTCCACTGCTCAGGGAGGTCAGACAGTGGCTCAGCATCTGAAAACACTGATCAGGAGTAGAGACTGTGTCCCTGGCCCTGAGCGCCACTGCCGTTTTCACGTTCTTGACCCTCACACAGGGCTACGACAAACGACCCTGGCCTCCGTCGGCTGGGATCAGGGGCTCTGCGGCTGCCCGGGGGAGTGAACGAGGCACTGCAGAAGGGCACCGTGCCAGCGCCCAGTGGGGAGCGGGCAGGGGCTGAGGGCAGGCTCTGGTGAGTGTCCAGTGGGTTCTCTTTCCTGAGAGGCTCCGCAGGTGGATGGGGCACAGGTGGCGTGTCCGCCAGGACTCTCCAGAGAAACAAAAGCAAGAGGGGATGGATGGGCAGGTGGATAGGTAGATGGATGGATGGATGGATAGATAGATGATAGAAAGATAGACAGATAGCTACACCCATAGGCAAAGCTAGGTTAATAGATTTATTTTAAGGACTTGGTCCCTGTAATTGGGGATTGGTGAGTCAGAAAGCTGTAGGGCAGGTCTGCAGGCTGGACACTCAGGCAGGAGTGCATGGTGCCGTCCTGAGGCAGAATTTCTTTTTTGGGAGACTTGCTCTTAAGGCCTTGAGCAGATTGGATAAGGGGCCTCCACAGGATAAAGGATAATCTCCTCACTGACCATAGATGTGAACCACGTTGACACAATACTGAAACAGGAGGCCAAGGACCCTGGTCGGTAACAGAACCTTCACAGCAATGCCTGGACACATGTTCGACAGAATCACTGGGGCTGTGCCCTGGTGCAGTCGACAGTGAACCGTCACAGGTGGCCTGCCACTTTCCCTGACAACAAGCAGTGGGGACATGGGCCTGGGGAAAAGCAAAGTGGAAAATGCCCCGGAGAAGCCAGGATGCTGGCCCACGGCACACAGGCCCCTCCTCCCACCCCCGGCCCCTCCCTGCAGAGCTCCATCCAGCACCCACTCCGAGCACTGCACTGCCCTTGTCCCCGTGACACTGGTCACGGCTTCGCATCCTATTCCCGGGCGTTGGCCTATTGTCTGCTTCCCTTAATGGAAGGGCAGGTTTTTCTCAAGTAGCCAGCTCAGAAAGCCTGTCTTAGGGCTGGGTCAGAGAGACGCATACCTGCTTGGCTCTCCTGGCATCTAAAAGAATTCCCTAAGATGCTGTGAACTTACCCGTCTCCTTTTAGCCACGCCGCAACCCCAGGGCCCAGCTGGGGACATAGCTGGGGTGCCGACACCCCCGACCTGAGGCCTTACGGCCATCAGTGACCATCAAGGATTGGAAACAGCCCTCAGGGTCCCCTCTGGGCCCTGGGGAGGGGCTCAGCCGGCTGGGTCAGAGGCAGGACTGGTGTTCGGGAGTGAGTCTGTATGAGACGTAGTCTTTGTATGAGTCTCTGGTGGGCGTCAGTCAGAGCAAAGGCCACTGGGCGATCCCGGTGGCCATGGGGGAGCTTGTAGGGGAGCCGGGTGGTGAACCCTACGGCCGCGCAGGCTGATGGAGGCCCAGGGCTCCCAGCAGGGAGAGCAGAGCAGCTAAGCAAGCAGATCCCTGGTCCGTGCTGGGTGAGGGCTCAGCCCAGTGTGGTTCTGGACCCCAGGGAGGATGAGGCTAGGCAGCACCGCTGCCTCCCCTGGGTGACGGTGGAGTGACTGGGGATGGCGAGTGGAGGGGGCTTTTGATCCGGGATGCCGGAGACGCCCCAGTACGCTTCCTCACGGAGTCCCCCCACCCCCGGCAGAGGGTGTAGCCACCACCCTTCCCAGAGTGACACTGGGTGCAGAGATTCAGTGTCGGCTGTGGAGGAGGCCGGCCTGCAGCCGTGTACGTGACCTCGAGCCCCGGGACCCACATCCCTGCCCTTAGGCCTCCAGTCCCAGCCCCCAGGGCCCTCTAGCCCGCAGGTAGACGGGTACAGGGGCGCAGCGAAGGGCAGCGTACTAAGCACCCTGCCTGCGAGAGGCTCAGGGCCTTGGCGGCAGGTCCGCCTGCCCCGTGAGCCCTGGTGAACATGGAGGCATGAATGTCTGCTCAGTGAGGCAGTTTGAGAAGAGCCCCGGTGCAGAGTAGGTGTGCAGTAACATGTGAGTGACAAGCAGAAAGAAATGTTTAGACTCAGTGATGGCCAAGGAAACTCTGCATCGAGGGCTTCCTCCTGGGTGCTGTGACCAGCCCAGGAGACCTTCCCCCGGCCCTGCGTCACTTGCCCCACCTCCTTGAGGTCTGTGTTGAAATGTCCTTCTGGGTGAGGCCTTCCACGCCCCCTTCTTTAAAACAGCATCCCTGGCCCAGCTGCTACCATCCTTGCCCATCACTCGTCACCCATCCCTTCCCTTCCTCGGCACCGGCCACCTCTGGACTCTGTGATCTAGCTGTTCATTGCATGTCTCCTGTCCTTCCCAGGAGGCAGGGGCTGGGTCTGTCCTGTTCTCTCCCCCGTGTGAGGACCAAACACCTGGCAGGTCCCCAACACACGTGTCAGGGCCTCTCCCTGCGGGGGGGCAGGTCCACTCCGTGCGCCACAGGGCTTCCCGGCTGTGGGTGCCTGATGACCCTTCGGTCAGTGGCCAGGACGTGGAGGAAGTGGTCTGGCGGTCCCCGCTGCCTGTGACCGGTACGGAAGAGACAGAGGGGGCAGGGGCACATGCCAGGTGTGTTTTAGGTCCTGCCCCCCTCCCCGTAACTGCTGCACAAAACAGAGACAGCCTGCCCCAGCGGACCCACAGCCACCCGGCAGGGACCCGAAGCTCTGAGGCCGGGGCCAGCCACGGGGCTGTGGGGACGGATCAGCCACACTCCCCCGAGGCCATGTGTCAGCCGACGGTGGCCCTGCTGGGGCCCTGGCCTCCCTGTCTGTCGGTGGCTGCTCAGTTAAAGTGGGACTGCATGTGACCGATGCAGAGCAGAGGCACTCGGAGGTGTGCGCTTACTGCCGCTGTTGTGATCTCCTGGTGGCCCAGCCGCAGGGAAGATGCTGAGCGCCCCGCCCTCCACCTGACCCTGGCTCGGAAGAAAGACCAGTTCACGGGCCCATCTCGCCAAGGCCCAGCTGTGAGCTGGGGCGTGAGCTCCCTGGAGCTATGTCTGCAGGGAAGAGTACGGAGCCCAGGGCGTCTGCAACCTTGAAAAGAGTCTACACCCGCCGTGGTGATCCCATTCATTTTATTCAGCACACAGGGGTCTTCACTGCACCTAGACCTCATCCTACCGTCCCCTCCCCTGGGGACATCACAGCACACAGGGGAGCGAGGGCACAGAACGAGTGCCAGGCGGGTGGGCTCTGTGGTCGGGGAGGGACAACTCCAGGCGTGGGGATTCTGTGAGGCCGCGGTCCTGGAGGCCCGAGCGGCAGGGGGGACCTGGCGAGATTAGAGATGCAGAGTCGGGGCCGGCATCCCCAGCCTGAAGGTTTGGGGAGGTTGGGGGACCTGAGGGCGGTCTTGAATGTGAGTTACCGTAGCCATGGCCGGCCTGGTCAGGACCCACCCCTGAGCCCACTGGGGACGCTGAGATGCTGGGTTTCAACATGTGGAAGTTAACTTCGGGCCACGGTTCAGGTGTTCCTCTGGAACCTTAAGGGAAGGGCCTTCCGAGCCCCTGCGGCGGGGAAAGTGATGTCAGGATACTTGGGTCTTTGTGGGAAAATAGAGTGGGTGCCCCGGGTGGACAGAGCCCAGGCCAGTGTTAGAGACTGTCTGAAGGGAGAAGGGTGTGCACAGTGAAGACGGGAGTGTGTCACCAGCCATGTCACCCGGCCGTGCCCGGGAGTCTTGCTGGATTCCTCCTCTGTCTCCTCCATCAGCTTCTGTTCAGACCTCCTTCCCTGCTAAGAACACACTTTGCTTGTTGCACTAGGATGAATAGTTTCCCCCCAAATTCCTGCCCACCCAGAACCTCCAAGCATGACCGTATTTGGAAATGGTGTCCTTGCAGAGGTAACTTAGATGAGACCCCACTGGAGCGGGGTGGGCCCTGAGCCCAGTGACTGGGGTCCTGATAAGAAGGGGAGGGGCACACAGAGGAGACCCAGAGGCTGAGGCCAGGGGACAACGGAGGCAGGTTGGACGGGCGCGTCTACAAGCCAAGGACCGCCAGCATCTGGGAGAGGCAGGAAGGACCCTCCCCTGGAGCCTCCGGAGGGAGTGTGGCCCTGGGGACACCTTGATAGACTTGCGGCCCCAGCCTGTGAGGGGATAAATGTGTGTCGTTGGAAGCCCCAGCGTGTGGCCCTTGGCTGCATCAGCCTGGCTTGTTGCAGAGGCCGAGCTGTCACGGGCACTCTCTCCTGGGTCAGCGCCTCTACCAGGAACCCGGTTTCTTCCCGACATGTGGCCGTTATTGAACTAGATTGTGCCAAACCCCTGACCCCGATGCGAGGGGCAGGCAGTGAGGCCAGCCCGGCCTACTTTTCCTCAATGAAGTGCACTCCCAATGCTACCCCCAAACCCTGTCCTGTTAGAAAGACTTGCTGGAGGTCCTCCATCGAGAATTTACCCAAGTGGGATTGCAAAGTGTTCGGTGGTGTGTGCTGGGAGGGGGCTGCCCTGTTCACGGGGTCCGAGGCCGGTGGCCTGGGCAGGTCACACCACGTGGGTAGGTAAGTATCGGTACCATCCCGCCCAGCAGGCCGAGTCAGCTCTCCATCTTTGTCAGGGGAGGGGTGGTCTCAGAAGTGGGTCGGCTTGGTTAGAACCTGTTGTTTGATGTTCTTGGACGCTGGGTCTGATTCGCTCCATGTTGGATAGAAGACGCTGCCCCACCTTTGCCGTGTCATAGAGTCAGAGATGGCCTTGCCAGGGGGTTACTGGAGCGGGGAGGATGGTGAAACCATGAGATCGGGGGTGAAGCACGTGCTGGGGGGAGGTGGGCAGGGAGGTAACCCCCAAACCACATGCTGTGCCCCGGCCCCTGCCCTTCCTGAGAAAGGCGTGCTGGACCCAGGACTCGGGCTTTGGACCTTGTCTTCTCTTCCTGCCCTGAATTGTGGAGGCTGACGTAGTGATCACCTCAGCTAATTCAAAGTCAGCCCTGGGGTAACAAAACTCAAAGTTATCTGCTGGGCAGGAGCCCACAGAGTAATTTAATCTAGTTCAAACAGCACTTTTGGAGTGCCTGTGACATTCCAGGGCTCGCTAGGCCTGGGGAATCCCAACACGGACAAGAGACTTGTCCCCGGTCCTCCAGGAGCTCACAGTCTAATGAGGGGATGACACACATGCCAAGAAGTCTTATGCACTGTCACCGTGCTTTAGAGTGAGATGTCGTAGAAGGGATGAAAGAGCAATCAATATTGGCTGGGATTGTGTGCTGGGGAGCTTCAGAGAGAACCACAAAGACGAGGTGACATTTGAGAAGGGTTTTGGGGGATGTGTAGGAGTTTTCCAGGCCAACCTGGAGGACATCGTCTTTGGAAACAGAAAACAAAACATGCAGGGGCAGGGAGGCTGGAAAATGCTGGGCCAGTGGTTGGTGTGCTGTTTGGGCGTGGTGGTGGCTGAAGGAGGTGAGGCCTGAATGTCAGGTTGGGGTCACCTGAAGAGAGGCCTGCATTCCAGTGGAGGGAGTTGGAGTTGATCCCAAGGTGGTGAGGAAGTGTGCAAGTTGGAGAGTGACACACGGTCAGGTGGGCAGCCCCAGCGTGGAGGGGTGAGGGCATGCGGGCATCTGGATCCCAGCTCTGACCCGGGTGGGAAGCTCCGAGGTCTGGGCCAGCACTGAATCCTGCGCAGAGCAGGGCAGGGTGTGAGAGCTGGTCTAGGTTTGCTGATGCCTGTCCCTGGGATTGAGGGAGGAGGAGCTTAGCCAGGCAGTCACAGGGGTGCATGGGAGGGACCACATAATGACAGGCTGATCACAACTTGGACTTGTCCCTTAGCAGGTATGAAATCAGGTAACTCTGAAGATGGACACATAGGATACTGGGCACCGGGGTGGGAAAGGAGGCAAATACGCCACCCACCCTGAGGCCACGGCCAAAGCCAGGATGCGCCTCTGGGACTGCCCCCCTTCCCTCTCTGTCTCTCTCCTGATGTATAATCCTGCAGCATCTGGGAGCAGAAAGAGCTGAGGTTGAACCATGGAGCCACACTTCATGTCCTAGCAGGGCTCTGCGGGTTGCAAAACAAACTGACTCTAGTAGGAAGTCAGACGCGCTCCTGATCCCACGGGCAGACGCCCTGGGGGGCGAGCACCGTGGCATGCGTGCGGGGGCTTGGAAAGCAGAGTGGGACCTGTCCGCTCTCTCTCCCTCATCAAACGGCTGCTTCTCCCTCTTCCCGTTGGGGGACTAACTCTTCCCCCGCTGGCCCCCGCATCCGGGCGCTCTTGGCCTGCTCCGCAGATGCCCCGTCCAACACGGCAGCCTTGGACCAAGTGTCCATATCACGGAGCAGCTCAGGGACTCGCTTGGCCAGCTTCTCCAGACCTAGTTCCAGGTGGGCAGGAAAGAGACTATGACACACTCACTGAGGGCCAGTGTCCAGGCCTGGCACAGCCAGCTGTGGCCAGATGGGCAGGGTCCTGTAGCATGTGCTCACTCAGCTAGAGCCCTCCTTGGTGGAGTGGGGGGGCATTCTCATCGAGGGGAAAGGACTGGAGAATATCGCGTGCATCTCCGCTAGACTTAGGCATGGACCTGGAGAGCTCCAAGCCTCAGTTTCTTGTCTGTGAAACACAGGGATGGGTATTTAGAACTCCCTCTTGGGGGGCTGATGGAGGAAAATGAGATACTCTGTTAAAGCATCAACACGGTGAAAAGCACTTGGAATCCCCTGCATGTCATGTCGGTTTTCTGTCACAGTCCTTCCAACAGTGTGCGGTCCCAGCAGGAAATATTGGGCTGGCCAAAATGTTCGTAAGACCCGAAAGAACTTTTTTGGCCAACCCAATACAAGCATGGGGTACTCAAGTAGCCCATCTTTGCCCCCTACCAATTTGCCATATGGCCTCAGGGCTTTCAGCGCTTCTTGTCATTGTATCAGCTGCCCTGCCAGCCTCATGGCTTTGCTAGAAAGGGCCAGTGAACCAAAGTTGAATAGTACCTTGGCTCACAGTAAGCCCCTGATGTGTGTGTGCGCGTGTGTATTTTTTTTAATAAATGAGTGAATGAAAGGTAAGGCATTTTTGTACTGTTTTCCACTAAGATAAATAGGAAAATAACTTTGAGATCAAGTCTAAGCAGAACTTTTTCCACCTGGATTCTTAGAATTTGGGGACTTTGAGATAATCTAATGCAAATCTTTCATCTATCAGAGGTGGGGCTTACAGGGAAGAGAGAGGGGAAACTCACGTTTATTGAGCACTTACTACGTGCCAGGTCCCAGGCCAACCACCTCCCGAGTATATTCTCTTTTAAGGGGCTGACATCACCCCTTGTCAGCCCCTTAAAAAAGGGGGTATCACTGAGTCTCCATACCTGGGAAACTGAAACCAAAAAGGTTGAAACCCCGCTGACTTAGAAAGTAGCAATTCTGGAAGTCAGAAAGCCGGGCTGTTCTATATCTACAAATGTTATTTCCCAGCTTTTTTTTTTTTTTTTTTTTTCAAGCACTCAGGTGCTTTACCTTTCTTTGCTTTGCCGGTGTTTCCTAGAAAATATCGTGCAGTAAAAATCAACATGTGATGAGAGGCATCTTAGAGATATCCAGCCCCAAAGCCCCCATCATCTACTCACGGGAACTCACCTGCCGCCTGCTGCATCCAAGTGTGTTTTCCAAGGTGACTGATTTAGGCGCGCTGAGAATTACATCTCTGTCTTCCCTGTGAAAGGCCACCGCACCTGTCATCCGGCTCACACACTCCCATATTTCTCAAGTCAGGAACCAAAGTGATCTGTACCATATCAAGTTTATCTTCTTCATATTTTATGGATTCTTTTTCTGATGGGATATTTTATGGATTCTGTTTCTGATGGAGCCAGGACAGAGTGGCTGGCTGGGGATTACGGTAGCATTGCCGTGAGGAGGAATACTATCGCGGCGAAGCCTGCTTTAGTGAGATTTGTGGAACAGACAGGGGTGCGGGCCCCAAAAGGATCTAAAAGGCTTTGGCCAGAAAGCGCTGATGGTGATGTGGAAAAAACAGGGTTTCAGTCCGCGGCTCGCTCACACTCCCGCGGGGGTTTTCCTCTTTTTTCCGCTCTGATCTTACTTAAAAGGAAAAAACAAAATGATGCTATCTTTAAACGAGAGGATGCTGAGCTGGAAGGGACGTTATAGATTAAACGTCACCTCCTAAGAACCGCCTTCACTGCACCCGACCCCATCCCTCTGGCCAGTCCCTCTTCCTTTCTCGTGTGTGTGTGTGTGTGTGTGTGTGTGTGTGTGTGTGTGTGTGTGTGTGTGTATTGCCTGCCACTCCTGCTGCAAGGGGGGCCCCTCCCCAAGTGTGGAGCCTGGCTGGCTGGTTCCTGCAGGGGCTGGAGGTGGATGCTTAAGGGGCGTTTTTGTTTTGTTTTGTTTCGTTTTTTAACATAAGAGCCCTGAGACTGCTAGCTTTTTTGTTTGTTTTAAGGTTTTTTTTTGATATGGACCATTTTTAAAGTCTTTATTGAATTTGTTCCAGTGTTGCTTCTGTTTTATGTTTTGGTTTTTTGGCCGCAAGGCATGTGGGATCTTAACTCCCTGACCAGGGATTGAACCCGCATCCCCTGCATTGGAAGGCGAAGTCTTAACCACTGGACTGCAGACTGCCAGGGAAGTCCCTCAGGGGACATTTGCTGAATGAATGAGTGAGCGAGAGCTATGCAGGGCTCTGGCCCCAGGCAGGACCTCTCTGGGGGCACAGGCTCCCGAGGGTCCTGCCAGAAACCCGCATACCCTCATTCCCTTTCCGGGGTCCTCACAGCCCTCCTGAGTCTACCCGCAGTCCCGATCTCCAGGTGAGACCTGTTCGCCCCTTTTATTGCCGTGGACAGCCGGGTCCCACTGTCGCATGTTCCAGGTTACGGGGAACACGGCTGCTTTGGGCAGGACGGGCTCTGGGCAGAGCACCAGGGTCATCTCAGCCCGGAGCCTTGGGGGCTGCCCCCCTGACTTCCCCATCACACGGGGCTCCAGCCTGGCCCTGCAGAGACCCCTTCATCCACAGCAGGCTGGCTCTGTGGACCTCTTCGCCACACAGCCTCCTGTCAGCCTCCTGAGCCCCACGGGAAGCCAGCCGCCTCCTGCGGCTCTTCCCTTAAACGTCCCAGCACTCTCTTTACTTTTCCTCACCACGGAAAACACGAGAGGGGAGACAGGGGTCATGGGGTCGGCTGGCCTCCGGGTCCTACTCATCAGGCCTTGGTGTGGACACAGCAGTAGAGGTGGGGAGCTGGGGCTCCAGGGCTGGCTTCTCCAGGGAGGACGGTTGCCATGGGGACAGCTTGTGAGATGGAGGGAGAGGAGGGAGGCGCCTCTGGGAGGGAGCCTGCCCTAGGCTCAGGGGAGCTGGCTTGGGTAAGGCCCGGAGGTGGAGGACGAGATGCTGGCTTGAGAGCCTGGGAACTGGAAGAGACAGGAATGAGGCTCGGAGCTGGGCGTCAGGCGGCTCCGGACCTGGACTGGGTGTGGCCGCTCGCCCCTGGGAGTTCCTTAAACCCAGCCAGCACCCACATCCCCGTCACCATTGCCTGCATCACGGTCACCATCCTGGCCGCTGTCCGATAGCTCGTGCCGGGTACCAGGCACCGCAGGCCCATCGAGGTCACCGTCATCACCGCCTTGGATCCCCACTCGCGGGAAGAAACACCTCTTTACTGTTCCGTTGAATTGCTTGGAGCTCTGCGTGCCTATAACAGCAGGGTCTCCAGCATCCTTGAGGCTTTTTCCGAATGTTCTCCTCAGTGGTTGAAAACGAGCCGTGTCCAGTCTGAGGGACCCTCAACAGGCTGCCCTGAGTCCACACAGGCCTGCAGGGCGGCTGGGGGCAGAGGGTCTTCCAGACCAGCTCCTCCTCCGGGCCCCCCAGGCGCCAGGCAGGGTCACCAGAATGGAGCCCCTTTTCTCACGAGGGGGTCCCATTCGGGGCACCTGGGGCTGAGCCATCCCCTCCTGGCCCAGCTGAGACCCCCAGCCCCACCCCGATAACTTTGAGCCTGGGTCAGTGTCCTGGGTCTGCTGTAACAAGTTACCACAAACTGGGGCTTTAAATTAACAGACTTCTCTCTAGGTCTGGAGGCCAGACATCTAAAATCGAGGTGTCAGCAGGGCCGTGCTCCCTCCGAAGGCCCTAGTGGAGGATCCTTCCTTACTTCTTCCAGCTTCTGGTGGCCCCAGGCATTCCTTGGCTTGTGGCCGCACCACTCTAGTCTCTGCCTCCATCTTCACAGGCCTCCTCCTCGTGCGTCTGTGTGTCCTGTTTTCTGCCTCTTTATGAGAACACTTGTCACTGGGTTTTAGAGCCACTCAGATAATCCAGGATGATCTTGTCGTGAGATGCTTAACTTGCTTATATCTGCAAAGACCTTTTTTCCCGAATAAGGTCACATTCACAGGTTCTGGGGGTTAGGGTACAGACGTATCTTTCGGAGGTCACTATTCAACCCCCTACAAATCCCGAAGGGAAGAGGCTGATGTTACAATCCCTCCCTGTCCAGGATGCTCCCTGGCCCCAGTGTTACCCCTCTTCTGTCTCCCCAAGGGCCTGCTCAGAGGGCTAAAAGCCCCATTGCCCCCCCCCCAGGTGGGGTTGGATGACTCACCCTCCACGTGTGTGCACGAGGGGCCTCAGTGTGACCCTTCCCTGAACAAAGGAGCCCATGACATCAGAAGGACCTTCACTTGTGGGTCCAGCTGCCCCATCTGTCAGGGGAAGGGATGGAAGCTAGAGGGGCCGTGACGTGCCCAGGATCCCCATGGGGAGAGGCAGAGCATGGTCTTGAACCTGAGACCCTTGCCCCTTGTCCAGGCTGCCCGAAAATCACCGCCAGCATTGACACTTGGGTGGTGGCTTGTTGGCCATGATCTAAATCGTGTGGGAAAATTTGAAAATGGAGCTGTTAAAATTCTCTCTCACCCGCCTGTGTTGGAGAGACCAAGCAGCATTCCGCTGGCCTCTGCCCTTCCTGCCGTCTGGGGATTAGCAGCCTGCGGGGAGACCGCGTATTAATATCCGCTTCCAGGAGACTCAGTGTGATGGTCCGGCCCCATTTCAGGAGCTCAGAGCCGCCTTGGAGGGGCTCAGCTCCCCGCCCCAGCCCCGTGCTGCCTGGCCACCTACCTCTGCGCTTCTCTTTCCCTCAATTAAGTCCCAGCAGCTATGGCATCGAGCGACGCTGGCTGTGTGCTCTCCGAGTCTTAATTAGGGGTCATGGCGAATGGTAGTATTTCCCAGGCTTGCCACGATTCTATTAAAATTCCGCTTTGTAGACATGAGGCACGGCCCGATTCCACCCAGGGACAAAGGAGAAAGAATCCAGGGCAGAGAGGCTTTGCTCACGGGCAAGTTCTGAGCCTTCTTCCCCAGAAGTTTAGCCTAGAGGGGGTGAGAGTTTTCGGCAGTGAAGGTCATTCAGCTTGTCTGGTGCCTGGACTTTGTGCCGGGAGAGGTTCTGAAATTAAGGCAGTCTCAGCGACAGCGTGGTGGTTAGTTAGTGACTTCTGCCGTAGACTCAGGAAGAGGGCTATGGGGTTCGTGCGCCATCGATTTACCTTTGTGGCCAAGTCCTTCGGGTTTGGCCCCCTGGTTTGCTGTCACCAAGGGAGTGTTTCCAGCCCCACCAGAGCTCACCGAGACCCACAGTGGTGGCCACAGCTGTGCAGTCTTTGGGAGGGTCCCACAGCTAGGGTCCAGAGTGGGTCGTGGAGCTCTGATTGGGGCCCCGTGGGTCAGCTTCAGTCTCAGAGTTTGGGAAATCAGGTTGGAAAGAAGGGGCAGTTGTCCCCACGTGCCCTGCTCCCCCCCCACCATGTGATATAGACGCCCTCACCTATGTAGGCCCCCAGACCCACTCTGGTGTAGACCCGGCCTCCTGCAGACCATTTGCCCGATTTCCGTGGTGTGCCCCTACCCATTATACAGCACCTCCCAGACCTCCCTGCCTAGGGCTCCACAGCCCCTGAGACTCACAGGACAGGGGTGGCCACTTGTTTACAGGCTCAGCGAAGGTGTTACCAAACTCAGCCTTGGCTGTTCATTGCTCGGGAATCCAATATTGAGAGACAAATGTTGGGTAAAAGGAAAGAGCTTTATTGAGGAAGCCGGCAGTCCTGGAAAGAAGGTGGACTCACGTCCCAAAGAACCAACTCCCCATTGCTGACAGGGCCAAGAGCTTTTAAAGGGGAGTTTCAGGGGTGCACATGCGGAGGAGGGGATCTCCACGCAGAAACAGCACAGTCGGCTCTGACAGTCATCTTGAAATTCGTTGTTGGTGGTCTGACCAGCGTCCTCTTGATTGTTTTAAGTACAGTTAATCTTTAGTTCCTGGGTCGGTTTGTTCCCATTTTCTTGAGGCCAGTTCTTGGAATTGTGGCTGCTTATGTCATGGCTACAGTCTGGTCAGCATGTAGTTAACTTCTTCCACCTGATGGGGGTTTTAGTATCTACAAGATAGGACATGGCTCAGATTATTATCTAGAGCCCTTGAGGAGGAACTAAAGGTCCTTGTTTTATGGCTAAACTCTTATTATTTTTTCTCATTCGACTATTTTCCTTTGCTTCTGCATTTTCTCACTTCTCCGATTAAATTTATTCTTTGGCTAAAGTTTCTCTATAGACAAGAGGCAGGTGGAGGACGTGGTCGGGGGCAGGTCTGTCCTGGGAAGGGCCCATAGAGCCCTGCTCCTTTTACAAAGGGACCACCAGTGGCACCCACGTCACTGCCACTTCATGTCAAAGCGTCACACCCTGTTTGTGGACGTGTAATCTGTCCTGACTGCTGCCCGTTCTTCTGTCTTCTGAGCACCTAGGAGATGAGAGGAGACCCTCGCACCTTAGACCCTTGCAGAGTAGTTGCTATTCTGACACCAGTTCTGATGTGTGGGTTCTTTCCAACACCAAACAGTTCTCGACACCAGCTGGGTATCCTACAGTCTAGCTCAGTTCTGACCCTGTCTACCTGGAGAGAGCGTCAGACCCCACAGGGGGAGGGCTGAGACCCACAAGACTGCCCCCTGCTCCCCACTTCAGACACCAGCTTCTGACCGATGCGTTACAGATCAGGGGTTCCAAACACCCGCTCCTTGGGTTTGAGTAATTTGCTGGAATGGCTCACAGAACTTAGAGAAACGTTTTACTTACTAGATCACCCCTTTATTATAAAGGGTATAACTCAGGAGTGGCCAGATGGAAGAGACACACACAAGGCCTGGGGAAGGAACCCGAGCTGCCATGCCCGCCAGGCACCACTAGCCCTGCACCTCTGCAGGTTCACCAACTGGAAGCTCTTGGGACACTGTCCTTTTGGGCTTTTTATAGAGACATCCTTACACAGGCATGATTGATCAAATCATTGGCCGTTGGCTGATTGATTCAACCTCCAGCCCCTCTCCCAGGAGGGAGTAGCTTGGGTTGGGGGGACTGAAAGTTCCAACCCTCCAATCACATGTCATCTCCACTGGCTAGCAACTCCCATCCTTAGGTGACTTAGGGTCTTTCCAAAAGTCACCTCATTGACATAACAAAAAACACAGTTATGACTCTGTCATGTGGGAAATTCCCAGGGCTTCAGGAGCCCTGTGCCAGGAATGGAGGGAGAATATCTATTCCTCATTATAAATCACAATCTCGTGTCAGTTCATAAAGTTGCCGCATAGATGAGCACAGAATTCCATGGTTAAAGCATGCTGGGCAGGTACGTCCACCTCTGTCATCCCACAGGCCCATACTTACTTTCAGGGTAAATGGTCACTGGGTCACTGGCTTCTTTCATGTAGCCATGCATTTCTCATTCATTCATTCATTAGGTAATTATTTGAAATCATTGCAGAGGCAGGAAAGAAGGAGCCTCAAACTCCTGCAGTGCTGGAGCCGGAAGCCGTCTTTCGGGACCGTGCAGCTCCTTGACTTTCTCTCCAGTAGCCGGTTGGCAGGGGTGTGTGTTGCCTAGAGTTTGCCTCCCTGAATTTGCCTTTCCAGACACTGCAGTTTCTTTTTTTTTTTTCTTTGTATCTTTTTTTTTTTTTGGTTTTTTTGTTTTGTTTTTTGCGGTACGCGGGCCTCTCACTGTTGTGGCTTCTCCCGCTGCGGAGCACAGGCTCCGGACGCGCAGGCTCAGCGGCCATGGCTCACGGGCCCAGCCTCTCCGCGGCATGTGGGATCTTCCCAGACCGGTGAACGAACCCGTGTCCCCTGCATCGGCAGGCGGATTCTCAACCACTGCGCCACCAGGGAAGCCCTCTTTGTATTTTTAATTGCCGTATAGTTGATTTACAATGTTTTGTTCATTTCTGCTGTACAGAAAAGTGCTTCAGTTACATATATATATACATATATATGTATATATATACACATTAAAAAAATTCCTTCCCATTATGGTTTATCACAAGATACTGAGTATCATTCTCTATGCTCTACAGTAGAACCTCGTTCTTTATCCATTCTCTATATAATAGCTTGCATCTGCTAATCCCAAACTCCCACACCATCCCTCCCCCACCCCCCCTCCCCCTTGGTAACCCCAATGAACTGAGATTGACGCCTATGTGCGATCTGACTACCATGACCAGCCAGAACACATTTTTTAAATCTTAATTACTAGTTTAGAATATTCATACAATTGACTAAAATGCCTTCTCTTAAAAATCGAACAAGTGACGACGATGTCAAAGTCTTCAACGTGTCTTAAGTTTTTAAAATTAATTTTTATCGGAGTAGGGTTGCTTTACAGAGTTGTGTTGGTTTCTGCTCTACAGCGAAGTGAATCAGCTCTGCGTATACCGTATACATATATCCACTCTTTTGGGGTTTCCTTCCCATTCAGGTCAGCACAGAGCATTGAGGAGAGTCCCCTGAGCTCTACAGCAGGCTCTCATTCATCATCTATCTTTTACATAGTAATGTGTCTATCAGGCGCCACTATTTCTAAGCACCGTCATTTCAGGAGCCCCCGTTGCCGATCACTGCGGCTCTCCAGGCAGCGTTACGATTTCGGAGGGTCTTACGCACGTGGGAATTCTTTCTCAAGACGTCGCCTTCCTCCTGGCGGCAAACAGTCCTCACGCCGTGTCGCCGGCCCCCCTGGACCCCGTCCACGGCGTCCTGTGGTTGATTTGGTGTTGAGAACCCTGTTATTTCAGATCTGAAAATTCTGTCTGTACACAAAAAGTGAGGCATGGAATTTCAGAATCAAAATAATCACATGTGGTTTGGATCAATGCCCCATCTCTGACGTTCAGAGTCTGTGTTTGGGGAAACACAGGTGCCCCATCAAAGCCCAGTGAAAAACCTTCCTCTTCAGGGAAGCACGTGTAAGTTGTTCCCCTGCTGGGGCGCTCGAGCCCTCAGAAGTCCTGCTGGTAAGTGCGTGGACTGGGCAGGGTGAACTCGGCAAGGGCTCTTGAGCCTCGTGGAGGGGGTCAGAGGGGTAGGGGCGGTGTGAAGGGGCGGTGAGCACCAGGCACAGCAGGGCACGATGCCAGGGGCAAGATTGGGACCTGGGAGGGCAGACCAAGAGGGTCCCTGAGCCCAGACCCCCAAGGGCCACACTCGGGCAGCAGGGGTGGGACAGAGAGGGGCTGTGAGCCCGAGACTGAGCTGGGGAAGGGGTGCTGACCACTGCCGGACTCTGCAGAAGGACCTGCAGTTCTCCACACTGGTTATTCATTCTTTGGGCCCTGCCTGCCTGGGGGTCCCGGAAGCTGCGCCGGCCTCCCCTCACTGTGGAAACGACCGTTTCCCTTCTGATTCTGTGTGGGGAACCCGACTCAGATCAGGGCCGGGTGAGGGCCCACGTGCGTGTCCCTCTGCCCGGCCTGGGCAGTGCAGGGCCAGTATAGGGGGCGAGACCTCCATGGGCAGCCCTCCTCCTGGGACGGGTAGAGCCCAGGGGTGCCCTCTGAGGAGGCCACAGAGCTCGCTTGCAGGAATGCCCCTGCCCCCTGGGTTGGCCTTCTAAAGCATCCATCCTAGGGGCCATGCTGGCATCTCTGGACAGCCACTGTCGGGGGACCAGCCTCAGAGCCACTGCAGCCCAGAGAACCCAGCTTAGAGACTGCCTTTCCCTAAAAGAGGCAGGGGGCATGCCCAGCAGGAGTGGGGATGGCAAATATGCAGGGGAAAGACAGACAGACAGCTCCACGAGCATCACAGCCCCCGGAGCTTGCTTCCTTCCACACCCTACCCATCTGCCCGCCCCATCGGAGGTATCCAGTGAAATGGGGGACAGGCTGCGTGTCCCCTTCCTTACCAGCTGCCCGTCCTCCCCTTCCAGTCCGTCCTCACCGTGCTGCCTTTCTTGACAGTGAACCCTTTCACTGGTTTCCCTCTGCTCTCCTGTGGGTATAAACCAAATGCTCCCCCCAAGCTCTCCACCTCCCCAATCCTGAGCTCCTCCCATATCCTGAACCCCCTCGACGTCCTCTGAGGACACAATGCTGGCTTTCTTTTCCAGACCTCAGCACATGCTGTTCCCTGTACCCTCTCGCCTGAGTAACCTGTACTCACCATCCAGTCCTGCGTGCATATCCTGTCCCCCAGGAGGCTGTCCGTGGGGCTAGGTGGCCCCTGAGGCTGTGTTAGTGTGGGCCACCCTCGCCTCTGCTCCTACAGCAGCTCCGTACCCTGGTCACAAGGTTTCCTGCCCTTGACTATGAATCATACCCGCAGCTTCTGTCCCCGGGTCCCTATAAGAGCACGTCCTCCCTGAGAGCAGACACAGCAGCTGTACTTTGCACGTTGGTGTCCCCAGATACCCAGGCGCTGGCACAGGGTGTGGCATATGGTAAGTGCTCATCTCATGCTTGTTGACTGAACTAATGCAGAGGGATTGCTGTGATTAAGACCTATTTGGATTTGACTCTTCCTGATACTGTGTGACCTTGGGCACATCACCTAACTTCTCTGAGCTCGCGTGTTTGCATCTGTAAAAGGAACCCTCCTTTGGCAATAGCAGGTGGTGTTTATTAAGCATTTACTAAGTCCTTGTTCCACATGCTCCTCTGAGCCCTTTCTGCATGCACGGTAACTCATCTACGCCTCACAGCATCATCAAGGGCAGCAGTGTTACTGTTATCCCTGTTTGTCGGATAAGGTTAGGGGGACCAGGGAGACCCAGCTGGCTCAGGGTCCCACAGGCCAAGGGCAGTGGGCTTGGAGATTGTGCGTGGGCTCTTGGACTGTAATCCAGCCTCAGTGCCGTGCTTTCGCTTGCCCAGATAAGATGCCGGATACAGCGGAAACTACTAGGAATCTGTCTCTACTTGGACCTGCAGTGATTCAGGCCCCAGGGTGTCTAGCGTCCACGCAGCAGGAGGACTTGGGAGTGAAGCGAGGCTGGGCTCGAATGGTCACCTACTTCTCTCCAACTGTGTGACCCTGTAAGCCTCCACGCTGCTCTGAGACTCAGTTTCGTCCTCTGTAAAATGGGGCCCCTCACGTCTTGCTCCAGGTCTGAGCGCCCACCGGGTATACCCAGCATGTGGTTTGGGCTCCGTAGATGTTACTTCTTATCCCCTTCACATGCAAACACACTGCCCTGCACTCGTGTCTTTTAAAGCTAATCTTCTCCCAGGTCAGGGGTGGGGCTGCAGTCAGCTGAGGTCTGGGGGGAAGGACTTCCAGGCTGGCATTGGCCTCCATGACCTGCTTCCTAGCGAGACCGGCATGGCAGGTCTGGGCCAGGTCTTTGTCGGGCTGTGGCCTCCTCCAGCTTTCTCTGAGGCTGCCCACTTCGGCCACCCTTTCCTCCCTTCTGGTGCCCTCCCTGGCTCCAGCTATCACTGGGATGTGCCCACTGACCCTGGAGAGATGGCCCAGCTTGGTGTTTGGACTTCCCCAGACCCAAGCCCACACCTTGCTCTAGTCCTGCCCTGTTGGGAGCCTGGGCAAGTCACTGCTCCTCTTCGAACCTTAGGATCTTATTCTGTAAAGCAGGAATGACTGGGCTGGCCTGGCCTTTCACACAGGAGAGGTGGTGTGTGTGGATGCATCCCGTGGACTGGAAAGTGGGGGGCCCTGGTGACCACAGTGGCGTACCCACCCTGCAGGGGACCTCCTCCACTTCTGATGCTGACAAAGGAAACAGGCTTCAGAAGGATGGTAGATGCTGTGGGCAGTGCCCTTCCCTGAGCCCCTAGTCTGTGCCAAGCACTGTCCAAAAGTGATCATGTTTTAGCCCTGGCAGTGGCCCCTTGAGGAGTCGGGGAAGGGCACTCTCATTTGCTGAGAACCTAGGGCACGCTAAGCCCTGAAGTGTGCCCCCTACCTTCAGCCTCAAGGCAGTCTCACGAGGCTGTGCTGTGATGGAGCCCCATCGGCAGTGGGAACTCAGAGAGGGTGTGCGACTTGCCCCAGGTCACACAGCTGCCTCGCTGCAGAACTGGGAATGAAATCGTGGTCTGTCTGGCTCCAGTGCGGCGCTAGCCCCAGGACCCCAGGCTGCCTGCTCTGGCCGGGCCGTTAATGATGCGAGATGGTCTTCTGCTTCCTTTGAGGTTCCTGAGTGCAGTCAGCCAGCACACGCAGATGCTTAGCATCTAGAAGAAACGGGAGAGGAGAGGAGGCTGCCCTCACTGTGCTGGGAGTGGAGAGAGCCCAGAGCACCCGCCCCGCACATACGCTCCAGGCGCCGGGCCTCGCAGCCCGCCCACAGTGCTTTGGGAAAGGCCCTCCCCCTCCCCTTACCAGTATCAGACACGATTGCACGGGGTGGACCCAACAGGCTGGAATCGAAAATGCAGAAAATGAGAAGCACAGGCCTTGGAAGTCAGGACAGGCAGGCGTGGGGCCGTGAGGGGAGAGCTGGGCACGTTCCGGGATTGCCTTTCAAACATCCTCCTTAATCTACATGAGCCCAGGAAGACCTGCGGGCAGATTCTGTCCCAACCAGCTGTGTGTCCTTCGGCAGCTCTCCCCTGTTCTCTGGGCCTCAGTTTCCTCATCTATTAAATGGGAACAGCAGCTGTCGTGAGGTCGTGCTGTCCCAGCGCAGGTGGCACCCGTGAAGATTCCCTCCTTGATATCCCCTCCAACCCAAGCCTCAGTATCCCCTGTTCATCTTGGAAATAAATAGTTGCCCCGAGGACCATCTGGCTCGTGGCATCTCTCAGCAGGAGGGCCTGGCGGATCGCGGACATCAGCCGCCTCACTGTGCGGACGGGAAACTGAGACTCAGCAGGGAGGGGAGTGGCCTCTGGTGTCTGCAGTCCTGATGCCTGGGCCCAGGCTCTGGTTCAACAGGAGCCCTTTGCACTTGACTCTCTGCTTCCTTATCTGAGCTGCATGGCAACCCTGTGAAGGAGTTTCAGACCAAAGGACCCAGGAAAGAAACTGAGACCCAGAGGGCTTGGGCCCTTTACTGGGGCCACCCAGTGAATCAGGGCATCCCTAAGCTCAGAACTTTGATACATGATTGTAAAACAGCCGGTGCGGCATCTGGCACAAAGAGGTCCTTAGTAGCGGTGGCTCCCTTTACCTTCCGCCAACACGTCACACTGGCAGTATCATCACCACCGTCATCACCGTCACTACCATCATCGTCACCATCATCACTACCCTAGCCTGCAAAGAACGTCCTCTTCTCCCTGTCGCTCAGATAAGATACCCAAAGCTCAGAGAAATGAGGCGTTTACCCAGGCCGCCCAGGGAGTAGGGAGTGAGGATTCCCATCCGGGTCTGACTCCAAGGCCCATGCCCTTCCCGCTGCACCACCCTGCCCCCAGGAATTAGAACTTTCTGGAAAGCTATTGGGACCCTCCCCACCCCTTCCCTGACCCCCGACTCGGGGCAGCAAGCCAGTGGAGCTCCACAGAGACGCTGTAAAATTAGCAACTTAATTTTTGTTGTCAGGAAATCAGTTGAGGGAAACATGTTTTCAAGAGATTCCTTTTCTTACAAACCAGCATGATAAAAATAAAGAGAAAGGCCTAGTTGCAGGGAGAAAGGACGTTTTCTAAATTTATAACAGGGATTCATTATTCATGGGCCACATTTGAAAAGGCCAAAGCCACAGAAAGGAAGTGGGTGTGAGTGGAAGGGCCGCGGCTGAAAAGGGGGCCTCGACAGGGAGCCCGGCAGAAGGACGTGGCCACGGGGAGGGACCTGCTGATCAGGGAAGGGGGCCGAGGGGCTGTGGACATCCCGTGGCTGCAAACACAGCTGAGCTCTATCAGAGGGGCCAGGGCTGCCGCTCCATCAATGCCAGGCTCGGCACCTCGGTACCCAGTGCCTGCTCATCGGTTTGGATTGTGCAGTTCCCTGCACGTAGTAGGAGGGCCAAATAAGGTGGGGGCCCTTATCGTTACACACGTGACCTCATTTACTGCAAACATCAACACTGTGAATGACTATCGGCGTTCCGTAGAAGACGACACTGAGGGTCAGAGTGGTGGAGAGACGGCAGCATCGCGTGGCTGGTTTCAGTGGCTCAGGCCTCAGGCTTGAGGACGCCACATCCCACTGTCTTTCCCCGCCCTGCCATGCTCTGACGTGCCTTCTTCCTTTGGTCAGGCCATTGTATGTCCCCGTAGGATGGAGAGAAAGGAGGATGGGGAAGGCCTGCTGTACCTCTCGCCCAGCCCTTCCTCCCACGAGGAGGGTCTTTTTCCAGTCCTCCCCACAGTGCTGTGGGATTGCTGCTATTGTCAGATGAGGAGACAGAGGGTCTGGAAGGTCCAGGACTTGCCCAGGGCTGTGCAACTTCGTCAACCGGGGCTCCTCCCTTTGCCAGGCTCTGGCTCACACCGAGTGGAGGCCAAGGCCGTCTTGCTGCCTTTCGTGCCAGGAGCATCCCAGCTCCTCAGCAAGAGCCTGACCCCGGTGGCTCGTTGCCTGGCTGGGTCCCAGCTGAGGGTCACAAAGGTCACACCATCACCTCCAAAGAATCCCAGCTTGGATTCCTCCATTAGTTCACAGTCACTGTCCCTGCCACGGCGAGGGTGCGCTCTGTGCTGGGCCCTGCACTTGGGAACTGAGACATTTCATTCCCACGTGACCCATGGAGGCAGGTGCTTCCGTGATCCCATTGCACAGAGCGGATCATGAGGGGAAGCGACTTGCCCCAGGTCACGGCCTAGTGGGACAGCCAGGTCCAGACCCCATACAGGCTTCCCTGCTCATCCAAAGTGGAGCCTGGCTACGAAACCTTTCCTAAGCCCAAATGGCATAAAGTGAAATAACAATTACCTTAGGACGCGTCTCGCTGACGGATGCACGTTGAGATAAAGCACAGAGGCTCCCGGACGCGTTTCTCAGCTCTGGCGGCTGGCGGCTGAGTGCAGTTGCCGGGGCAGGGGCTTGGCGGTGCCGCTCTTGCCGCTTGGGGGGTGCACTGCCTCTGTAACAGCTAACTGCAAACACATGTTGAATGTTATTTTCTCTTTTCACCTTTTTTTCCCATGAAAATCAACTTCTTTCGGTTAGCGAAAACAGGTACTCATGTAGATCTTTTGTAAACGCGGAGTGGCATACGACAAACTTTCAGAATCGGGAGACCTGTTCTATCGTCTGTCCAGAAAATTCCCTGCCATGAAATACAGAAGCCAGAGGGCCACCAGAAACTTTGTAAAAATGGCAGATAAATGCGCATGGGAGGAACAGTTTTGAGAGATGGTTTTCTGCTGTGGTTCCCACCTGGCCTGGGCGGTGCGTGGATTAAGACAGGGAGGTGGGAGGGTTGCCCTGGATTGTTCTAGCAGGGGACAGCCTGGGGTGGGTAGGGGGCCAGCCATCGCCACCCTCCTGGAATCCTGGTTTTTGGTGGGACCTTTGTGCAGTTTGACCATCCGGCTTTCGGGCATCGGGCTGGCGCTAGTGGCCAGGACTGAAGCCGAGGCTCGCGGGGCACTGTGGCTTGGGTGCTTTCCTCCATGGCAAATATGCCCAAACTGGGCACAGGGCAAGGCAGCAGATTTCTCTGCACCCCGGCATCCCCGCCTACAGAGGGGACCTTTTTGTTGTCTGACCGTGTCTCTATGCCTTGAGACTGAAGGAATCTGGAGGTGTATTTTCCCTTCTTCCTCTTTCTCTCTTTTTCAAGTACATCTCGACCAGGGAGACCCTCCACTGCTGAGACACAATTAAGTTTCTCAAGTTAGTTATGCACCTGACAGTAGGGTTAGTGATTTTCTCAATTTCCACTGTAATTACATTGGGAGAACAGTCACCCCGATCTCCCAGGAAGGAAGCATGGGCTCCAGGAGCGAACATGGGTGTCTGAGGAGCCTGAAATCTGTCTGTGGACTCAAGACAGACGCTTGGCCCAAATGCGCTAAGCGTGTCCTTGCTCCGGCCCTCGTGAGGCAGCCCGGGGTAGCTGGGGTTGTCCTTGTCCCACATGATGCGGAGCACCATCAGAGGTGAGGAGATAGATGGCCTGTAGGCTGGCTCTGGCTCTCGAGGTCTAACTGTCCATCAAAACAAGGAATGTGTGAGCTCAGAACCAGAGGGGCTTACCAGGGAAAAGTTTCTTGGGAGGTCAGAGCAAGGCCTTGCAGGGCTCAGCAAACCATACCTCGCACCTCTGTCTGAGGATGACTTCTCCCTTGTCGGGGAAGACGATCTTGTGGTCCTAGTGGTCCCCAGGAGGCTGATCAACAATTCCGAACCCTGAGCTGGTTAGCAGTCTCTGTTCTCAAAGGGATAATTTGTGTGAGTGCAAATGAAAGCTGTCAAAATGTGGAAATGGGATGGTCGGGGGTGTGATCAGAATAGTTACTACCATTTATAAAGAGGAGCTGTGTGGACTCAGTTGGTCTGTCTGTGGGACCACCACTGGCAGCCTTTCTTACTTCTCCTCTTTGGTCACAGCGGCCATGATCACCTCGTCCCTCCCCATGACTCCCGCTTACAGGTCTGTCTCCCCTCTGGCCCACACCACCTTGAGGGCAGGGAGCACAGGTGAGGTGCAGAGAATGGAAATGATCTTGCCCAAGGCCACTCGGCCGGAAGGAGTAAAGCTGGAATTTGAAGCCATGTTACCGATATGATCCTTGTACTCAGATTCGCTGTGCAGGAGAAGGAGAGGCTGGCCCTTCCCTCTGAGGCAGCCCATTGATACGCTTTGCTTCAAGGTTTATTTCTTCAGCCTCGGCAACCGAGAGAGAAAAGAATATTAGAAAACCATTAGATTAGCAGTGACCCATGGGAAGTACAACCTATTTAAATGCTATTTCATGTTTTAAAAAAGAATCTGCCTACTTCTTTATCTCTCAGTGCATTAACTGGACAAGTTCCACCCGATTTCATATTTTAAAATTAAACAGCCGAGCAGAGAGGCTCTGCCCGTAATAGCATCCTGGCATTTAGATCATAGGCCTTTCTCTGTACATGAGCCCAAAGTCAGCTGAGGGTTTGGGGATTCAAAAACTAATAATAAATTTTTTTTAAAAATGTATGTTTTACATAAACTTATATATATTATCTTTGTCATCTTTTCAGAAGCCCCAGATAGGAAAACTATTCCTTCATAGAACAAGGAAATCCAAACTCAATGGGGGAAAAGAATGCACAGACATATGTCTCTCATATTCAGGGCCTTGGGATTCCTGGCCTGTTGAAAGAAAGTAGTGAGACTACTTGCTTAGAAATAAAGTAACAGTTTTTGGTACAAATGTTATTATCTTTCAGAAATACAAAGTCGGTGGTGACTTTGACTTACATCTAGTCCACACAGATCCCTCAGCCCTAACCACAAGAAGATGAGACGGAGATATAGATACCGACACAGATACAGACACAGACACACCTACACATTCAGTGACAGATGGAGATGGGTATAGATGGAGGTACAGGGAGAGATACAGATACAGGTGGAGATGGAGTCGGAGATGCAGATGGGCATAGATGCAGGTACAGATACAGATGGAAATGACCATGTGTTCTCCAGGGACTAACACGGCCCCAGGCCCAGAAGAGATGCTCGTGCAGCAGTCTTTGAACTAAGCAGACTGACCTGACCCCTGGCTGGCTGGGTATCATATTTCAATATTTCTCATTTTAAACTCCCCGGAGTACTGTAGGCTAGAGGCCCAGTGCAAGGGGCTTCTCGGTTGCCATGGGGGATGGCTCTGAGGCCCCTCAGAAGCTTGTTCTGAGGCCCTAGAAGAGAGAGGCTTCCCTTTGCCGGCCCCTCCCCTCTGACTCAGAACTGTGTGGTGTTCCCCCCATCCCCCAGGCCCTGGGCAGAGAGAAAGAGCTGGTGCTGTTATCAGCTTCTGCCACTGGCCTTGAGCCCTTGCAGACCTCACCTTGGTTCCGCCTAGGTCATCTCACTGCTTCCCAAGTGCCAGGGCTGAGGGGCAGGGCCTCATTGCAATGCAGCCTGTCGTGGTCTCAGCCTAAGCTCTCTGAAGCTCAGCCATCAGGTTGGAGTTGGGAACGACGGGGTGGGGGGGGGGGGGGTCCTGGCTTCTGCTCGAGGCTCTTTTTACCGCATGTGCTGTTGAAGTAGCTGTTCAGTTATTCGTCAACATAAATTCAAACCCACATGCGTTTGGTGAACCTAGAGCCCAGTGCAGAACCCGGCGTGTTTTCAAGTGGCTTTGACACTCATCTCAGTTCTTCTCTTGTTCCTGTGACTTTGTTGCGGGTACAGAGTCGAAGGCTCAGAGACGTATTGATGTTAGGTATCTATCGGGTGCTGGGATGGCAATAAGTCCTTTGACATAAATCAATTTATTTCACTTTAGTACTAACCCTTGTTCATTTTATAAACTAGGCAACCAAACTCGGAGAGGTTAAGTCACTGCTACCATCATTCAGTTAACAAGTGGCTGTGCTGGGATTTGAACCCACACCCCTCCGACAACTCCCGGCCCCGGGGCTGGTGACCTGTGGGGTCCTGACCATCAGGGACCGGGAGAGACCAGTGGTGAGAAGGATAAGGCCTGGGGCCATCTGATGGGCCTGGGACTCAGGTTCTCCTGGCAACCTGATGTACACGCTCCTTCTAGAAGTGGAGAAATTCCACCCCCGAGCCAATCAAAGGATCAAAACCCTGGCCTCTCACCTGTAAAGCAAGGTAAACAGGGTCCACCAAGGCAGGAATCCGGAGTAAAAGTGGGAACTGGAGTCATGATCATGGATCCCGTGGCAAAAACTGGATGAATCGACGAATATTACGGAAACTTTAAGGTGAGAAATCGATGAACAGGTTTCCCTCCGCTGAGACCTACTTAATTTTAAAAGAAAGTATGATTGCATCAGCGGGCCAGAGGACTTTCCGTGAAAGGTGTGCAGGGAATCCAACGTCGCGGCGGGGGAGGGTCCACGGGGGTGGGGCAGGGGCGTGAGAGCTGCCATTTATCCCGCCTGCCCGGGGCCAGGCACTGGCCTGGGGCCGGTCCACGGTGAATTGTCTCATCAGCCACCTCCCGGCAAACAGGCCACATCTACCCCGTGTGCCCGTGAAGACAGCTTGGTCCACCAGGAGGGACCCTAGCCACCCTGCCCCACGCTGGACCTAGGTCTGGCCTCTCTTCTCTTCGAGAGTCTCAGCCTCTTCCTGTCCCTCCACGGCTCAGACCCTATAGCATTGCTGTCCTCAGAATCTCCCCACCCATTTCATGCTAGTTCCCAAAGGCAGCTCCTGGCCCTGCTGTGGGACGACCCACTCTTCCCCTCCCCTGCTCACCTGACTGACCCCCAGGCTGGCACGCCACCCTCCCTTCTGCATTGCCACCTAGGCTGTCCCTGACCAGGCCCAGGACACTTGAACGGTCTGTGTAGACCAGCCCCCTTTGCTGGGGTTGCAGAGAGGAAGAAAAAGTCCTCCACGGAAGCAGTTAGCACCCAGAGCTTGGCACGTGAGGTCATCTCTCCCAGCAGGTGCATGGTGAGGGGTTAGCCGCAGGCTGCTTGAGTTAGAAGCCCGGTTCTGCTGTGCGACCTTCATGAGCGAACGAACCTCGAGAGCCTCAGTTTTCTCGTAGGAAAAATAGGCTGATTGCTGGACAGTCCTCCCGGAACTAGAGTGAGGATTCGGTGGTGGTGCGTGAACGGCACTTAGAATAGAGGTGCCGGGGAACGTTATGAACCCCTGAGTCCTCTCTGCTTCCATTTCCCCGTCTGTAAAGTCGGGGTAACAGCGCCTAACTCCCCGAGTTGTTGCCAGGATGCGAGGCAAAGGAAACAGTCCCGCAGCGCCCAGCTAAGGGTTAAATCCCCACTCTCTAGTCAGGCGTTAACTTTCAGGGGAGGCTGCTGGGAGCCAGGAGGGACAATCGGGGACAGCCCGGGGGCTACATCTGCTGTCAGCCATGGTGACTTACTTGCCTGAACCTCAGGAAACAGCGTGTGGGAAAAGGAACTTTTTAAAATCTGAATAAACCGCTTCCACCAAAGCGCAGGAGGCTGCTATGGTCTGAGCCTAATGAGGCCTGACGATGTCAACAGTGGACGCCGTGGCCGGTGGTAAATATTTGGCATCCAGCTGCGTTTGGCATGGTTGTTGGGGTGGGGGGGGATTAACTCCCTGTTTCCCACGGCAAGGGATTTGTATTTTTCCACGTGGCAGTTTCCAGAAGCTGCAGACAGAATTGTTTTACCTGTGCATCCGTCCATCCATCCATTCATTCACTCCTCAGCGGACATTACTGAGATCTTAGTCTGTTAGGGCAGCAAGATGACCAGTGGCGAGAGGGAGCTACAAACCGGCTGTGTGTCCCGGGCTGGTCATTTCCCCTCTCTGAGCCTCAATGCTCCTACCTCTAAAGGGTGAGTCCTTATTTCTGACCTCGCAGGGCTGCTGGGAGGTGTGAATGGAACAACATCGATAAAGTGCATGGAATGTGCATGTAGTAGGAGCTTCGTAAACATCACCTGAGGCTTGGTGTGGCCAGGGAGGGCTTCCTGGTGTGGTCAGGGAGGGCTTCCTGGAGGAGCAAAGCCTGAGACAGATCTTAGGAGGTAGATAGACACTTGTTCCTTAATACATAGGTAGAAAACGAAGCAGTACAAGTGCCGTAGATTGAAGACTGCATTAATCTACTGTATCGAGAGTTTAGGAATATTTCCTCCGCATTAACTGGGTTTTACTTGAACCAATGAAAGCACCAGCATCTAATTGTCCAAAAAACCCTCAAATTCCGTGATAATTGGCAGGAGGTTGTGACTATTAGAATTAAGTGTGTTCCTGAGCATTTCTGGCTTAATCAAAGATTGTGGCATTTTAAACCCAACATTTATTTAACCACAGGCTTAGATCTTTTACTGTATACAAATGAATGTGGATAAAGTTCTCTTGAAAGTTTATGTGGAAGGATAACTAGTCAAGAGTAACAAAATTTTCTGAAAATAGAAAAAGATACCAAAGAAAGGGAACTCGTTTAGAAGCTGTTAAAACTTACCGTAAAGTAGCTGCCTTCAGAAATATCCCATCAGTGGGTGAATGAGGACCCCTGAAGTAGACTCCAATGGACATACTCACACGGACAGACAAGAATTAACAAGGAAGGTAGTTTATCAAGTCAGTGGGGGAAAATGTCACCGGCCCATTTGGCACTTCCAATGGGGGAAACTTTGTGCCCTGTTTTTGGCGAGGGACTAGGTGGGAACATGGGGTAATGTGTCCAGATTGAAGCCATGTGCCCCAAAAAACTTCAGACACATCAGTGAAATTAAAGTAGGAAAATCCAACTATTGTAAGGATTTGGAGAAGATTGTAAGGAAGACACCGTAAAGAATACTGTAAGGAAAGGAGAATACATACAGTCATTTAATCAAGACAGGAAACCCAGAATTTGTAAGAGAGAATCTAGACACATTCGATATATAAAACATAATTGCGTGTAAGACGAAAACACTGAAACTAAAATCCACAGATAAAATGGATGAATGAGAAACTCAACGCTTCTGACGAGGACAGGGTTAATAGCGAATGATAACTAGCTCGGATGTGTTTCTTGAGAGCTCTTATAAGGGGACAGCAGAAGGATGGGAGGTGGCCAGATAGTCACAGGACAGCAGGATTACCTGGTGAAAGACAATTACCAGGGGAAAGATGCTCAGTCTCCAGCAGGCAGGGAGATGCAAAGTAAAGAGAGGATTTTGCCACTGTCTACTTGCCCGTCAGAGAGGCATAAATAAGGGGGACAGAAAGAGAGAGAGAGAGAGAGGAATCCTCTTCTCAGTGAGCTTCTGGAAACAGTGTGAGTGGAGCAGGCGGGCATCCCTCGTGTTCCTGGTGGGGCGAGCCAGCTAGCAACATCTACCAACAGGAAAGACACACATTCTTCAGTCCCACTCCTGCTGTCTCTCCTGGAGCAGCAAAAGCAGCAGCTTCTAAGGTTCTACTGGTGGGGATGTTTCTTCCATCCAGCATGGTTGACAGTGACAAAAACAAGCATGGACAACAGGGAACAAGGTGGATAAACAGGACACCACGGGAAGTGTGTCCACATCAGGGGGCCTTAGGCAGCCATGGAGGGGGGTGTTCTAAAGCGACGTGGATGGGCTTCTACTTTGCGTTATTAAGTGAGAAAACAAACAAAGACAGCCACCCAGGTGTTGACATTTGTGTGTACGTGTATGTGAGCTTGTAGGAAGATGCTGAGGGGTCCTTGCTGGGATATTTGTTTTGACTTGCTTATCTGGGAGTGGGTGGAGGGAAACTCTATAGGCAGGGGCCAGTGGACGGGGGCACTGAATTTTATAAAAGGTGTAGAAAGGGAGGGAAGGAGGGAGAGAGGAGCATAGAGGGTGGGTCCCAATCCTCACTTGCCAGCTCGCCTACAATTGTGGTTACATCAGGGCAGTGGGATTTCAGACTATTTATCCTTCTTTTCTTATATGTGTGTGCATTACTCAGGTTTCTACAATGCCCAAGTGTGACTGACATAACCAGAAATTAAACAACAAAGCTATTTTCGTTGCATGAAAACAATGACTATACCATGTGTCGGAGCTCCGAGGAGAGACCCAAAGGATTGAAATTAAACCTGATGTTGATTTAAAAAAAAAAAAGTGATAGAGAATAGCATAGAAAGAAAACGAAATAGAAAAAGGAGGAAAGGGCTAGAGTATGGCAGGGCTAACAGGAAGTCTGGACGTGAACCGTCAGGGAAGCACGTTCCCTGGGAATGCGTGTCACGCTGAGCAGGGCAGTGAAGGAGCCCGGGACGACAGTGGACACGCTGAGTACGTACGGTAGCATCGTCAGTCACTGTTAACTTCGGTGGAGATGGCATATGTCAGGGCCCAAACAGGAAATCAGCACCTGCTTGAAGTACTTGGGACAGAGAGTGGGCTACACGGTGGTGGTGAGGGCTTGGAGCCACCAGGGACAGGGAGACAGCTGGAGGTGAGGGCTGTGGGGTTCGCGGCTTTCTCTGGAGCAGGATGAAGAGAGAGGGTGGTGTTCCTGCAGCTCAGGAGCCAGGGCCCAGTAGGGCCTGGAGCAGAAGCAGACGCAGCCCCTGCGGGAGACACACTGGAGGTAGAGGGCAGAGGGAGAAATACCCCAGCTTCTCCCTCCTCCCGCCCTCCCACCTCCCACCAGAGCCTCCCATTGGCTGAGCCCAACAGGAAGTCAGCTGGAAAATGGACAGGCTGGGATAGGGGTGGGGCTCCCATGGCTCAGAGCAGAGTGGGTCAGCGAATGGACCTGGAGGGAGACAGGAGGGTGTCCGGCACAGCCAGGGAAGACCTTTCCGAGTCCGTTCTGCTTGTCCGCATAAACAGGACTCTGAAGTAGACACCGAGGGCACCCTCATCATTCCCATTTCACGGATGGGAAACGTGAAGTTTCAGGAGGGCTGGAGAAACCTCCAGGAAAGGGCTTCGCCGGCGGAGGGAGGCTGTGTAGGACGAGGAGAGCAGACAGCCTTGTGGGGAGGCCGGGAAAGCCATGCTCGCCGCTTGGCAAGGAACACACCGGGCTCTGGGGAGAAGGCTGGGCCTCCCTACCCTGACGGGCTGTGTCCTGGGGGCCCCGGATGTGGCTGTGTCTCAAGAGGGAGCCCTGGCCGGGCGTGTGGAGCCTGAATGTGGGGAGAGGAGACCCCCCACTCCAGCCCCGCCTTCCCAACCACAGACTGCGGCAAGGCAGCCGCCAGCACTGCTTCAGGGACCGCGAAATTACATCTCTCAAAACACCCCTTTCTTCCCCCCCCTTTTTTTTTCTTGTCTGCATTGCCATGACTAGAATAATCCCAGTCTGTCTTCTCTTTCACCCTTGACGCTGAGTTTGATTTAATAGACTGTAGCTGCGGTGCCTCTGATCTTTAAATGCCGTGTTTGTTTATTAGCGTGGATGTCATGTCTGAACAAAGCGTGGGGATGTGTTGCGGAGCGGGTTTCGACCAGCGGTCTGATCGGTTCAGCGGCCTTGCTGTGTTCATAGCCCCGGGTTGAGACTGACATGGACACAAAGCCTTCCCTCCCGAGGGCTTGTAGGGCCCTACCTGAGTGCCGGGCTGGCAGGGGAGGTTGAGCAGGTGGACAGGGGCTGAGGCTGCCCCTGTTGAATAATGGAGTCCTGTCCTGGAGAGCGGGTGGTGCCCCTGCCCCCCAGCTGTCAGAGCTCCTGTGTGTGTGTGTGTGTGTGTGTGTGTGTGTGGCGGCCGCCAGCCCCGTCTCCTGCACCTCAGTCACCACGGTGGCCAGACCAGCTGAGGTTGAAATCTAAAGGGCCCTGGCTTCATGATACAGGCCAACTCCAGGTCCCTGGAATGCAATGACCATGAGCAAGGAGCCAGGGAGAGGACGTGTCCTGTTCCAGAGGCAACACGCCCGGGAAATGCAGTCCCACCTCAGGGCCATTGCACGTGCTCATCTCTGACTCCTGGATGCGTTCCCGTCTCTGTTCAAAGGTCCCTTCACTGAGGAGAGGCCACTTTGCCTGAAATAGCACCCCCTGCCCCAAGTCTCCTCTCCGTTTTCTTTTATTCATAGTACACAATGTCCCCAACACTAGAATTCACTTTATTTGTTTATTTATCGTCTGCCTGCTCCTCCAAGGCATCCGTCAGCCCCCTGGCATGAGGAGTGCTGCAGGGAGATCTGCTTTCCTGTGGCCGAGTGGAGATGCCATGTGTTGTCCCCAGACCTTTCTGTCACGGGACGTCTGCTCTTGAGATGGCCTTAGGGGAAAGGGAACGGGGAGGTGGAAGGGGTGAATGGAGGAGAGAATGGCTCACACAGAAAAGTAGAGACACGTGGACAGAGAGACAGACAGATCAAGAGAGGCAAGGACAGAGCTGCACCTGTGAAGAGACCCTCAGAGAGACAGAGATACCAACAGAGAGACAGACAGATTTATAGGTGCATAAGAGAACCAGAGGTCCACGCCCAGAGAGACAGACGGAGAGGCAGGCTCTGGGGATTGTCTCTGCAGACACGGTCCAGGCGCACCTGGTGAAGGCCGGAGGTACCCCTGGGGGCTGGGAGGCGTGAGCCAGCAGGGCCGGACAAAGGCCGGAACGGCTGTTTCTTCACGGCGCTGAAAAACCAGCGCCTCTCCTTCGCTGTGTCTGGTATTCCAGCGTCAGCTGCCACTCCCCCAGACACTCAGACGCAGAAAATTCAGACAAGCTTTGCCCTGGCCCGTTTCCAGGTAAGAATCTGTCCTCAGGAGAAAATCTCCTTAATGGGGAGGAAAACAGAACTGACATCACCCCGGGCCCATCACATTCTTCTCTAGCAGGTCCTGGGAGGTGGCGCACTGTTGTTGAAGATACGTGATGCCGCCCACCTGGACAGCAGTGTGGGCCCCTCGGATTCACTCACGCGCTCCCTCCAAAGGACGCCACGGGTGGCAAGTTGGTGCCTTTAAAATAGAAAAGTGGAGTCACATTCTGGAATCAGTCCAGGGGCAGGTCCTGGGATACAGGGGACACAATGATGGAGTAAACGAGCACCAGTGATGACCTTTCAGGCAGGCGGTGACCGGGAGAGCATCTTAAAGGCTCCCTCAGTCACCAGTCAGATGCCCCCCGTGCTCCTGGAGGAAGAGCCTCTCCAGGGCAGCCCTGTGTCCCCATCTGAAAGCCCAACCTGGGGCCAAGCACAGGGCAGGGACCCAGTAATGTGTGGTGTGTGAGCTGGGGGAGGGGGAGGGAGGGAAGGGAGGAAGGAAGGAAGGAAGAGCAGATCCACGGGATTGGTCCCTCCCCAGAACCCCGCCCCTCAGACTCCATCCTCACCACCATCTACCTGCCCCCCAGGCTTTTTAAGGGCAGAACGTGAGAGAAAGTCGGCTCCGTCCCTCCCCATCCCCGCCTCCCAGGACCCACTCAGGCCCACGCTCACCTCCTTTTCCATGTTACCATGGGAGGAGTCGCGCCCTCTATTGATGGGCATGTGCAGGTGTGGCTGTCCTGTGAGCCGCACCCCTGCATCTCTACAAGGCCAGAACCCCAGGTGGTGGGAGCTTTTCTTCCAAATCGGAGCCTGTCCCAGAGGCCGTCAGTGACCATGGGGCCTTGGCCACACTGCTTCTGGTCCCAGAACCTCTGTTTTGTTTCTTCCTTTTTCATGGCAGATTCTCACACCTCCCTCCGGGCTCCAAGGTGAGATGAGAGTCTGCAGGTAAAACCCGCGGCAGTGTTTCCGGAACACAGGGGTGCTCGGACGACCATAGCCGCTACTTTCTCTGCAGGCAGAAGGGGAAGGTCGAGGGCTGTAGGATGCGACAGGCCTGGGTCCACCCTGCCTCTCCACCTGCTCGCTGTGGGTTTCTGAGCAAGTGACTTAACCTCTCTGATTTTGATTTTCTAGTCTCTAAAATGGGACCCTATGTGGTCACAGTGCAGGAGGGCACTTTGAAAAAGTAGGATGTGCACACAGGTGTAAGTTGCATGACTTTTAAAAATAGTTTTGCTGTGGAAGAGTGGGCATTCCAGCCCCAGCAGCAGAAGCCCTCACACCCCACCCCGCTGAGATGGCACTGCTAGCAGAAGCTCCCCTGGAAGGGGGAACCCGGTTTCAGCCTGGTTCTAGGAGTGAGGCGCGGATGAAGGGCCACATTCTGCATTCACAGGGCTTGGAGTTTAGGGGGTCTGCTAGGACCTTGGCCAGAGCCAGGGACTGCCGGCTAGCACCCCTGGGCACAGAGAGGCTGGCAGGCAGCCAGGGCGATGCAGTGCAGGGGCGGCAGGTCCTGCTGGTGGGGTGGGATTCCCGGGTCCGGGTGACGCCCGCGTGCTTCGGAGGAGCCGATCCCAGCCTGACCGACGCCCCGTACACAGCCTTCCCTCCCCGCCCGCCCCTCCTGCAGACCATCAATTCTTGCTGGATGACGTGCCTTCCCTGAGAATGGCTTAGCTCAAAATTTTCAAGGGCTTCAAGGCATCTTGTCGTTATTTAACTCTCAAATGGGATTCTTAGGAATTGGAGAAATACTTTCTGCCAATTTCCACCCACTTTGGTTTCCTTGCCTGGAGAACCAAGTGCATTAAGTTATTACAGGGCACCCGTGGGTGGAGGTGGAACAAGGGGGCCCCTCTGCAGAGAGAGGGCCTGAGGGAGGGGGGGCGCTGCCGGCTCCTTGCCGCACTTTTACTGTCACTTAGTGCCATGATGGAAATAGTCTGGGCATCCTTCATTCACTTCAGCAAACTTTCACTGTCTGCTCGGCTGGGAGCAGGGGACACAGAGGTGAGGGCCGTGGTCTTGCAGATTTCACAGGGTCACAGGAGCTGGGGGACAGACCCACAGGCGGCAAACCTGGGGCCGGCGGCTCCACGGGCCCAGAGTGAGCTCAGACCAGCCCTGACTTACAAGCAAGGTTGCTACACAGGGCAGTGAGGGAAAGAGGATTTTCAGTAAGTGCAGCAGCCCCTGGGGGAAGACAGAACTTGACCCTGGATCACACATGAAATAAAACCCCAAGACAGCATCAGTGATGGGGCCCCCAGGGCGGGGAGATGTTGCTGCAGCTTCCCAGGGTGGAGGGAAACCAGACACCGGCGCTCTCCTCCCGGGAGCCGATGTCCTGAAGGGAGGCAGAGAGTAAATCAGCGAGATGCGTGTGCAGTGTCAGGTAGCAATGTGCGCCGTGGGCAAAAGCCAAGCGGGAGAGTTCCTGGGGTAGGAGGAGGAGGGCGTTCTCCTCGGCGAGGTAACACTTGAGCAGGGCCTGGAATGCACTGAGGGGTCAGTCCCTGTGGGCATCTGGGACGGAGAGCGGCACGTGCAGAGGCCCTGGTCGCATTGCCTGGGCCATATGGACCGGGCTTCATTCTCTGAGCAATGACATGTGACAGCACATAGGAAGGACCCCAACCGGGGAAACTCACCCGAGTCTTGGCGTCCAGGGTTTTTACTGGGGGTCGGTCATGTAGCCCTGTGGCTGGCCTTAGCCTCCAGCCCCTCCAGAGGTAAAGCTGAGACCCGCTGACTCAAGACCCCGCCAGGAATCACATTGTGAGCATAGACTAACTGGCCGGCCCAAGGCCTCAGGACACAGAGGCACTCTTAACAGGCAGGACCTTCCAAGGCTTAGAGGTGACCTTCCTGGAGCCAGTCAAGGGCCAAACTTTTCTTGGGAATGTGCGGGGTTTGGACAACCCAGACCCGCTGAGTTAACCCCTTACTGCACCATCATCACATACCTTCTGCTCCCAGGCAGGGAGCAGAGGGGGAGGAAGGGAAGGGCTGCATCCCAGGCCAGTTACTGTGTTGGGAGGTTCAGGTTTGTCACTTCCTTTAACCCTTGGGACAACCCTGGGGCGGAAGGCGTGTCCCCATTGTACAGAAGGGACACCTGAGGTCCAGTAACTCCGGTGACCAGCTCCAGGTCACACAGCCTGTGATGTCAGACTGTCACCACGCCCCCTCCACGTGAGCATGACGTGGACCACGGATGCTCTCTTCAAATGATGCTTTAGGGCTTCCCTGGTGGTGCAGTGGTTGAGAGTCCGCCTGCCGATGCAGGGGACACGGGTTCGTGCCCCGGTCCGGGAAGATCCCACATGCCGCGGAGCGGCTGGGCCCGTGAGCCATGGCCGCTGAGCCTGCGCGTCCGGAGCCTGTGCTCCGCAACGGGAGAGGCCCCAATAGTGAGAGGCCCACGTACCGCAAAAAAAAAAAAAATGATGCTTTAACCATGGAGGTGCCTGCAGGAGGTTGGCTCTGGGGAAGGTGTGGCCCTCTCCTGGGCTGGCCGCCGGCTCAGGCAGGAAAGTGCCTGGATGGGGTAGGGAGTTCTGCAGGGCCCGCTCTATTGCACGGCCTCGGCCGAGCTACTCACCTTCCCGGGCTGTTGCTGTGGCCCCAGCGCACCCTCTCCCAGGGCACCTGGTGCGCAGGCTCGGGCATTTGCCCAGTGGACACGAAGCTGTCTCCTCTGCACATTCAGAGAAGGACGTCTGGATGCCTGTCTGTCCTGCCGACTCCCCGGGGCTGCAGGGACAGATGCGCTGCCGCAACCTGCTTGTGCTCTGCTCCCAAATTACTCACCTGATGCATTTTGAAGAAGCCTCTGGAGTTTGACGGTGCGAGGGGTCGGGTCTGTCTTGTCTTCTTGACTGTAGGCAGGAGTGGGGAAGGACTCTAACGTCCGCCCTGTAGCTGTC